>NC_141046.1:45671343-46233843 GCF_041138505.1 Cibotium barometz
ATGTAACCATTAAAATAGATATTGAAAGTATGAAAATTAGCATAAGACATACACCATCTAGATTGTTATGCATACCATAAATTGCATAAAGTGACAAATACATAAAATATGACAATATATGCCCACATACATGAAACATCTTATTCTAAGTTGTCCCCTCTTTTTTGTTTTTGTAAATATACCCTTTAATGAATGCATGATGCTAGTACATGTACAAAAAGATACAATTTGATCCTTGACATTGTTTTTCTATTTCCTTGCCAATGTCTATGTTGCCTTAAGTAAATCCATCTTGTCAACGTCTATGGTGCCTTGTGTAAATCCACCTTCTCCCTGACTAACCTTGATTATGCTCCCTTTAGGTAATGAATCTCCTTTAAGTTGTCCCTTATTACTTTAATGTCCTTTTCTCCAATCAAATGGTCCTAAATGTTTGTTATTTTTTTTAGGTAACCAATCTCCTTTAAGTTGCCCCTTACTAATTTAGTGTCCTTTTCTCCAATTAAATGGTCCTAAATGTTTGTTGCCACATTCTTGAAGTTGGTTCAATATGGGAGGCAATAGCTAATGGAGCACCTCTTCATTCCCTTCGATGGATTGATAGTAGTGTGTACTTCACCACCCCTCACAAGCTAAGATCAAGTGGCAGGAGTCAATGGTGTTACCTATATACCACCTTTTTGAATGTCTTTACTTGATGAGAAATTAATGCTGGTCCACAAATTGGACATATAAGATACCTTATGATCGTGAGTCCCCTAAGTGAAGAAATGGAATGTATAAAATGTTGAAATAATACATCAAAATATCATTCATGTGGTGACATTGGGGAAAATGGCATAAGGTTCAAAGGTCTAATAGCCTTAGTGGAAATAGGAGACTATGGTCAAAGAACGATCCAAGGAGGAATATTCTAGGTGCCTAAAGCAAGTGGGAGATGGATCAAGCTTGCATCTGAATCTAGGAAATGGGTGTCTACATATTAAGGCTAATCAAGTGTTTTAAAGATTCAAATGCAACCTCTTCTATTGCTAAAGCATCTTATTGAAGCACTTGATCTAATTGTTTGAGGAAGTTCCTCAATTTTATGCTCCAATGTACTACAATTTTGCTACCCTAAAATACTGAGCTTTCTCACTAATACTTATCTTTGAAGGATTAAACCCTGATTAACATACTCTAATCATGGCTTCTTCATGTGAATCAACAAGTGCCAAACATCTAAAGCCCAAGAGAAAAAGAAATAAGTGCAGTGGGACTGAAGCTTTTGAAGGGTTCTTCAAAATGCTGAGTGGGAAGTCTTCAACCCGGTGTCGACCATGTCTTCGAACGTGACATCCATGTATCCTAGAAGACACCTTAGGCAATGATAGTAAAGCATCATGATGCCTCTTTCAGTTGGCCCTCAGTCCATGTCAAAGCAAAGTTGATCCGTGTTAAATCCATCATGTCTTTGTTTTAGTTGATCGATGAGGACTACGATCAACTAAAAAAATCTCACAGCAGCTACTATATCTGGATCCGGGGTTCTGTGCCATGCTCTTATCCATGTGAACAATTGCTGTCTTTGACTTGTTATATCGATGGCGAGAAATGTGAGAAGTTATAGCAAATATGAGAATCCTGTTTCTTTGCCTCTTGGAATTGTAGTGGAGTCAGGCACCTTTTGAGTGGCCTGAATAAAGGATCTACTCTTTGTGCGGCGGGGAGCTATGGTACTGATAACTGTATTTGGGCAATGTTAGGTACTCCTTTCGCCATTCTAGATGTATGCCAAAATCTGCCAGGCGGGGGTTGGTATCATCTGTGTGGATAGTTGTGTAGCCTCCCCTTATATGCACTGGGTGTTGTTTTCACCATCTGCGAAAACCATAGCTGATCATAAATGTGATCATTGTGATTTCTAGCAAATCAGCCAATTACGGATTGGCCAGCTTTGTGTAACGAGCCACATTTTCCCATAGTGTCCCTTCTCCGCCCATCGGTAATAGCTCCTCTAAATATGACATTGGGACTTGGAGAGGGTATGGAATGTAAGGTTGCCTTTTTGACTCCATGGTCGAGTATGCATCCCGAGTATGCATTCGGCAGGACTCTCCTGGTAGGCTTGAAGGGTGTGATTTGCATCAACACTTTAAACATGAGTTTCGATTTTAAGAGTGGGTTTTCTACGCGGATGAAGCCCTCATATTCTGCACCTATCAAAGACTCAAGAATAGTATCATTAGAAAAATCTTGGATATCATTGTGCCGATGATGATGGCCACGTACCTCATCGAGAGTGGCCTTGGTGGAGATAGTGTGGTGCCGGCATCTCCTTAGGGGCAAGAGTGTTAGTGGGAAAATCAACTACTAGGAGAGAAGAGAAGCGAGAGAAGATGCAATCTGCCTTAGTTTTGTTAGTTGGAGATACATTAGGAAAGGGGTTTAATCACTTACTGGCCATGGATGAGAACACTGTATAAGTATAAGATGAGGAGGGTCCTTGTGTTTCTTCTTGACCCTCCTCGGAGCTTGGGGGCAGGAGGCTAGGCTTGTTAGTTTTCATAAATTCCCGAAGATCATTTATATCATTGGTGGTTATATGAGGATATTCTATATGCTCTTTAAAATTAAAAATCACATTAGTTAGCATAATCTCTAAATGTTTATGGATATTTATGTAAAGCTTTATAATACCAAAAGGATGATATAATGTAGATTCAGAGAGATTTAGATGCTGATGGGTATTATATACTTCAATCCATCCATAGCTAATAACCCATAGATAACTTCATGCAACCACCTCGTAGTTGGCCCGGTGTCATTAGGATATCATCTGGGATAAACAAGTCAAGTTTATCGACACTGTCATACAAGATGTCTGCTGACTGTTATAGCACCTGACACCAACTACGAAGGTTGAGCACTATGGGATGTAAGGGGAAGAAAAAGTTATCAGTTGAGTGAGTAAGCACTGTATGCCCTCGAAGGATTCCCATTATGATGGTGGGGTCTATATCTCTCTCTATGTTCTAATAAATTAGTGTAAGGTCTCCTAGACTGAGGTCTTCTGTGAGGTTAATTTCATATTGAAGGAGAGAAAGGGTTAGTGTAGATAAAAACAATGTTAGTGTGTTTGAGGAGGGGCCCGAGGAGTTACTGGCAAAACGAACCTATCTCCAAGGTGCGTTCGATGATGAGTCGTAATTCATCAGTTTGTTTAGTCCTCTGAGACCTTTTTTGGAGGGCAAGTTGGCGTTCCAAATCCTGTATTCTTGAGTCTTTGATGGTGAGGAGTGTGGAGATGGCGGCTTCCCTCATATCTCAAGCAGCAGCCAATTCTGCATATCTTCTATTTGCTTCCTCTGCTGCAATCCTGGAAGCTGTGACTTGAACAATAGCTTCTTCAAGTAGGCTTTGCCACTCCTTTGCCAAGCTTTGGCTTGTAGTCAGCTGCTCTGCTGGTGTACGTGCTCAAGTACTTTTTGATGACTAACAAGCATTTGATCTATCTCTTGGGACTTTGCATTGATCACCTCATTTAGATCCTTCAGTTTCTTGGCATGCGCTTTGTTCATTTTCTCTCTTTCTGTTTGAAGGCTTACCACTCTATTTTCTACTTGAGTAATTGCTTCAGTGAGTGTTTTGATTTGTCCCGTATACCCATCTTCCATCTTCTTTTTCTTGGAATGTGGCTTGTGCTTCCTCTAGTTGTCTTGCATATTGTGCTTCCTTCTCCTTGGTATATGCCACTTCCTTTTATAGTTGGGGCCTTGGCCTGCTCTAATCTTGCCTTCAGCTCCTCGTTTTCTTTTGTGGTACGGACTATGGTTTTGCTAATGAATCTGTTATTACTTTCCAAAGTTTGCAGTTGGCCTCTTGTTCCTTGGCTGCCTTTAAGCTTTTTAGGATTACTTCCCTATGCGAGTGGCATCCCCCATTGCTATCTGCTCCTTAAGTTCTTTCACTTGGTCCATAGACTCTTGGACCTATTTCCATAGTGTAGCATTCCTTTCATGCAGCATGTGAGTGATAAGCAAGTGAGATCTCCATACTCTTTGCTCTCGGGTCCAAAGATCTACACTTGTGGAGGTGGAGCCTTCTGTTTGGTGCACCAGCAACATATCGAGGCCTTTCATGGTTTCTTTGAGAAAGCGATGAGCGTTAAGATTGTGCAAGAATGAACCTTCTTCAATTGTGCCCTCAGCTTCCAATTGCCTTCTCTTACTTGGACTCGTGGTCTTGTCGGGTCTCATCCTCTTCTTAGCATCTTGAGCTTTTGGGTGTGCTGAGGTGGCCTCTTCATTCCTTTTGTCTTCATTCTTTTGTGGTACTTGTTCTGCTGGAGCTTGTGTTGCACCAACTTCTGCTGAGGTGGGCTGATTTGAGATGACAGAGTCGCGGAGTGGTGAAAGGTTTGTAAATACCATTTGACCAAGGCTAGAAGGCGGTGTTATATGTGTGGACTATGGAATTGCTCCTGCTATCAAGGTGTTGTTCTCTTTATCGTTGGCCTCCTTTTGCTCTAAAACCTACTGAAAAGATGCAATATCTTGTGCCACCTCTTCTTCCACATGCTGAGTTTTGGATTTTATTTGTTTTAAGTTGCCTCGCATCTTTTTACATTTCTTTGATTTCTTGCCACCCTTTAACTCTTGAATTAGCTCCTTGGTTTCCTTTAAGACTGCATGTCCTTGCTGTAGGTCTTCGGGAATGATGCTAAATGGCTCCAAGGATCCTTCAGCTTGAGGTATCTCTGCCTCCTGAGTGCCTTCGGGAATGGTTAGATTAGCTGCATAGCTGAGCACTTTGGTAAGGAGATAGGGATTACACACCTTTGATTGGTGTGACTTGAGGTAATTCTTCATTTCCCTATGTATGTACCAGCCCAATCCTCCTGTTTCTCTTCATGGACCTTAGTTATGCGGTTGAGAGGTACCCTGTTATATCTATCGACAAATTTACTTGCATTAGCATGGACATAGATCTATAGGCCTTCTCATTTACTTCATCCCTTATATTGTCGTACTCCGCCCCATTTGAGTTATAGAAAATTCTCTTCAGCATGTCTTCCATAGGCATTTGCTCGATTGTATGGACATGTGGCATTATGGGGGGAGGCACCTACAGAGCATCTCGTATCATCTCCTTTGTGATGAGGACCTACTCAGTGGTTCCATCAGACTTCGGTATTGTACCTGTCTTGGTGGTTTTGTCATAAGACTTCAGATACTCCGCACATAAGGTTGGGTTGATGAAGCGGGGGAGGACCTCTGCCATTTTGCCCAATCCAACCTTCTCCAGCTTGTTCTTGACATATGTATCCTTTAAGATCTGTAAAAATTCTAGGCTGTGATATTGGAGCATAATCTTCTCGTCGTGAGCTGTCTGAATGTCTTTGGTGATCACGGAACCCTGGAATTTCTATGTATATGGCCCAAGGTAAGAAAGCTTAGTGCCACGTGGTGCTTGTCTCCTCTTTTCCACTGGTGACCTTGTGGTATTGGCCTGAGTTACGGCCAGGTTTACCTCAACTTCTGGGTTTGATATAGTAGAGGAGGCCATCTGAAACATTTGAAAAGAACGTTAGTCTCATAGTGATTGGTAGGAGCTCGTGATCCTCCTCTTTTGTGTGTGTGTGTGTGATGATGATGATGATGATGATGTTTAATGGGAAGAGTGTTAGTGGGGTGAGCAATAAAGGGTGTGTATTAGTGTGTGTTGGGATATAGATTTAATCCATGAAGTGGCAGGTGATGAAATGACCGAGCATGAAGTAGCAGTAGTGCGTGAAAGGTTAATTCATGAGGGGTTAGTATGTGAAGTATTAAGCCGTGAAAGCTTAACACGTGAAATGTTAGCATGTGAAAGGCTAGCATGTGAAAAGCTAAGCCATGAAAGGCTAAGCCGTGAAATAGCAGATTGTGGGTGTGACGATTATGAGTGTTAGCAGTTGGCATTTAGTATAAACAAGTGATTTTAAGTGATTGGTGCAATGTTATCCCAACTGAGAGATACTTCGGACTCCATGAAATAGCAGACTGCTATTTCATGGGTTAATAACTTTATGCCTTGTGAGGCGATTCGGGAGGAGAGATCACTTCGTATCAAGCATGTGTAGTGATCATTGAATTGAAAGATGAAATCAATGATGGAAAGAAGAAGGCTTAGTCGATTATGCTTGCAAAATGCAGAGATGTATGTAATGTTCTTAAGAGTTCAAATAATGTGTTTATGCAAACAAATGAAATAATTGAAGATTCATGAGGAGATCCTACATGTGACTCGATGGTGGTCGCGAGAGTAATGAATGAAGGATGAACACTAGGTGAGCACAATCTAGGAAGACGATGACTAGTGCACAACGATGCCAAGAAGAGATCGCGAAGGAGGACGATGAAAAATGCACAAAAGAGGGAAAAAAGAAGCATTTATGATTCAATCGTCAGCCCCATCGGCCAGCTTAATTGGGTATGCCACATGTTTGCCTACGATTTGTGGAGGGTTTTTTAACCGTTTCACGACATGAATTGGCATGAGGCGGTTCACGAGACATGAAACATTTTGAAATGTTTCATGACGTGAAATAGTCCTGAGCGTTTCATGGCGTGAAGTAGCCGAGACCGATGCACGGCATGAAAACTATCTGTACCCTTATTCATGCAAAAATTGATACCCTCCAAGGCAATATACGCTCAAACACTCCAAGGCAATATGTAATGCATTCTAAGGAGTAGAAGTGTATATGTGAAACAAATGAAAATGTTTCACGGCATGAAAAGCATACCCCTTTATCTTGTACCCAGTTGTAGGAGCTGGGTACCCCTCGTCATCCTCCTTTCGTTTAGTGCCACGGGAACCAATGTTGTACTTTGGAGCCTGTTGGTAAATGTTGTTGCAACTACATGATTTCTAAGTGAAAACTTTTGATTTTTCCCTCCATCCAGTGGAGGAGTACATCCACCGAGTCCTGGTGAACTTGTTTTGCTTCTTGTGCATGTGAGTGCACGTCTCCCTTACTTTGGTCCATGGCTTTGTTCAAATTTTCCTCCTTGGTGGGTGACATTGGCAGTTTTTCTCTCCTTTGATTACTTGGTTGAACTTGCTTCTTTTTCTAGATCAACTTTGGTGCTTCCTTAGCACTTGATTTAGCTGGAACTTTGTCATGTCTGTACTTTTGGTGCTCTTCTGTTCTTCTCGAAGTATAAACGACACTGGTTTTTTGATTTGTTTTTGGTACTCATACCGTTTTGTTTCCTTGATAATAACCCTATGCCACTAGTGAGTCTTTTTAGACCCACTATTGTTGAATGATGAGTTATGTGCGGGCTTGCTTTGAATACAACTTCTTGTCTTTGTCTGGCTTTTCTTGCCTCTTTCTTGTAGCATGTCTTTTTGCTTCACTACCCATGAGGCTTTGTCTGTCTCATAATATCCTTGTGCTTGTAGCTAGGCCTTGGGAACCCCTCTTCATGAACGAGAACCAAAGCAAAGGCAACAAAAGTATCCAGTCCGACAACAGTGGAAGACATTTCGATGTGGATGCTCGTTATGTTAGGCCTTCTGTTTTTCGTGGCATTGGAGATTCCATCTTGCATGTCATTGCTTGTTTCTCCTTATTCAATGGACTCCATAATGGCATGGTGATGGTGTCTTTGCCATCATTGAGTTGTACTTCTCATTTTGCCTATTGGATGTGGCAGTTGGTGGCGCAAATCCAAGTTCATCCAAGAAGCATTTTCTCTTCCATTGTTCCTATAGGCATAACAAGCACCTTCCTAACCAAGGGATTATTTCTGACAGAGATGTTTTCATTCAAAAGCCCTATTGTATGTGTAACAGATGGATGCACACTTTGAACCTCGACAGTAGTTGCCTCTAAGGGGGGTTTATTTAAAACTACCCATGTCTCATAGGAAATCAAGTTATGACTTGACCCATATCAATGAGTGCGATGCTTATCGTGTGGCCCTCCTTTATAGAGACCCTTACACTGAGTCGTGTAGGTTCAATATCCGAGTCATCCTTGTCAAGCAAGGTGAGTGAAGCCATGTCGATGTATAGCGTTCTCCCTTGGAGTCTTTGTTTGGCTTTGGCTTCCATCTCCTTGGATTCCTCCTTTCCTGAGCTTGTTTGATCTTTTCCTTGACTAGCTCTTTTTTTTAAAAAAGGAGATGCTCTTGTGTGAGCATTTCCTGGGTCAGGGGTCCATAATATTTCTTGAGTTTGCTTCTATTGATATACCCTTCCATATCTACCCCTTCGATAGTTTCAATGCAGACTGACCCTCTTGAGGGGTTATTTCGGACACTCTAAAAGACCCTAACCCTATGTATTTTAGTTTCTTTTTCTTGGTGCTTCTCGCACCACACATGATGAGCCCCCATTTCCAATTCTTTATGTTTCAAGTTATGGTCAAACCAGGGTTTTCTTCGTAGTTTCTCGACCATAAGCGAGGCAAGTTTCATCGCATTTTTCCAAGTCAACCAACCTTTTCGGCTAATGCAATTTTAGTGAGCCTTTCTTGTATGGCAATTTGCAGGCTGGGAACTAAAATTCCATAGGCATTACCGCATCAATGCCATAAGCTAGATAGATGGGAGTGTATCCCGTCACTACCTTATACGATGTACAATAGGCCCATAGTGATGTAGTTAGCTTGTGTTCCCAATCCGTGTGACTAGCTTCCAAGGTTTTGGTCTAGATAGCATATAATATCTTGTTTGTGCTCTTAGCTTGGCCATTTGCTTGTGGGTAATAAGGTGATGATTCGCAATGTACTACAAGGAATCATGTAAGGTGATGATTCGCAGTGTACTACAAGGAATCATGTAAGTAATTGTTCAATCACCTCATTAATGAAATGTGAACCCCGGTCTTGACTAATTCAAGTGAGCAGTCAAATCTGAAAATGATTTGTTCATATAAGAACTTGGCCGAGCATCAGCCCTTTTAGAGGCTCTCACCTCTGCCCACTTATGAAATAATCTGTAGCCACACGATCACATAATGGGCTTGTGATGGATACACTGCTAGACTAATGGGTCCAATAAAATCAATACCTCATTACTCAAAGGGTTGTCTCACAATTACAGGGGGAGCGACATCCTGTCCTTTTATAGTGGAATAGAAAATCGTTGACATTTCTCACATCTCTTTACAAATTATATGGTGTCCCCAAATAATGTAGGCCACCATAGTCCTGCTCTTGAAGTACTTTGCGAGCCATAACTTCTCCCACAAAATGTTCTCTGGCTATTCCTGAGTGTGCTTCTTCTAAGATCATGACAAACTCATCTTCTCGCACACATCTCCGGAGGATATTTCCCTTGTCTAGCTTATATAATTCTCCAGCAATCAATTGATAGGGTGTGGCCAGCTTAATAAGCTGACACATCTTATCTTTGTTCAAGGGTCGATCTTGTGGAAACCCATGGGCTAGATAGTCATTATATTAGGGCCTAATGGTGCACAAAGAATAAAAATTTGTTGGCTAGCAGATAATGTTTGTATTTCTTTACAGCATAAACCATGGCCAACCCTTCACGCTCCATGGTGTGTGTAGTTTATCTTTGCATCATTTAGTTGGATGATTGGCAAAGCAAACTAGGTAATCTAATTTGAATTCCCAGGTTGTCCCAATACGCATCCTATAGCTAAGTTTGATGCATCGATGTGCACATGGAATACAAGATCCCAGTTGGGTGGTCCCAGGATTGGTGCACGAGCCAATGCATTCTTCAACTGATCATAGGCCTCTTGACATTCCTCAGTCCATTTGAAGATAATGAGTAGTTTATACAATGGCCTAGCAATTTCAATATAGAATATGATGAAGCGTCGATAATACCCAACATGGCCCATAAACTGTTGTATACCTTTGTAGTTGGTTGGTGAGGGTAATTCCCAAATCAATTTTACCTTGTTCTTATCAGTGGAAATACCATTTTTAGACATAATGTGACCTAAGATTACACCGTGCGCTTGACCCAAAATTGACACTTTAAAGGGTTTAAGGATATACGATATAATCAACATCTTTTAAACACCATCTTCAAGTAAGCCAAGTGCTTAGTCCAGTGTGAGTGTACACATAGATCATCAATGAATAACTCTAGTCACTTTTGCAAGTAGTCCTTGAAGGCCGTGCACATTAATCGTTGGAAAGTTGTTGGGGCATCCACATCACATCACATGACATCCATTCACATCTACCCCGATCTACATCATATCCGTTCAAATATCATCACATCACATTCACATCCATTCACATCTCATCGCATTATATTCACATCCACATCTATTTACATTGCATCACATTCACATCCATTCACATCTCATTGCATTATATTCACATCCACATCTATTTACATCGCATCACATTTACATTTACATCTATTCACATCTCATCGCATTATATTCACATCCACATCTATTTACATCGCATCACATCTTATCCACATCTCATCACATCCACTCACATCTTGTAACATCGCATTCACATCCACATCCATTTACATCTCCTCACATCACATTCACATCTTATCACATTCACATCCACATCCATTTACATCTCCTCACATCATATTCACATCTTGTCATATCACTTTTAGTACGATTTCTACTTTCGATACCGATGGGACTTTTCTAAGTTTTTGCCAATTGCTTGGCCTAATTAAAGGTACTTTTTCTTGATGGATATTTTCATATTCTTTCTCAAATTTCTCAAGTGAAGTATAATCAATATTCTTCTTTTTGAGTAAAAGATTCATGGGATTTACAAAAATCAATTCTACCCATATTTCCCAATAAATTTAATAATGCTCAAAATTTCACTTTTGATAAATACTCATAAATACTCATGATTTGAATTATGCCAAAAATTCCTAGATTACAATTTAATTTCTTGGATCTCAATTATCATGGAAATTCCTCTTTTTGCATAAAATAAATTTACCAAAAATTTCTCTTTTTCCATTTAATTACTTGATTCTCAAATATCATGAGAATTCCTCTTTTTACATAAAAATAAATTTACCAACAATTCCTCTTTTTCCATTTAATTACTTGATTCTCAATTATCATGGAAATTGCTCTTTTTGCATAAAAATAAATTTACCAAAAATTCCTCTTTTTCCATTTAATTACTTGATTCTAGAATATCATGGGAATTCCTCTTTTTGCATAAAAATAAATTTACCGTAAATTTATCTTTTTCCATTTAATTACTTGATTCTCAAATATCATGGGAATTCCTCTTTTTGCATAAAAATAAATTTACCAAAAATTTTTCTTTTTCCATTTAATTACTTGATTCTCAAATATCATGAAAATTTCTCTTTTTTTTAAAAAAATTAATTATTTATACATAAACACTAAATTTTTTCCCCATGAATATGATGGAAATCATTCTTTTAGCATAGGATGTCCAATCCTAGAATATGGTAGAAAGTCCTCTTTTAGCATTATGCATAAAAATAAGATATGTGTTAATTTCTAAAAATTTTGCCATAGCTTCGTTGCTACTTTTACAGATAATTTTCAATTTTTCTAGAAAAGAATAAGACTTTGTAATACAATTATGATAGAAGAACTATCCTTAAACTTAAATCCAAAGTATGGAATTAAATCATAAATTTACCATAATTTTATTAACATAAAAGCATAAAAATACTATTTTCTTAACCTCTAGCTTAACAAGCTAAGAGTTTGGTTTTGAATTAAGAATTTATCAATGAGAAGCATTCTTTTTCTAAAGAATTAGCCATAGGAATGACTATTCTTTTGGGAGAGAGAGATATACATAAAAAGCATTCAAAATAAGCATAAAGATTAACTTTTTTGTGATTAATCATTAAAGTTCTTAGAGAAAGCTTGATTTGCATTAAAAACAACTAATTAGAAACTTCTCAAGCTTGAGAGGGGTTGAGAAGTGAAATCATTTGAGAATATTAACAAAAACCATGAAATTCCTTCTTACCTCTAGGTTTGGCTTGCTTCTTTATCTAGAAGTGAAGCCCCCAACCAATCAATTGGTTTAGTGACTTGAGAAGAAAGCTCCAAGAGTTGTTGAAGAGAGAGAGAAGCTCCAAGCTCTCCAAAAGTAGAGGATTTTTAAGGGATAATAGAAAATATCATTATTTTCATGTAATACTGGCATGGTATAGTTCACAAATTTTTTTACAAAAGACTAAGGATCTATTTATAGGTGAGGGAGGCCACTAACCAAGTTCGACTGGGTTCTAAAATTTTCCAGGTTCAGTTTGACTCAATTTGGACAAGATTTGGACCAGTTTGGCTCTCTTTTTGATTTGGTTTGATCCAGCAAAGAGGAGAGATAAAAATATCACAATTTTTTGAATTAAAAACCCTTCCACATGTGTGAAATAGGTGCCTACCTCAGGAGTCCCCCTCTCCTTACCAAGGTGTAAAAAATGTATCATTATTTTAAAATATCTCATTTTAAAAATGTATCATTATTTTAAAATATCTCATTTTTTAGTAATATCTCTTAATTTTTAACTAATAAACCTTGTACTCAGTCAACTCTTCATCTTATGTGAGCATTTACTCATTTTTGGGTATTTTCTTTTATTCTTTGGATTTATCTCATCCCAACACTTGGATTAATCCTATTGGCCCATATGAACCTTAATTGGACCATAATCCAAAAGTTTCTGAAAATGTAGACCCTTAGGCTAAGGTCCTTTAAACACATTTTCAATTAATTCCAAATGCACCTTGAAAAGTTCATTTTAATTTTTTGTTTCAAGGGAATCCATTTTAGACACTAGGAGGATTTTTATATCCAAAGATATCTTAATTTTGGATTATCTCTCTCTAGATATTTTCTCTCTCTAGGCTAAAAGAGGGTAAACAAAATCTTTCTTTTATTTCAAAGAGGGGAATAATTACAAGAACAGAAGGGGAGGTTCTTACACCTTTACACCTCAAAAGCTGGAGGGAGGAATCTTACAGTCGAGTGGCCTGAATCAATACTTTTTTGATAGGAAGAACTTGGGTGATTTGATGCACTGTCGTTGAGGGTAAGGTCGTCTCCAATGAGTTTATTGGACCTCAAGTGCATGAGAATGTATTTCGACAGGCGAAATCACTACTCCAACCATTTCACCTGTTTTTCTGTCAAACTGTCTTTTTTGGCTCGTGAAATAACAGATATCCGTGAAACCGCAGAGAATGGTTCACGTCGTGAAGTAGTAGGCAGCAGTTCACGCTGTGAAACAGAATGTTATTCACGTCGTGAATTGTTTTTCACGCTGCGGGGCATTTGATGTTTAACGTTTCAAAATTTTAACTCAGAATTACGTCAATTTGAGTTGGATAGACTCCAATGGTGTAATTAGGGTACTTCTCTTACGGCTGGCCTGATAACCCTTTAATTGTGAATTAGCAGTCCATGATGAAAGCTTAACTCATGAACTGCTAACACGTGAAGCGCTAAGGCATGAAGGGTTAACTCGTGAAGTATTAACCCGTAAAGTAACAGGTTATGATTCACGCTGTGAAACAGAGTGTGGTTCACGTCATGAAATGCTTCGCTGCCATTTTACGTGATAAGAATTTTTGGTTTCGTTATGTCAGATATGTCAGGATAAGATGACCTAATTTTAGTAAGAAAATCTCGAGATTCTCGATGTTGATTGTGGAAGGTGTTTCATGCCGTGAAGTAGCAGGTTATGTTTCACGTTATGAAAACGTTTCCTACACTTTCACAAGTTAACAACCACATCGATACAATGATGGTTTAGAGGGTGATTTCCCTATCCAAATGATCCAAATAGGTTGTGCTAATGATTAGGAATACAATGCAAGTCATGAACACAACCAATGGCTCCTTATTTTTATAGTTTTTGTGATTTTTTAAAAAACAGAACAAAATGTGTCACCTCCTGCTAGCTCACATTGTAGGAATTGGTGACGAAAAACAACAAAATTGAAGATAAAACTGAGTGTAGCTTTCCTCTAAGTACTCACCCACACTTCCTACACACAATTTTCTATAATTTTTTTCCAGTATCAATTGTATCTTCTTTGAATCCGTCTTGGATTGTGACCCTTGTGTCGCCCTTACCTACTTTTTTCACTCTTCTCCTGCGGCCAGTTCTGGAAATAGTCACATACGCTCGATTTCTTCCCTTGTCTCCGAGTTGAGCTTGAGCTCTTGTTAGGACATTGAGCGGTGTGATCTTCCCAGATTGTACACTAATGGTCCGGATGGTGGCATGATTGGCAGTAGAAGTAGAGCCACTTGCTCGGTATGGACAATCCTTGATCAAATGATCAATTCCACATTTAGTACAGGTGAGCACTGGCATGTCATTGGGCGAAGCCGCCACTTGTTGTGGTTGATGGGTATGACCCATATTCTTGTTTGGGCACTCGGGGACTCGATGCAAGCCTTCGCAGCCAAAGCATTGTAGTGGTCCTCTTCTCAGATTCGAGTTCATGTCCTTGCCCCCATCCATTGTATCATGGTTTGAAACACAGGTACTGGCGTGTTATTCTCCAGGACATAGTATTCCAGCCGTAACCTCAGTCATTTCCTCGTAGTACTCCCTGCTAAGTTCTATTTCCCGCACCATGTCAACATCTTCTATCGGCTGTTCGATCAATACTTGATTGATCTTAGCCTGTGGTGGTTATGGTGGTAGAACTGGTGGCGCGGCAAAGGTGAAGCGTCTTGTACCCGGAACATCCCCCTAGGTAAGTAGGAAGAGTTGGGTTGTCCAGCAGTAGCGATGATCTGTACAGGTGGCGCCGGTAAAGCCAATGGGGCTCTAAGTGCTGGTAGCTATGCAACATTTTGAAACCTTGGATATCTACACATTAAAGTGTCATGATTTCCTAATTTTACACAGTGAGCACAATTGAGTAATGGCCTTGCTCTTAACTATGGACACTCGGTGGTGGTGTGATTTAATCTGCATATAGAGCACCACACCAATTCCCTACGGGGGTAAAGGTGATTATGCCCATGCCCAAATGTTTCTCTTTCTTCCTTGACTTTCAATTTCTCTAATATGGCATTACTGAGCTCATCCACCGTCATGTTTTTGACTTGCTTGTTTTGAGTTTCGATTTCTTTCGATTGCCATTTTGCAGCATGCATCAAGAGTAGCAGGTCGGGCTAGTACCAGGTAATCATGCATTTTATGGTCTCTAACCCCCCTCCAAATCAAGGCAACAACTGATCATCAGTTAACCTTTCCCGAAGTTTGCACCTCAAAGTCAAGTGCTTCAAATGAGAAACATAGTCTCTCATCGACTCATCTTCCTTTTGTTTGATATTATGTAATTATGCCACAGGGCTCCATCTGTCACCACTTCGGGCAAAACTGGGCACAAAAACATTCTTTAGCCTTGTGAAGTTAACCTTATCCTCAGGCTTAAGGGTTCGGAACCACTGATAAGCTTTTCCTTCCAAGGTCAATGAGAAGGCATGTATCAAAGTCATATCACTGAACTGGCCCGCATGTTTCACATGTGGATTCAAAAATCTCCATGTTGGATAGGATCTCCATCCCAAGAGAACTTTTGGACAAGTTTTGAAATGATATAGGGTTTCATCTGGGAAGGTCGGGATTCTAGAGCAGTATCTAGTTCTCTGACCCCATCTCTGCCACCATATTTAGCAGGTCTGCCCTTGTGGCTACATTAAGGTCCATGGTTGGATTTATCCTAGGCCTTTGAGGAATTGCTCCCCCCCTTCCTAGACCTCGTCCCCTTCCTGTATTGGGTCTTCTCCCACTCAAACCTTATCTACATAGTTTCTTCACATTGCATCATCCAAATGCAAAGGCAATGGTGAATCTTGCATAGTGGGAGATGAAGCTCTAAGAGGATGGAAGAAACAATAGTGTTTTCGTGGGAAGCGGTGTAAAAAATGTTATGGGCTACCACACCTCCCAAGAGGGAACTCCACACAACCGCAAACAAGAGAAGCAATAGACACAACAATCGTTGGGTAATTACCAATGCTTCGAGCTCACGTCCCTTGAGGCTCCCTAAGATCGCTTTAGAAGCTCCACTCCTCCGATCTCGACCTCCACGTTGTCGTCGCAGAGTCACTCGCACCACAATGCAAGGCAATCTACCTCTCACTCTCTCACACACATGCATGAAAGGGGAACATGCACTAGAGTACTCTCTCTCTCTCTCTCTCTCTCTCTCTCTCTCTCTCTCTCGACAAAGATAAGAGCTCTCATAGCACAAAGGGGGATTATGTCATTTCATTATGAGAACTTTCCTTTTATACAATTGGCCCTTCTCTCTCTCTCTCTCTCTCTCTCTCTCTCTCTCTCTCTCTCTCTCTCTCTCTCTCTCTCGACAAAGATAAGAGCTCTCATAGCACAAAGGGGGATTATGTCATTTCATTATGAGAACTTTCCTTTTATACAACTGGCCCTTATTCACACTTGGTTGCCCACCAAAACTTACTAAGGCCTTGGGTGGCCAGTATCTCATACTGTATAACTTTTCTAGTGCCTTTACGTGACACTTATTAATGTCCTCAATTGGAGGATCATCTTTGTTAATCCAAAAAGGGATTAACATGAGCTTTCTCAACAAAGGAAGCTACAAGAAGTACGGTAAAGGGTTCTTTAAAGGATTAAATTAAAAAAAGACTTCCCCAAGAAATCTTGCAATTGAGCCTCAGTCGAGAGGCTAACTATATCAAGGGGATCAATGGGCTTTCTAGAACCTGCCTATGTGTAGCCATATCTCTATCCTAAGTAAAAACCACTATATCATAACTAGATCTCTAGCATCTGTCATCATTTTTGGCATTCTAAACCACCATTGAGTAAGACCTATGCACTTGGATGGTCATTATAACCAGCGTTGTAAACATTAACTAGAGCTAGCATTAACATCATATCAGCCATGGACATTTTGTTGAGGGAGGGTGTTGAAATAATACACCAAAATATCATTCATATTGGGGGCAATGGCATAAGGTTCAAAGGTCTAATAGCCTTTGTGGAAATAGGAGACTATGGTCAAAGAAGGATCCAAGGAGGAATATTCTAGATGCCTAGAGCAAGAGGGAGATGGATCAAGCTTGCACCCAAATCTAGGCAATGGGTGCTCACTTTCAAGAGTTTGTTAGGGTTTTTCTTAGGGGTTAATCATACCCTAATCCTTTGTACTCTAGCCTATTTAAGGGGACTCATCTAATGCAAGAGTAGACCTCCATTATCATACTCATTGAGTCATTATGGTGTCTATTTTGATTATCATATTATTATTAATAATCCCTCTTTTATTTGGTTTTCTCTAATGTTAGCACAATTACCTCTATCATCTTTGCTCATGCCTCCTTAATTCTAACACAAAAGGTGTTTAAGAAAAGAATTAAGGCTATCTTATTCATATGTAAGGACATAAATGGGAAGAAAGCATACCTAAGCACTTGGTGTAGCCGAGATAGTCATGCATCATCCTTATCAAAACACCCTTGACCACCACATCAAATTTAAAAATTTGATGTGAAACATCAATACATCTTAATGCCTTAATCAAAGGCTTAAGGTACATGCCCATGTTCTTCACCTTGTGATGTAAAGCAAGCATCATTCAACTTGATGCCTCAGTATGATAATTCAAGGTTCCCAAATCAAAGGCTTAAGGTACCATGTTTTTTACCATGTGATGTAAAGTAAGCATTACACATGGCCTTGCTTGATAGACTTTTTTTATAGAAATCCATTTAGGGATATTGTAATTAATCACCACAATAATCCATGTAGACCATGATGTAGAGCATAATCCAAGTGGATTCACACCATCCATACCCAACCCAAGTTGTAAGTCTTAGAGCTCATCCTTGAACTTTGACCATTCATACTCTGTATGGTACCAAGCCACCACTAGTGAATGAAAATCCTCATGATGCCACCAAATTGAACAATGGTTCATATGCCACATCATTATCTCGCCACAATAGATTAGCCCTAAAATATACATTAGATATGGGGAATAATAGAAAAGTGCCTAAACACCTTGTGGCATAAGTTCTTCCTATATCAATCCTCTCTACATTCCAAAAATTGCTCCATCTTGGCATGGAAACCCTTAAAAGGATACCCCTAGAAGAATATACTTGGCTCCCACCCGAAGGATTTTGAGTCCCACTTGGATGATTTTTGAGTCCTTCCAAAGGATTCTGAGTCCTTCACTTTCTTCATTTCCAAAAGAAGAGGGATAGGATTTTGAGTCCCATCCGAAGGATTTTGAGTCCTTCACATCAAGTGACATACTAACACATCTGGATTACAAGCTCTAGTGAGGCCTACTTTTACAACGCGTGACAATAATTGTGTCGCCAGCAGTGGTGCCACGATTTCCAAATAAGAGGAACAAAGGAGAGTTTCAGCCTCGACACATTTCCACGAATTGGGTGGAGGATCACTTGGTTGATGATCAACACCGCCTTCCTAGCTTCGTTCTAGCATGGTATATTGGGTTACTGACAAACTGTATGCTACTCATGTTGTCACAATAAATGACATATCACCAAGTAGCTTCTTAAACCAAGCTACCTCACAAGCTGCCATAGCAACACCCTTGTACTCTGCCTCTATACTCGATAAGAAAATTTTTGGTTGCTTCTTACTGCTCCAACTCATAGTAGCACTCCCAAATGAAATCATAAAACCACTGGTAGATCTCCTGTCTGTGACACTACCATGACAATAAGCATCTATGTACCCATGTAGTTCTATCTCTATACCAGCCTCATAGAAAATTCCATAGTCAAATGTGGACTTTATGTACATGAGAATCCATCTAGCCACATCCAAGTGTGGCTTCCTAGGGACCTACATAAACTCACTCACAAGTCCAACAACACAGCTCAAGTCTGGCCTAGTAATGGTCATGTAGATCAAGCTACCCACTATGCACCTGTATGGCTCCAATGGCACTGAAATAGGCTTACAACGTGTCATACCATACTTGGACAACATGTCCAAGCCATATTGTCTGCAATAACAAAATTCCATGAGACTATCTCACCACCTCTAGCCCAAGAAATATCGCAGCTCATCCAAATCCTTCATCTCAAACTTATGCTTCAAAAGCCTCCTAACATCTGTTACCATATTATAGTAGTGATGTGTGTGAACACACTTAGGACCGCCGGGGCACTTTTTCCCTCACTAGGAGGTTTTTTCCCCCGTGCATTGTATATACGCCCATTATCTTCTAGGGCTTGTGATCTTTCATTTTTGGCACTCATAATACACTACTGTGTTGTGCTCAAGCTTCCTCATCTTCTTGAAGTTGTGTGTGCATTCCTGCAACCCTAATTCCAACAATTGGTATCAGAGCAGGCTTCCTCCTCCCGGGCAGCATCACCGGCACCTGCCGCTTCATCTCCTCCGATTGCGACGAGGTTTCACGAGCGTCTGCAGGTTAGTATATGCCGTGGGAAAGCCTGTAGGGCTTGTTTGTTTCAGAATTTTGATCTGAAGTCATTTCGCCCTCCGTTTTTGCATTCCAAGTACTGCGCAGGCAAAATCGTCCTACTGTGCAGATTTTCTGTCAAGATTAAAATCTGTAGGACAGGTGCCCATTCGTCTGTTTTGGGCTGTGCTACATAGCACAGGTCGATTTTATACAGGTTTACCTCTTGCAGACAGCATTTACATCTAGTAGTACAGTCATTGGCCATGGCTGACAACAATGATGTATTCCGCATGTTGGCTGCTGAGGATAAGTTGGATGGCACCAACTATCCATTGTGGGCATATATGATGCGACATGTATTGGTAGCAAAGGGGTTATGGAACATTGTGCAGGGTATTGATGCACGTCCTATTGTGGCTGGGAATGCTGCAAACACATCAGAAACAGGTACTGTTGATGATGGTGCAGGCACAAGTGCTGTAGCAGCTGTTCGAGAACCACCACTTTCAGCAGAGCAGATTCGTTGGGATGGTAGAGATGCGCAGGCTCATGCCTTGATTGCGCTGTCTGTCAAACGTACCATTATCCCACATATTCGCTCCTGCAGGACTTCTAAGGATGCTTGGGATGTACTTGCCACATTGTATCAGGCAAGAAATGAGGCTCGTGTTGCTTATCTCCGAAAACAGTTGGAGAGTGAGCATATGAATGAAGGTGATTCTATGGATAGCTTTTTGACAAAGATCAAGGATTTCAAAGAGCAGCTCATTTCTGCAGATGAAATCCTGTCTGACAGTTCACTTGTGCAGACTGTTTTGAATGGTCTACCAGATTCTTATCAGGGTTTTGCTTCCACTCTTCGCTTGATGATGAAAGGCAATCCCAATGCCTTATCATTTGAGGAGTTAGTTTCTGTTTTGCTGCAAGAAGACCAGTCAAGGCAAAACAGGAATATTATGCGTGTCGCAGATCAAGCTTTCGTTGCTAGTCAGAGAAGCGGGAAAGGTAAAGCTGGCTTTTCTTCTAGTAAGCAGAAATCTGCAAATGCTGCGCAACCAAAGAAGGAAGACAAAGATGAGAAGAAGGGTGACAAACAGAAGACATTTTGCAAGTACTGTAAGGGAAATGATCATGTCATCAAAGCGTGTCCTAAGCTGGCTGCGAAAGAGGCTAAGAAGAAAGAGGCTGGTATGGCTGTTGCAGATGCCTCTCCTTCTAACAATGAATCTGCTAATGTTGTGCTAGATACAGAATGGGCATTCAATGCGCAGTGCAGTTATGACCCATCTTTGCATGACACATGTATGTCTGCAGCAGTAGATTCAGATGTATGGTACTTTGACAGTGGTGCCACTAAGCATATCACCTCGCAGTGCAGTTTATTCACTTTCCTTGAGTCTGCTCCCACAGGGAATACTGTCACTTGTGCCAATAACTCCTCTTATCCCGTTAAAGGAGTTGGACAGATTGTGCTGAATGTTGCAAATGGCAACACCTTTACACTTTTTGATGCATTGTATGTGCCAGGGATCAAAAAGAATCTGCTGTCAGTCTCCGCATTTGCCAAAACAGGTTTGGTTGTAAAATTTGTGGATGACAGATGTACTGTTCATGATCTCTCTTGTGGTGACATCATTGTAGCATCTGGTTCACTATGTCGAGGGCTGTATAAGCTCAATATGGATGGCAAATGTGTAGAGGATTCAGCATGTGCTATTATGGATACGCAGGCTATTTCAAATGCAAAACTGTGGCATGCACGTTTTGGTCATCTGAATTTTGCAAGTTTGCTGCGCCTGCAGAAATCTGAAATGGTGTCTTCTTTGCCTAAGCTTGAGGCACCTGTCAAGCATGTTTGTGAGGGCTGCATATTGGGTAAAATGCAGCGTGCTTCCTTTCCCAAAGATGGATCAGTGAGAGCTGAACGCAGATTGCAGCTTGTTCACAGTGATGTTTGTGGTCCCATGCAAACTCCATCATTTGGAAACTACCTTTACTTCGTGACTTTCATTGATGATTTTACCAGGCATGCATGGGTATATCCTTTGAAGGCAAAGTCCGAAGTGTTTTTGTGCTTCAAGCAGTTTTTGGTTATGGCTGAAAATGTGTCAGAAAGTAAGATGGGCACCCTCCGTTCAGATCGAGGGGGGGAGTATATGTCTTCAGAATTTAATGCATTTCTGGCTGAGCGTGGGATAAAACACCAATGTACAGTGCCGTATACACCACAGCAAAATGGTGTGGCTGAGAGAAAAAACAGGTCTCTCATGGAAATGGCAAGATGTATGGTTAAGAGTCAAAGTCTACCACATGGTTTTTGGCTTGAGGCTGTCATGTGTGCCACTTATGTACTAAACAGGTGTCCCACCAAAGCATTACAGGTTGTCACTCCATATGAGGCTTGGCATAGCCGCAAGCCATCTGTTGGCCATTTACGTGTTTTTGGTTGCCTGGCATATGCATTAGTGCCTGTGCAACATCGCAGAAAATTGGATGACAAAGCTGTCAAATGTATTTTTGTTGGATATAGTGCTGAGAGCAAAGGCTATCGTTTGTATCATCCACAGACAAAGCGCATTTTGGTTAGCCGTGATGTTGTATTTGTGGAAGATGCAGTTCAGCCCTTGGTTTCATGTACTAAGGAGACAGATATCAGCTCACGTGATGTCTATGATACATTGTTGCCTCTTTTCAGTGGTGCACAGTCAAGTGCAATACCTCATGAGGCAGTTTTTCAGCCTATGCAGGTTTTAAATGATGGCACAGATCAGCCTATATCTGATGCAGATGTGCATGATGCACTTGAGGATGAGAGACAAGAGATTGAGGGCTCTAGGAATATGCCTAGATGGCTGGTGCAGACTTTGCGTGACAGCAAGTTGGATGCCCCTTTGTCTAGTCGCACTCGTTCTGGCTCTCATGGTGCCTCTTATGCGTCAGATTGTTATGCATTGGCTGTTTCTAGTATGTGCGATGAAAGTGAGCCTGTTTCATTTGATGAAGCACAAAGTTCAGAAAATTGGATGGCTGCTATGCAAGCAGAATACGATGCTATTATGAAGAATGGTACATGGTCTTTATGTGACTTGCCCCCTGGCAAGAAGGCCATTGGCACTAAGTGGGTATACAAATTGAAGCGTAAGCCTGATGGCACAGTGGATCGCCATAAGGCTAGGCTTGTTGCAAAAGGTTATGCTCAAGAGAAGGGCATTGATTTTGATGAGACTTTTGCTCCCACATGTCGTATGACCACTGTTCGTAGCATCTGTGCATTAGCAGCTCATAATGGTTGGAATGTACATCAGCTGGACATAAAGACTGCGTTCTTAAATGGAGATTTGCATGAGGAGGTGTATGTATCGCAGCCTCGTGGTTTTGTTCAAAGAGGGCAGGAAAACAAAGTGTGCAGGTTAAAAAAGGCTTTATATGGTTTAAAGCAAGCTCCACGAGCTTGGTATGAAAAAATACATGCATATTTGACTGCACATGGGTTTCAGAATAGTCCAACAGAAAGCACTTTGTATGTTAAACGTGTGGATGGTGTACATCTAATCATTGCTCTCTATGTCGATGACATGCTGCTCACAGGACCAAATGAGAGTCATATTGCTGATTTTAAGGCTGATTTGAATGCCTCTTTTGAGATGTCAGATTTGGGGCATTTGCATCATTATTTGGGGATACAATTTAAGCAGTGTGATGGAGGTATTGCTTTGTGTCAGACAAAGTATATTGAAACATTGTTGCGGAGATTTGGCCTTGAAGACTGCAAGCCTATTGCTACTCCAATGGAGACAGGTTTGAAGTTGAGTCTTCATGATGCTGGAGATCACTTTGATGTCACACTCTATCAGACAGCTGTTGGTTGCCTCATTTATGTATGCATTACGAGGCCAGACATTCAGTTTGCAGTCTCACAGGTGAGCAGATTTATGCATAGCCCAGGCATTAAGCATTGGCAGGCAGTGAAGCGTATCTTTCGCTATTTGAGTGGTACTCGGCATCTTGGGTTGTTTTATCCCAAGGGGGGATCATTGCCGCCAGATTTACATGTTTTTTCAGATTCTGACTGGGCTGGTTGTTATGACACACGCGTGTCCACGAGTGGTTTTTGCTTCATGCTTGGAAGCTCATGCATATCATGGTTGAGCAAGAAGCAGCCTACTGTGGCCACTTCTAGTTGTGAAGCTGAGTACAGGGCAGCTTTCACAGCTACGGTTGAGTGTGTGTGGCTCAGACGCCTTATGGCTGATTTGGGTGTTGGGCAGCCATCTGCCACCACCATCTTCACTGACAGTCAGAGCGCATTGGCAGTTGCGCGGAACCCAGTGTTCCATGCTCGTACGAAGCACATTGAGGTGCACTACCATTATGTCAGGGAGAGACTCTCTGCAGGAGAGATCAGTTTGGCTTATGTGCCAACACAGGATAACCTTGCAGACCTTTTCACAAAGGCTCTGCCTCGTGAGAAGTTCGAAGCTTTTCGCAAAGCTTTGGGCTTACTCCCTTTTGTGGATTCGTCCACATAGCTAGACACTTCCCTATACATGAGTGCTAGCTCTTGTTCACCGCATCACTCCAGGGGGGATTTGTTACCATATTATAGTAGTGATGTGTGTGAACACACTTAGGACCGCCGGGGCACTTTTTCCCTCACTAGGAGGTTTTTTCCCCCGTGCATTGTATATACGCCCATTATCTTCTAGGGCTTGTGATCTTTCATTTTTGGCACTCATAATACACTACTGTGTTGTGCTCAAGCTTCCTCATCTTCTTGAAGTTGTGTGTGCATTCCTGCAACCCTAATTCCAACAACATCATGTATGTCAGCATCACTATCACCAGTGATAATCAATTCATCCACATAGATGACTAATAGAATGATCCCTCTATCTATCTTTTTCACATAAAGTGAAAACCCTACATTGGATATCTAAAATCCAATGGTAACAAGATACTCCCTGATCTTGTTTGACCATGCTTTGGGTGCCTGCTTCAAGCCAGGCTTTGTGTAACCTGCACACAAAATCTAGGTATGCATCACTCTTATAACCTAAAGGCTGCATCATGTATACTTCTTCTTACAAATCACCATTCAAAAAGGCATTCTTTACATCTATCTGATGTAAAGAACAACCCTTTGTTGGTTGTTGAAATGTTGATTTGACATCCATGTGAAAGACTGGCCACTTTTTGTGAGAAGCCAAGGCAAGTATCACCCTGATAGTTATCATATGAGCTATGGGAGCAAAGGTTTCATCAAAGTCAAAACCCTATACCTATACAAATCCATGTGTAACCAACCTAGGTTTGTATTTTTCAAGTGAGCTATCAACCTTATACTTAGCTTTCCAAACCCATTTGGTACCAATTACCTTTTTGTTTGGTAGTCGGTCAACTAGCTCCTAGGTGTTGTTCTTTATAATGATGTCATACTTAGACTGCATCGCGGCTTTCCACTTTGGATTTGCTAAGGCTTCATCCAAGGTGACTGACTCCTTCACTGTTCCCATTATCTCAGCCATCAAGGCCATATTGACAATGAGATCAGATTCTCTTCTTTTCTCCTCTATTCTCCTTGATATGCATGGTCCATCTGTTGAAGATTCCAGCTTCTCAAGTATTGGATTACGCTCATCAAAGAGTTGTTGTGTCCACTTTGAAAGTGTCTTTCCTTGTGGTGCAGCCAGCAGGCTATTGTGATGTGTGAGAGTCTTCATCCTCTGAAAACTCCTCATCCTTTGAGAGAAAATCTGACTGGTGGGTTGGGCTCATGGTGGACTATTGCTCCAATTGATGATAGAGTGGATGAACTGTTCTGCAAATAGCACATCTCAACTGGCTACAATCTTCTTTGCCTCTGTATCATAGAGCCGATAGGCCTTCGACTCTTGACTATATCCAAGAAAGATACACTTCTTGCTTTTGGCATCTAGCTTGGTGAGGATGGTGACAAAAAGGAAATGGATTGGTTATAGAAGTAAGAGGATGGTGAGGGTTGGTTACAGTAAGGTGTTGATACAGGAAAGGATGGTGTAGAAGGTGGGGGTTGTTTGACCAGATAAAAACATATTGAATTGAAGTAGGTGAAGAGAAGGGGTGTGGTTAATGAGGGGGATGGTATCCATGAGGGACTTACTGTTGGTAAGGTGTTGAGGGACCGACCGTTGGTATCCATGAGGGACCGACTATTGGTAAGGTGTTGAGTTTGGTTGCGCACGAAAGAAGCATATCTGATGTCAAACCTCATTTGATTGTGCCAACCTCACCACGTGGTGCCGGTTGTTTGTTAACTCTACACTTTTTACTAAGGCAGACAATTTCCTTAAACTCATAACACACCCTAGCCTCAACTAACCCATCAACAAAATCTTCCATGGTAGCCATGAAGATCCTTATTTGCCCGTGATGAACACACCCCAGCCTCAACTACCCCATCAACAAAATCTACTTCACTCTGCCATGGTAGCCATGAAGATCCTTATTTGCCTGTGTGAACACACCCCAGCCTCAACTACCCCATCAACAAAATATGCTTCACTCTACTAGCACCTCCATGGTAGCCATGAAGACCCTTATTCGCAAGTGTGAGGAGTGAAGTTAACTACCGTAAGCTTTGCTCACATGCCCAATATAACCAATACAACTTGCACTCAATTGTATGGTAGCATATAAATTCACTCTACCAGCATCTCCATGGTATCCATGAAGAGCCTTATTCTCCCGTGTGAGGAGTGAAGTTAACTACCGTGAGCTTTGCCACATGCCCAATATAACCAATACAACTTGCACTCAACTATATTGAGTAGCATATACATTCAAACAAGTCCTCGTCCGATAACCAGAAACACCACCATTCAAGCCATTCATGTGGTAAATCTGCAAGACCTCTCCATCAAAGAGGCACAAGAGGAAGCCTGTGCCTCTTTTAGAAGCCACAAACCTATAGACGAAGAGAATGACCTTGAATACTCCTCAAAAGGTAATCGGGGGCCCAACCTTCATGAGAAGATCTACAAGCTAATGAGCCACACTCTTCTTTTGGTAATGTGGGCGACAAAGAAGATCCAAAGGAGAAAAACCTAAACTTGGTAATAAGTGACCCCAAATCCTCAATGTCATATGAGTTTAAAATCCTTTTAAATACATTCACTTCAACTCCTGTCCTATGAGCACTCTAGGGCATTTCCTCTAGCAAGAAGAAGAAGGCTAGGCTCAATAAAATTTATAACCCAATGTCATATGAGTTTAAAGTCCTTTTAAATACACGTTTAAACCCGTGTCATATGAACATTCTAGGCCATGTAAACTTCTTTGCAAGAGGATATTGGCTTCATGTGCTTTATGTACACTATGAAAGAAGCACATGAAGAGGAGAAGGAAAATTAAAACCAAAAGGAGATAGCAGATGACGAAGCAAATTTTGAACAGTTGGGTAGTGACATATCCAATTGGTTTACTTCTTCTTTGGTTGAGAAAGTCGATGAAAGAGAGCATGAAAAACTTATGCCTCTTTTGATATAGGAAGATCTTGGATTCTTCTTTCGCATAGAGTTTCTCATGTGTATGAGAGAAGACTTTACTCTTTTAAAGCTTGTAAAGGCTACAAATATGTTAAAGGGCTTCATAAGTGATAATGATGATGGTTACAAATATGAACATTGACTAAAGTAGCTTTTTTGAGACAAAGTAATATTTAATAAAAGTCATTAATCACATACATAAGGAGGATAAAGAACCAAATGATTACAAAGAAATCTTTCATATAAGTAATTGGTGAGGAGGATAGAGAACCAAATGATGATACTTTTAAAGAGATCCAAGGTAGATTAAAATTTTGATAATTTGGGAGTCAAGTTACACTAGAGATAAAGAGAATCTCTCCATGAGAGGTTTTACAAAAAATGGATCTATTAACCTATAAAGGAAGAGCATGATTGGAAGATGATGAGGAAGAAAGGGTATGTGAATTCAATTCTGAGTTTTTTGAATCTTAAATAAAATAGAAATTGCTTTCTTTTAAACATTAGAGTTATAAGATGTTTTTACTCTATTTATTCTTTAACTTTCTTTTTTATGATTAGAGCATTGAGACGTTTTTATTCGATATATGTTTTTGTTTATAGGTCACGACACAAATGCGCACATTTTTATCAAGAAGCAAGGGAGTAATGCCACACGGGAATGGTCTTGGAAGAGAGAAACCTCTTGGAGAAATATATTGGAAGCTTGGATAGATATAAGTTTTTTTCTTTCACAAAAAGTATTCAGCATTTGGATAAGTGGCTCTTTTGGCCATGAAAGCTCTCACAAGGTATTTGGGTGGATATGCTTTACCTTTAGCAACCAGCAAAGTCATGTTTATTGAAAGGTCTTTTGCATCATATGCATTTGGATATTGAAGTGGTATATAAGCTACTAGAACTTCTTACGTATACACATAATATCATGCATCTTATGCTATTTCAATTGGCATTAAAGATCTTGGATCCACTTATGCTCTACTAGAGCTTCTTACCTATACACATATGCAGCTTATGTTATTTCAAATGACATTCAAGATCCTAGATCCACTTTAAAAAAGAAGAAAATATTTAAGGACACATAGAAAAGGTACTCTTAAGATAGATTAAGAGAAAGAAGAGGAGAATGCCATTAGTATGAAAAGGACAAAGCTATTATTACAGTGTATTCTTTTCTATTCACACAAAAAAGTTCTATTATCACAGAAAAGGTACTCTTAAGATAGACAAAGAGAAAAGGTACTCTTAAGATAGATGAGGAGAAAGAAGAGGAGAAAGCCATTAGTATGAAAAGGACAAGGATTTAATTGTTTTTTGTATGATGCCATTCTAGAAAACTTCGATTGTCTCACTAGATCTTTTTCTGACTGAATCTTCTTTATATTGTCTAGTGGGTAAAACCATTGAAATAGTTCCTCTATCTCCTCCTCCATGTCTAGTTGCATTGAAAAAGGCACCCCTTGCTTGCCATTTATGATTTCTCAAAACCTTGAGTAGACCAAATTGAAATTCTATCTTATTTGATCATGAGGTAGGGTACATGGTTACAAATAATATAATGTTGTAAAAGAATATTAAATATTAAAATATTTTCCAGGTCCTTGAAAATATTTAGGAAAAAAAAGGTTAAAATATTGTATATCATGTAATAAAAATAAGAGAATATGGAAATAAACACTATGATTATCATGATTCTTACCATGTATTGGGGGTGATGTTTTCTCCTCTCGCAATCTCCTCTCGCAATGCATCAATAAAATCATTATTAAATGTATTCAAAGCCTGCTTCATGTCATCTTTATCGAGGTGAAGCTTATTAAGGTAGTGAAAAATAGTATCCATGTATTTGCCTTTATATTCCTTCTTGAAGATCCCGTATCCAAGTGATTAAGGGAAGCATGATGTTCCAACCTCATAATCCTCATGCTTTTTCTCTTGATTTCTCTTTTACCTTGGTTTTTTGACTTTTCCATTCCTTGCAAGTACTTGTTTTCTCCTTCCTTTCCTATGTAGATGTGTATCATAAGAGATAAACTTCCTTGCTTCTCTAGCTTTGATAATCTACCAATCATTTGAGATGATAGGAGGGTCAAAAGTTTTTGTGAAGAGCTTGCGGATTCCCTCTTCCTAATATACAAGTAACATATGAGATCACACTATTGGAAACTTCTTCGTCTATTCAGCAAATTGAACAAGATTTGGTGACTTTTAACTTCATTTGTTGTTTTCAATTTTTATTCACATAGAAAGCATATAGGCTTACAATAATTAAATAGACCACCAATTTTACACATGGCAACATATGATGTTGGATTCTGACATCATTGACTTATTGGACCTTTTGGGTATAATGAACCATCTATCCAAAGATAATAGCTAGTGCTCCCATTTTCTCTAAGCTTCTCCAATTTATCTCTTAACATTCTTCTTGCCGTATTTTGCTTCTTGACGCTAGAGCACACTCTTCCTCTAAAGAAACGTGAAGATGATGCTTTCTTTTAAAAAGTTTCAAATACTAATCTAGTTCATTAAAAAAATATGTTGATGAACAAGAGGACTTTATGAAATATATTAAACATAATTTCAAATTAAAAGTATGGTGCCACTGGAAGATCTTAATTCTTGAGAAGATATGGCATCACTAAAAGATCTTACTGCTAGATTATAAAATGTAAAAAGTTTCATAACTTGATCTTAGAGAGAATTTAATTCAAGATCTCTAAAAATCTAGATTCTTAACTATATTTAGAGAGAATTAATTTCAAGAACTTAAGATACGATCAATAAATGTGAGAAAGTAAGCATGATAACACTTATCATAATTCCACTTAGGATGCACTCAAGCACTTTGCGCACCTTTGTTTATTATAGAAAATTTAGCATTAGCTAAAGCTTTGTTTCTTTTTCATCTAGTTGAGAAAAATATTTTTAATTTTTAATTTATGGAATAGTTTTCTCTTCTTTTGAATTTATGGAATAGTTTCTTCTTCAATTACCGATACCTATTGAAGCTCATATTGCTAGTGTTTGAGTTTATGGAATGGTTACCTTCTTCAATTACCTCTTTAAGTCACGACTTGACTAGGATGGATACCTATTAAAGCTCATTTTGCTCTAGTGTTGGAAAAAGGAAACATGTGTACCATGGCATTAATATATTAGAGCCAATACTCATCTAAGCAGCTTCATAGGGATGGCACTATTGACTTGGATCATAGGGATGCGACACTATTGACTTTGGTCTTTTTGGGTTTGAGCTTGTGTCTAAAACTTCTTCGATGAGAAGAGATTCTAATATAAAGAGACATCTCTTAATCAGAAGTAATATTGACATCCATAGATGGGGGCTCAGGTTCTATTATCATGGTTGTTCTTAGCATGTATATTGATGTGATCTCCTTGCCCTCAATAAGTTGCATATCATGTTTCAACCCTTTTTCAAAGGATGTCCCCAGTGGCTACAATATGCTCAAATTATCTCTTACACTTTACGCTTAGGAAAAGCTTGAAACTCAAGGTCCTTTAGATTATCTTCCAAGGAATAATTGCAAGTAGGGGGAAAACATTTATTGCAGGTGGAACTATAGTTATAACAGATTCTTCTACTAGTATTTTTTAACCCATAGGCTAAGCTTTCCAAGTTTGTCTTGAATGTTTGGTTGTGATTTTAAAGGTAAGTGTGGCCATTATCCCAATCATGAACTAAACAAGATTATCTCATGTATAGGCACCCCAAGATATCTTTGTTGACTTGTTTTGAAGCTAGTATCCTCTCATCTAAGGAAGATGATAAAGATAAAACATCAGCATTGTTTCTTCATTAGAACCACTTTGAATACTGATACAATCATTACTCTTCCATACGCATTTTGCAATGCCTCTTTAGCTCCTTTTGTCAATGGCCTTTTCTCAGTAATTACTACCTTTTCATTATTGGTAGTAGCTTGAGCCTTTTCTCCAACTTCTTTCAAAGTGGAAACCTTTGCGTGCCTCATAATTCTAAGGTTCCTTGGCATGGACACTTCCATTGCTTGTTGCACAACTACCCTTCTCCTTGATCTCATTCTTTTCACAACATTCAAGTGGATGGTATAAATCTATCATAAACACTATAAGAAAGTTCAAGCATGTCATTAACTTAATTTGTGCTGAGAAATCAACACTAGATGCCTTTAGAGGAATTGACATTAACTTAATTTGTGCTGAGAAATCAACACTAGATGCCTTTAGAGGAATTGACACCAGTTGGGATTGTACTAGTACATGTGCTCTATTCCACATCCTTCACACATAGGAGTTAAGGGAGCTAGTTATTACTAGAGGTTGGGTTGGTGAGCATTCCTTTGATGGAGCATTTAGCCACCATATAAGGACCTTGATAATGGAGGCACTCTAATGGTGGCCTTTTTGTTAGTGCATTTATATCTCTCCCTTGGGGTGGAATAACGACTTGCATTGCTGTAACATAATATCATTTTCCATCACATAACATATAAGAAGTGATTGTGACATACTTGGTGTATTCTCTAGTTAAACATATATATACTCTTATTCAATGACCTTCCTATTTGAAATTTCCTCAAAATGTGATTGGATGCCAAAAATTTTTTTGTATCTTCCTAGTACAATATAGAGTTAAAGGGTTACTGACTATATGACCATAAGGTAAGGAAGATCATGGTTAGCCATGATGTGGTGTTTGTGGAATAGCCCCATAAGGTGGAGGAGGAGGCTATGCCCACTCTATCCATCAATGAATTATAGCCTAGTAGAGACAGCCACAAGATGATGCAGTACCACAAGCTCCCACTTTCAATGGCAAAGGGGAGGCCACCATCCATTCCATAGGAGGTGGAATGTAAATATAAAGATGCATTACTTCAAGCTCCCACTTCAATGGGGAGGTCGTCCACCCGTTGTTCCCCACAGGACATGGAATGTGAAGAGATGAAGATGACCGGCCTACTGAAGTATAGAGGAAAATGCCATAACCTAAGTCACCTCCCAAAACTCCCATGATTACAGTGGGGTTAGCATCTCTTTCAGTATTTTGTTTGATTAATGTTAGTTCACCTAGGCCTATATCTTCAGTGAGGTTTATATCATACTGAAGTAAAGAGAGGGTTAGTGTAGACAAAAACAAAGAAAGAGTTTGAGGAGGGGGCCTGAGGAGTTACTAGGCTGACCCAACTCGGAGGCACGCTCAAGGAGGAGACGAAGATCATCGCTCAGCTCTGGCCTTTGACTTCTTTCTTGGATTGCTAGCTGGCGCTCGAGCTCTTGCAGGTAGGAGTCCGTGTTGCTAAGGAGGTTTGAAATGGTCGTTTCTCTGACCATCCTTACAGCATCTAAGTCTTCCAATCATCTTGTTGCAGCTTCTTGGGCCCATCGGGCGGTTGCTTACCTTTCCTGAGCTTCGGTAATCTCTTGGAGTCTTTGGGCTGCCAGCCTTTGAGTGTCTTGTAGTTGTTGAGTGAGCAGCGTCACTGTTTTTTTTGGTGTGCCAACTCTTGTGTGTGTGCTGCTGCCTGACTTGCCCTTATGGTTTCATTAAGGGCTTGAATCTTCTCTATATGAGCCTTATTGGTTTGTTCCCTTTCTTGTTGTAGATGATTTGCCTTCTCCTCCTTTGCTTTGAGACGTGCTATTAGCTACATGATTTGATTTTGCAGCACTTCTTCCTTGGCCCTGGCATTGTCTTGGAAAACCTGTGTTTGTTGTTCATGTAGCATTGTGATTTCTTTTGTGTAGTTTACTTCTTTCTGGAGTTGTTCCTTTGGCTAGTTCCATCTTGTCGTTGGAAATCAGCATTCTCTTTGATCTTTTAGACTATTGTTTGGCTTAACACAAGGTTATTATTTTCCAGGGAGTTGTACCTTGTTTCCTGCTCTTCTGCAACCTTCAAACTCTTTATAATTACTTCCTTGTGTGGTGAAGCAACTTTTTTATGGGAAAACTCCTGTGGCTCTAGAGGATGAGCCTAATACCTAGAGAGGAAGAGCCCAATAGCAATAGAGGAGGAGAAAAGAGTGCACAAGCACACATTATCAATATGGCCTTGATGGCTCAGATAATGAAGGTGCAAGAGCCAGTAAGTTTGGAGGAAGCAATGAAAGATCCAAACTAGAAGGGAACCATGTAGAAAAGAGTGCACAAGCACACATTATCAATATGGCCTTGATGGCTCAGATAATGAAGGTGCAAGAGCCAGTAAGTTTGGAGGAAGCAATGAAAGATCCAAACTAGAAGGGAACCATGTAGAATGAGCATGAATCCTTCATGAGGAACTGCACTTGGGATTTGGTAAATCATCCAAAGAGACACAAAGTCATTGGAACCACGTGGGTTTGGAAGGCTAAGTACAAAGCCAATGATATATTAGAAAAGTACAAGGCATAGCTAGTGGTGAAGGGATTTGCACAAGTCAAAGAGGTCTTCGACTTTCAGGGGACATTTGTTCCCACAGTTAGATTGACCACCATTCACATTGTCTTTGTGTTGGCTAGTCATGAAGTGGCTAGTAATGTAGATGACTGTGAAGTCCACCTTTCCACATGGACATCTAACACGAGGAGGTGTATGTTGGTCACACAACCCCCATAATTTGTGAGGCCCTACCCGATTTAAGGCAAGCTGGGAAGGGATTGGGCTAAAACACGTCCCTCAATCGTGGTATGTGTGGATCAACACATATTAATATTGATCTTTCTAAGAGCTCATTAGATGCAGATTTGTACATTTTATATGAGTATTTTATATGAGTAGGGCAAGTGCATGACCATATGTGGACGTTCTTATTTTAATGGGGAACCATGAAGAGAAGATCTAAAGTTCCTCTTGGATATTTAAAAGTAACCCCTACAGTGGCACTTTCTTTTATCGAAGCTTGAGTATAAGAAGACATCATTACTTTACTTATGTGAAGTAGTCTAGTTAAGGTGGGGTTGACATGGGTGTGGCTCAAGATCAGCCAATTGAGTTGTTTTGTGATAATCAAAGTTGCATGACAATTGTGAAGAACCTGGTGTTCCAGGCTCACATGAAACACACTGAGATACAATATAACTTTGTGCGCGAGCTGACCTTGGATGGAGAGGTCAAGCTAGACAATGAAGAATTATACAGATATCTTCACAAAGGCTCTCGGGAGAGATCTATTTTGGTGGCATTGGACTGAAGTTGTAGTTCACCTATGAATGGACATTGGGGGGGAGGGGGTGGATATCAATGCTCAACCGTTGTTATCATCCTTGTGCGGGTGACGGGTTGCTCTATTTTGTAAAAGGATCTCATGTATGAAGAGTATCATTGTATTAAGTACCCCCGAGGCCCCGACACTAGATATTGGCCATGTGTGGTCGGATGGTTAGGAGATGGCTTGTGTAAACTTGGCACTATGTCAAATGTATATAAGCCATGCATCCTACTTGTTGGCACCATGTTAAGTAGGATTACATGCAAGTGCAAGTCAATAGATCACACTTCAAGGTAGAAGGAGATCTTTTTGAACACATTGTTTTCAAGTTGCGACGCATGTTCCCATGTACCCAATCAATGGTATGGTCCTCCTTCCTCATATCTTGCATATGAGTCTTGATCATTGTGAGCACCTTGCCAGTGCATGTCATCCTCCATCCAACATCTACCTAGATCACCATCAAATCTCCTTGTTAGAGTGCAAGGGTGGGTAGATGCCATCAATTTTCAACTTTGGTTTGCAATAGTGATTCAACACTATTCTCCATATTTTTGCTTCAAGTTCTTTGTCTTGTGATCAAGTTTGGCTTAGTGTATTTTCTTATAATCTTTAGTCATCAAGCTTCTCATCTTCCAAACATATTTAGTTCGGATACTCGCCCTCTAGATGCTTTATGTTATAAAGCTAGTTGATGGTGCTAAATGTGAATCCGTTGGCTGCTGCAAATTAGGTGCAAGAGGGGTTCATGGACTTGGAGGTGCATACATGGTAGTGGAGGCGGGCATTAAAACATTGGATATGGGGATAATAGTTTGGTGGGTACGCATCAAGATCAACTAGATCATATGGATGTGGTAGAACATTCCCCGTGGGAGCTAACACTATGCCGTGGTGGTGGTCTATGAGCCTCTCCTACAAGAAAATATGAAGGTACGGGATGTGTGCAACATGTGGGTTATTGTTGTCAATCCATGTAGCCTTATGTGTGTGTGAGGAAATGTGCTCATTCCAAAGGAAATTTGCTAGGCAACATAGTCAACATAGTCTAGTAAACTTGGAATGGTAAACCAAGAATTATTAAATTAAGAAAATTATTGAGGATGATAAACTAGGGAGATATGTGCCTACATGCATGTTTTTAAGATTCAAATATTCAATGGAAAATAGGACTATTTGGTTCTAGTCAACAGCTCATGTACTCTTTTTTTAATTTGAAAATCATCAAAAAAAAAGTAATGGAAAATAGGACTATTTGGTGCTCATGTACTCTTTTTTTATTTGAAAATCATCCCAAAAAAAGTCAAGTCCACAAGCCTCGCATGTCAAAGTTGCCTAGTTTTCCATCCTTAGTTTACTTATTTCCCTAATTTATTATCCTAAGTTTATCTACGTACCAACCTTAGTTTTCCAAAGTTGCCTAGTTTTCCATCCTTAGTTTACTTATTTCCCTAATTTATTATCCTAAGTTTATCTATGTACCAACCTAGTTTGCCTTCTCAATGTCAATCATTGCCGCCTTCTAGATAACCCTAGTTTATCATCCCTAATTTACTAGGATCAGACGGCCTAGAAATTACGATGAGGAAAAAAAAAGGGTTGGAGGATTCAAGATCAAGAGTCTCAACACTTTCCAATATGAAACTGCTAAAAACAACCATAGCCCTCTCAACTAGGAAAACCCAACTATACCACTTTTTGAATAGTTTGGGAACCTCCGTGGCCAAGTTGCATTGAATGCACTTAGTCAAGTTAATTGGGCTTGCAAAGAAAGGCTGGCAAAAGAAGAAAACTTTACCACCAGTGATGGTGCTGCCAGAATTGAGGAGGAAAACTGTGTGCTGGTTCGCAATCACTTTCAAAAGCGATTCAGTGCACCGGAGCAGTCCTGTGAGCTGAAGGCTGAGGCCCGCGATTTGGTCTGGGAGGCTAGATCTAAAGTCATCTCTGTTGAGCTGGCAAGGCAGCTTGATGTGCCTATTTCAATCTCAGAAATTAAGATGGCCATTGAGAGCTTGAAACCAAATAGAACTCCGGGCTTGGATGGAATGCCGGGTGAGTTTTTCCATGCCTTTAAAGACTGGATTGCCCCATTCATCCAGAGGGTTTGGGAAGAATCTGTGAAGTATTCGACTTTGCCCACCAATATTAATGCTGGAGTGATAAAACTCATTCACAAACGAGGGCCTAAGGAGCTCCTAGAAAACTGGAGGCCACTGACGATGCTGAATTCTGTATACAAAGTGTTAGCCAAAGTAATAGCGTTCAGAATCACACCCAGCTTAATGAGGCACATCCCAGCAAAGCAGAAAGGTTTTATCCGAGGAAGGAGACTCATTGAAGCTGTCATTGCAATTTGCAGAGCATGCTCAGGAAAAAGGGATTGACTTTATCTTTGCCAAAGTTGATTTTGACAAAGCCTATGACTGGCTGGAGTGGAGCTTTGTATTGCTTAATTTGGAAAAGATGGGGTATGGCCCGGGCTTGATCGAGTTTGTAAAAACCCTCTTCGGCAATGCTTCAGCTAGAGTGGGGCTAAATAACTCAATGTCAGATTCTTTCCCCCTAGCCAGGTCGGTCAGACAGGGATGTCCTCTTGCTCCACTGCTGTTTGTGTTATCTGTGGATAGCTTGAATTGTATGGTGCAAAGAGCCCAGGGTTTGGGGCTAATTAAAGGCATTCCCTTGCCTAACTCATATGGTGTGCAGATTCTTTCTCAGTTTGCGGATGACACCAATGCGTTGCTCATCAATGACCAGAACTCTCTCTTGACTTTCTGGAAGGTGTTGGACACCTTTTGCTTAGCATCTGGTTCCAGGGTAAATCACACTAAAACCGAAATATTCTTTGCTGAAGGAAATCTCCCCAATTGGCTGGTACAGCAGGGTTGTCAGCGTATTCGGGCTGGTGAAATGATTCGGCTGCTAGGCATACCTATGGGCTTCGGAGCTACCCTGAAACAAAGGTGGTACTGGGTAGTTGATAAGTTCAGGGGCAAGCTGAATAGGTGGTTGGGTATGCAGTTATCGCTAGCTAGCAGAGTGCTGGTAATCAATCACTTTCTAGTTGCTTACATCCTCTTCTTTCTCACCTGTTGGAGACCCCCAGACACTCATCTAAAGGAAATTGAAAAATTATATAGAAACTTCCTGTGGACAGGAGACCCTTTCAGGAGAGGAGCTGCCAAAGTGAGATGTAAATTCTACTGCCTTCCCAGGGCCAAAGGGGGGTTGGGGGTTGTAGATATACACGCTTGGGCTGACCGACTTGCTGTTAAAACCATTATTAGAGTTGTTTCTCACCCTGAGGAACTTTCTTCCCTGCTCTGCTGTTCAGAAACTTTGACCAATTCTCCCTTGAGAAATTTTCAGGTTGGAGGGATCTGCCTTGGATTACTATTTTGATAGATCATGAAGCTGTCAAGCCTAAAGGGTCGGAGCTTCTTCGCTCGTTATGGAAAGCTTGGAACAAATTTCGTGACAAGGTAGGGGTTGTGTGGGAAAGCAAACACAGCTACTCTATCAGAGCTTTTGACTCTCTGTGGTTTCCTCTTAGTCCATTACCTTCGGTGTCCAGCAATTCAATGCGTACGGCCCTACGTATTGTGTGGCAAACTCCCTCCCATAGGTGGATGACCAATGATGAACTGATGATAAGATTCTCGCTTCTTCCTTGGGAAGTTCAGATGGTGCGGGATCGTATCAACATCTTTCCTGAGTGTGAGGCCTGGCAGCTAACAGTCTCTGAGCCCTTATCGCTCAAAGCTCTATGCTGGAGAGGAGGAACAGCTTTCGATCACCCCCCTCGTGTGCACTCAGTGCCATCGGCCCCTGTGCATGTGGTTCTCAATAAGAGATGGTCAGTCCTCTATGACAGACGCCAATGGAATTTTAAATTCTCCACAATTTGGTCTAAAGAGATTCAGCCTAAGAAATCAGTTTTACTATGGCTGATTATGCATAAAGCCATATGGACAGGCGACAAGTGCAGGAAATGTGGGTTAACAGATGGGGTATGTGTTAGATGCAAACTTAGTATCGAAGATATTGGTCATCTGTTCAGAAATTGTCAGAGATCTATTGATATCCTGTCACCGGTCTAGTCTGTTTTGGGTTGCCTGCCCTCTGCAAAACAACTACTACTAGGGGATACTGTTGGGGTGCTCCCCCAGTGTTGGGCCAGAGTCAGAGCTGAATTCCTTTGGGTGATTTGGAAAGATAGATGTGCGACTGCATTTGAGATTGCTTACTAGATTCCAAATCTGAAAAGTCTTTTTGCTGATTTTCATGTGCAGATTTATGACGTCCACATGGTGGAGACGAGACTGTACACCACGCAAGTTGGAATATTTCGAGAATCTCCAATTCAACCAAGTAACTTGGTTCACTTCACCCAGAATCAGCAGTATGAGCTCCAAAGGAAGGCCGATGAGTCCAACCGTTTTGTGGCTTTGCTGCAAACCAGAATTGAAGCTCTATGCTAATGATTATTGAGATATGTAATTGTTATGTTTGTGATCTCTGGATCCCAGTGCTGTATCCCAGCCAGTTATTGTAATTTTGTCTCTCTTAATTAATTCTTGCGCTTGTTGGTAAAAAAAAAGAAGAAGAAAACTGGTTCAAATGCTCTGGAAATAGCTTTTGCTCATGTCATAACTTAGCCTTCCCACCTTTCCAGACCTAACTTGACTCTTTTTGGCACAGTTGAACCTAGCCAAAAGTGGTCGTTTGAAGTGTTGAAAGCCCAGTTAACTATGATTTTGCAGTTAATTGGGCCGCGGAAAACCAAAAAATCACTCGTTGCTCTTGCACATTCTACCAGCATTCCTTGTTGATTATCTAAATAAGTAGAGTTTCTAACAGAACATTACATAAGAATATATATATCTTCAAATTGATGGAGAAAAGGCAGGCAGTTACTTGTGTAACCCACCCAGTTGCAGGTAAAACAGAACAAACTTCAAATCTTGGAAACAAGAGAGGGATCTTGTGAACTAATTTACAAAGCTTGTGTAAGCCCACCTCTTTTACATGGTCGCGCATGGTCAAAAATATTGGAGATTCTGAGTTAGAACGTCTTCCTATGGCCCAATCACTTGGCAATTCAACTACATTCTTACGCTATTTGGATAACATCAGCATGACCCTTTCGGCCAAGCTTACAATGCAATCCCTAACCTCGACCCATTTTGGCACAGTTAGAACTTGGGTTGGCCAAGTTTTCTGACACATCCTCATGGGAAAGCCTTGTTAGTTTACAATTGTGATGTGTTTATCCTCCCGGGGGCTTGTGAGCTTCATGTATGCATGGTTCATCATGAAGTCATGGATGTAGCTCTGTCTCCAAGAGGGCTCGTGTTTGAGAAATCTGCTGAACCACTGGGCTGAGTCCTTTGGATGCCTCTTGAGGTTGCTGTAGTCCACAAATATGAGCCCAAACCGCTTTGTAAATCCAGACTCCCATTCGAGGTTGTCCATCAGAGACCATGCAAAGTAGCCGCGGACGTCAGCGCCCTCCCTGTTTGGATTGAATTGAGCATTGCCATGTCAAAGACAAAAAGAAACCACTTTTAGCAAGCAAAATGGATGTATTATCACATGCCACATTGCATTAACAAACAAGTACCTAATGGATTGGGCAAGAGCTGCCAAGTAATCCTGATAGAAATGTACCCTCTGTGTGTCATGCACAAACTCTTCAACTGATTTTGAGGGGCAATCTTCATCATCCATGCCTATAGGACCAACACAAGTTCCAATAGTGTCAAAAAGGCTTGATCTTTCATATATTGAATACAAATGCTTGAAATCTATCAAAACAAAATGCCGAGTAAGAGCTTACCATTCTCTGTGATGTAGATCGGAGGCCTGTCATATCTCTCAGTTACCCAATTGACCAGCTTTCTAAACCCCCATGGCACAATATACATCCAATGAGATGCACCCTGCAAGATAAATCATAAGAATTTCAAGGTTAGCCTTGCCTTCACTTTAAGCCTAAAGAAGTGACATAATGCCTCCATCTAAACGTAAAAAAAAGCAATGTTATACCTTATCTCCAATTGGTTTCCCATCCACCTCAGCTGCAATCAAGACAAAAAACAGCTTCAAATTCAGCCATGCATCTCAATACCCTTCCATGCATGTACAAAAGTTGTCTCGGCTAAATTCTTTAAATCAAGTTATATAAAGAAATTATGTTTGGCTGGACTCACCTATCCTTGTGGTCCTGATATCATCAAACCAACCACCATAGATTGCCTTGGGGTTCGGGTTGGCCGGGACTATGTATCTTGTTGTGTAATGGTTGATGCCAACAAAGTCTAGAGAGTTCTTCAAGAAAGCTTGCTCATCTGGGGTGAACTTTGGCAGCCTATCACCGGCTGCTTGTCTCATTGAAGAGGGATAGTCACCAAAGAAAATGGGGTCCAAAAACCTGCACAGAAAAGGCTTTAGATGTCTGAAGTGTTTCCCACAAGAGGTGCACAGTGATGTTGTACAATAAAGAAAAGACCCATAATTGGTTCTCATTGCAATCTATATGAGGAATGCAATTAGTCATATAGCCAAGATGAGCTTCTTTACCATCCAAGATGAAATTCAAGGTGCCTTTGTGCTGCTTCCATGTCTTCCTTCGAGTTTGTGAGAGGTTCCCCCCACTCCGAATCCACGGCAATGCCTATAATCCCACCTTGTTTTGCCTGCCATCAAGCATATCTAATATTGTGGAAGCTCATAAAAACACAAACTTGAATGTATGTGTGCAAACCTTATATAAAGGCCTTTCCCCCCCCTTTTTGAGAAAACTTGGGCCTCTGTACCTTGAATTTCCGGTTGTAAATGTCAACGGCAGTCGCATGAGCTAGCAAGGCATTATGCCCAACTTGGTAAGGTTCTATGGATGAGTCCCCCTCAGCAGACCTTGCTCTGTTCGAGGTCCTTCCGGGTGCATGTATGCCAATGCCATGACCAAAAAAGGAAAATCTCAATGGCTCATTGAGTGTTACCCAGTCCTTCACACGGTCTCCAAACTCATTGAAGCACGTTTCAGCAAAAACTGCAAAGTGTTTTCTGCCAAAAACAATCAAAGTTCAAATGTTGAGTGCAAAGTACACAGCAGTCACCAAGACTTATCACATCAATGGTATTGATTGACTCTTCTCTACAATGAGGCAATCTGTAGCCTAGTCTATCTATAAGGGTTATTAAACTTACACTATCTCAGGACTAAGCCAACCCCCTATTGTGTCCTGAAGTGCTTGTGGAAGGTCCCAATGATACAAAGTGACAAATGGCTTGATTCCTGGATGACAAAAAACTCACAAGAAAATTAGCCTGCTGTCAAAAATCCAAGATATTCTAGATTTAAATGATATCAAGGTTAGCTCCTAAAACATAGGGCAGCGCTGACATGAACTAGGGCTCACCTTTTGACAACAGGGCATCAATCAGGTTGTTGTAATATGCAATGCCTTCCTTGTTTAATGAGGTACTTAGCCCATCTGTAAAGCTCACAAGATATGATACAATGCTTGAGATACTGTGACTTGCATGAGATTAGCTCAAAAACCACCAGTTTTGAAGTGATTAGAGGGGCCTGTAAGCAGGTTTCCTCACCAGGAAAGATTCGTGACCAAGAGATGGAGAATCTATATGAATCAAATCCAATTTGTTGCATCAAATTGATGTCTTCCTGAAGACATACACGATCATCGAAAGAAAATGAATCAGTGTAGGTCTCATCTCCAGTCTCACCTAAAGGCTGGACTGAAAAGCTTTCACAGTCAGTCTCCTGTAATGGAAAGGAAGCACTTGCAAGCTGGTAAAACATGGAACACGAGAAGATATATATGGGCGGTATTTAGCAGACCTCATAACGGTGGTATTGGTCTGTGGCAATGTCTCCATTTTTCCCATCTGCAACTTTGTCTGCAGGCATCCATGGACCAAAATAAATATCATGATATGCTTTTCCTAGGTATATGTATGCATGTATTTTCATGTACTTTGATCAGAATCAAGTACATACATGTATGTATGCATGCATGTGTCCATACTTTGGTGAGAGGTAAGTATTGATAGATCAAAGACATCATAGCTTACTTGGCAAACGAGTGAAGGTATCCCAGATGCTAGGGCCTCTGCCACCCTCTGTTGTGGCTCCTTCCACCTGCCAACATTATCAAGGTGCAAATTACACACGTGTGGCTTCCAATGAACACATAATGATCCAATACACATAAGGCATAATGATGCAATACACATAAGGTGCATATGGCATTGGAGTTGTGTATGCACAAGAGCTTGTCTGATAGATACAACTCGAATGGCCCCAAAACAAACACACACATGAGAGACAGACACGCGCGCGTGCGCACACACATGTGATCTTGTGCAATGAACATAAGCAGCCAATGAGCACATGTGAGAGAAGCACGCGCACACGTGTGACCTTCTCACACCGTGCCACGAACATAGGCAAGCATGTCGAGCAATTGATACGGCCGGAGTTTTTAGAGCATTGGGGCGAGATTTGAGTACCAATCCCAAGTGTGACCTTCACACACACGTGTGCCACGAGCATAGGGAAGGCATGAGTAGCAGATAAAGCAGAAACGAGAGATGCAAACCTGATACGCAGCGGTGGCGGCTCCGAAGATGAAGGTATGCGGGAAATCAGATCTGGAGAGGGGTTTGTTGGAGCTGGGAGGGGGAGGTGGGACGTAGAAGTCGAAGTCGTCAGCTTCATACGAGCCGAAGGGGGGCGCCATGGTCACTCAAACAAGAACAACAAGACGCAGACGAAAGGCCGAGAGATGGTGGAGATGAAGGTGAAACAAGAAGAAGAAGGAAAAGCAAAGCAAAGCTGGTGGTGTTGCGTTGTTGCCAACTTGCTTTTGTTCGCGACGGCTCATTTATACATGAAGTGGACGTGCCTCACCTGCGTTAACCGGTCTCCCCTCCCGGGAATAACCCTTTTATTTTATAGGAATTAAAATTAAAATTATATATATGTGGAAAATTTTAGATTCATTTCTTTAGATAGCCAAAAAGGGTTTGGGAAAAGATGTTGTTTTCTAAATAGTTTGGTCTAGTTATAATTAAATTAAAATATACAGTAAAAGGTTTGTTCACAATTACAATTTCCTCTTCAATCCATGGTGAAAAGTATCTATGTAAGGGCTTGGTGAAAATACTTCCTCGAGTTTATCCTCAACTTCATCTCATGCATTCATAATATAATATGTAATTATCTTTCAAAAAAAACTTCACTATAATATATATGTATCTTTTTATTAAGAAACTCTGAAGTTCATCTCATCCATTTATAATATATAAGTTATTATAAAAACTTTACTATAATATATATGTTATCTTGTTATAAAAAAACTCTGAAGTTCATCTCATTCATTTATAATATATAAGTTGTTATCTTTATCTATCACATATTAACCATGCCATGCACAATATTAACCATGCCATGCACAAGGAGAGGTGGATTTCTAAAAAATAAGAGGATAAAATCCCATCGATTTGACCTTTTGTATTCCGGCTTCATTTGACTCTTTGTATTCCAACTTCCATTCCTGCGTTTTTCTTCTTAATGTCTTTTACATACCCAGCAATGTGCGAGTTGAGTATTAGTCTCTTTAGAACATCTCCCTCTCCAATCCATGTTGAGAAGGATTGATGCTCGTGAAAATACTTCATCTCGTCCAGCTATAATATAGTTATTATCTGTGAAAAAAACACTTGTGGTATTTTATATTAGAGTAAATTTGAATTAAACGGATATTTTTTAATAAACCCAAATACAGAGCCAGGTATGTAGGCGAGCTCGGGCACTACGGACTCACCGCCACGTGTCGGCTTCAGATCCACCCGGCATTGCTGCAAGAAAGACAGAACCGGCTATTGCGGGTAGCGCACGGGTTGAACAGTCACACAAAGACCCTTTCAAGGGAGGGACTTGTCAAACCTTTGATTTTCAAGTTTCAACCACGGCCCCTCCTTCCAAGATTCTTCTGCCTTGGGACATGGTCATGCGACCTACTTCAATTGCTATGCTTTGCACACTATTTGAATTAAATCCATAATTATAATGTCCTCTTGTCAACCTCTAGCCTCTCCAAGAACAAAGATGCTTATCAAGGATCACCATTTCAACATTTTAAACCCACAATCAACCTCTAGCCTCTCCCAAGAACACAAGCTTTTCTCATGCTTAAGTATCACCATTTCAACATTTTAAACCCACCTTAATCGAGACTTTTCTCGTATTGTTAGACCATTCTTCATGTCTCACTATTCGAAAAAGTAAGTTGTCTCATTGCCCAAACCCATCTCCTCATTCCTTAGACCATTCTTCATGTCTCATTATTAAAAAAAACAAAGCTATAACATGCTCCCCCTCATGGCCCAAACCAATCTCCTCATTTCATACAATAAAAAAAGCATTTGGGCCCTTTACATTAGCCGAGGCATCCATACAATAAAAAAGCCCACTTACTATGCCCATACTTTTTGAAGACCATGGTAAGATTTTCAAAATCGAGTGTGTGATTCTTCTTAGTACACTTTTTGTAAAGCAATATCTTAACCACCATTACTAACTTTCAAATGATTATGATGGAATCTTTATGTGTCGTTTATAAGCGTCTCAATTCAAGGTTGCTAATAGTCTTTTTCTCTACTATCTTTTTGGGCACAAAGTCATTTTCATTAGTAGGCCATTAGACACTGTAATTCTTTGGGGGGAAGATAAAAGCTAATTCATTAATACAAAACATAATATATATTTGCACTTTGAGAGCATACTTTTATAAGTATTATCAACCTTTCTCTCCAAGCATTGTGATATATATATATATATATATATATATATATATATATATATATATAGCAAAAACTCACATAAAACCTCCCCTCCCCCAAAATAAAAACAAAAGAAAAAAGGAAACAATCACCCCATGCACTGTTGAAATTAGAGCAATGTGATGAGCTATGGTGGATCAAATGCTAGAATCAACATTATTAACAAAGTGATTAGACGATAATTAAGACGTGATTAGTGAGTAATTAATAAATAGCTTAATGTAGGCATGGATAATAAAAAATCAGCAAATTCTCATTAGACCAATGCCTCAATTTATAGAGTTTACATCCAAGTATCTAATCCCACTAATTTCTCAATTTATAGAGTTTACATCCAAGTATCTAATCCCACTGATTTCTCCTCGATTCACTCCACCTCTTTTGCTTGATTCTCTCCACCTCTCCCAGAATATCTCCACACTTCCTAAATCTTCTCATGCTACCCTTTATTCTCTCCCAGTAGATTCTTCTCACCTTTTCACAAGTTCTCTCACATTTACACATTCTCTTTTACAGCCTCTAGCCAAGGGCTTGTTCCCGCACACACTCTATTCACTTGTATATTTCAACACCTCCCCTCAAGTGAATACTCCTAGCACACCTGGACCCTATACCAAGTTTCCCTCTTACTTGATAGTCCGCGAGCGACCAGTGCCTAGCACACCTCCCCTCAAGATAACTTAGCACACCTGGACCCTATACCAAGTTTCTCTCTTACTTGATAGTCCGCGACCAGTGCCTCAAGTCCCTAAACTCATAGTCCTTGACACTCTCTCTCTCTCTCTATGTGTCCAAGGCTACTACAAGTGCCCGCGATCTTGACTAAAGTGCTCACACATACATCTACCACGTGGCCTACATCATCGGTGGCTCAGAGGTGGTTTTACTTTGTTGGGGCAGGTTACATTGGGTTGTGGGGTCTCTCTCTCTCTCTCTCTCAGAGATTTTCACATGGCTCCTCACTCTTTGGAGCCTCACATCTTCTCTTGTCTTCAGTCTTCTTGTCGTGTGGCAGCTTCTCTTCACGCGTCCGTGTCTTCCTCTTCTTTCAGTCTTCTTGTGGCAGCTTCTCTTCTCGTGTCCATGTCTTCCTTCAATGCTACCTCTAGATCTTCTGCTCGGTGTGGAGAAAGAGATGTTTTTCTTCTTCCATGGCTGGGGCCATGAGCTTGTCCGTCAGTTCTTGCTCTATGTGAGCAACATGTTTGATTGTTTTGTTGACAGTTCTTTTGGGTTTTTGATGTTTATCTTTTGTCATTATGCAATGCAAACCCAAATCTATGCGGGAGGTCTTACCTCTTGCCTTATTCTAGACAAGGGCAGTATCTGATCCCATTTTTACACTGATGTAATGTGCCCAATACATAATGCATATAGCATTCATTTTTATGCACATTCCCAAATGCAACTCTGGCTGTGAATAATCTTGGACTTGAGTGTGATTTGCAGGCATTAACCAAGGGTTAAATGCAAAATGATGATTACCATAAATTTATCAGCATAATTTTACCAGAAATTACATAAAATCAAGGGTAACCAATTTGTACGGAATGGTTGGAGTATCAAACCAACTCCGAATTGCAATGTGAAGTAATAGGGATCTGTATCAGATACCTAATGGTTAATTTGAACCCTCAATTGTACCAAAATATAGTGATTAGCATTGATTAATCATTGATTAGCAAATTAATCCTCTGTTTTATGTGTAAAAAACAGAGTATGCGGGGAGCCCAGATCTGAGGCCTTAGAGTTCAAATGAGCTCAAATCCTTTCAAGGCCATCAATAGCAATTAGTCTAGTAGAGGATTAAGCCAAGAAACACAAGATTTGACCAAACATTGAATGCTTAATCTCTGTTTTACCAAAGTCACCTGCTACAGATTTGATGAAGAGCTTGGATCTCACTGTAGACTAGATCAAATCAAATTTTGACTTTACCAGCTTGTAGAGCATGCTTGAAAACACTTGGGGCTATGAGGAATTAGACCCATTTGATTTGTGGAAGTAGAAATGCCTGTAATTCTGCGAAAATTGGGAGCTTGCGTGGACGGTTTGCTGTGCTGATTCAACTGGCTGGAGCATAGATGGGTTGGCTATCTTGGACTAGATGGGTTTGGGCTAATGTTAAGCCTACAAGGAGAGGGAGCTCCTCCACTGGCTGGGGGTACAGAAAGCTTCTTAAAAATAACTAAAAATTTGATTATTTTCTAATTATATACTAATTCTAGTTAACTAGATAATGGGCTCATAAACTTGATGGATTCTAGGCATGGCTCTGACATCTCAAGAGGAAGAAGTCCGGGTAAATCTTTGATCAATAGGAATCCAAAGTGTATCCAACCTTGCCCTTTTGATGGAATATCAAACTGGTGGTGAAGGGGATAACTAATATCTTTCTTTCTAAATGCACAGAAGCATGGAAAAGATACATGAAAATCAGCCCCATGGATTGCAAGCACTCACCATTAGGGACAAAACACCATGGAATGAGGGAAAAGTGAAGATCTTGAAGAGCTATCCAACATTGCAATTCCTCATACTCTTGATGTAGTTATGAAGGCGTCAAATGGTGGTAATGGAAGCTTTCAAGGTACTAAAATTGGAGATTAAGACAAATCATTCTATCATTTCAAGACACCACTCACTTGTTGTAGCATTGAAGGCTTCAATTGGTATGTGGAGAAGCTTCAATGGTCCAAAATCGTGTACAGCAGAACCGGTAGAAGAAGACACTATAGCTGCTGAAAATCGCCCCAATGCCACGCCCTCATGAGTTCTATTGCTTGGTTAAGATTTATCCAAGCTTAGCCAGATTGTTAAGTGATGTTGAAGCTCCATAATGACTGCAAAATCACAGAGTAGAATGAAACGTATAATCTGCAGTTAGCCGAAATGTGAGCTCCTTAGCGCCTATAAATCGTCCCATTTCCAAGGATTACAAGCTTATAAAGTTGCTTAAGCCTTAGCTAAGCTTATCTAGGCTTAGCCAAGCAACTCCAAATGCTTATTAAACGCGATTTCTGCAGAAAATGGCCTATTGAAAAACGTGAAGGCAGCCAAGGAAATGATGGGGAAATGGAGGTTTCTTTAGATCAAATTGAAGAGAATACTCATGGCCATCAAAACCCTAAGATTAGGAAAGCATCCAACTACTGTAGCATGGGCTATGGCTATGGAAATCTTGGGAGAAGGAGAAAGTTAAAAAATGTGATTAATAGGTAATTAGTGCTATTTTTTTTTCCAAAATCTGGTCCTGGGTCCAAAATTTGAACCTAGTAGATCAAAACAAACCATAATCCCTAAGGATCTAATGAGATCTCAATCAAATCCCACTAATCCTTATAGATTAAGCATTCTTGAGCAAGATTAGGATTAAGAAAATCAAGAAACAAGAAAAATTCAAGAAATTTTAGAAAAAAAATTCAAGAAAATTCTTGCCATGACCAAAACATGAATCAATGTAACTATAGCCCCCAAAAGCTTAGGAAAATGAGAATCAAAAGATCAAATCAACTCAAGCAAGATGGGCCATATCCCCATTTCTTGATCAAGAAAATCAAGAATTCCTCAAATTTTCTTGAAATTAAAATGAAAATGGATCAAAGGCTAGGCTCTAATACCAATGCAAGAAACTAGGGGTGGCCACTCAAGGCATGGAGTGATAGCATGGGTGTGGGTCACCATCCTAACATCTTAAGAGGGAGAAGTCCACCATGAAAGCTTAGGCATGAGAGCTCCAAGAAAGATAATAGACAAAATGATCATGTGGGTCACCATCCTAACATCTTAAGAGGGAGAAGTCCACCATGAGAGCTTGGGCATGAGAGCTCCAAGAAAGATAATAGACAAAATGATCATAAAAGTGTACAATGCCCATGAGCCCTATGTATCATTTAGCCCAAGGCCCCCAAAGGCACATATGTAAATGACCCTAAGCCCAAGTGCCTAGGGCGGCCTATCCCCCATGTGCATGTGACACCAAATCTACTTTGTTACACAAATGAAGCACAATATCTACATTAGATAAAGAATGAAAAGGACAAGCAAGGAACTTGTTTTTTGGCCTCTATTGAACACTATGCTTTTCTAAATAGTATTCTTAACCATAAGTCTCATTTGTATGCAACTTATTGTGGCTAATAATCAAAGGCTAATTACAAGTAAAAGTTATCTTGTCATTAAGCCAATTAACATGACTCCTTAATTAGTAAGTGAAGTGTGAACATGCTAATGTCTCGTCCCACTATAGATACTATTTGAATGTACCTTATTTTATTTTGCATTCCATTCCTTGTTTACAGATCCATGAAAATAGGGAACATGTCAAGGTTAATCTGTAATGTAAAGAATTTGCAAGCTTCATTATGGGTCACTATAGTCACAACATTTTATAGGTGCAAGAAATTATGCTCAAGATTGAGAAAAATCTTGGACACAAAGGAGGGAATGTTAGTGTGTGTGTGCCTTCATGGTCACAACATGGGAAAGTAATCCCATGTACTAGACTCAAGAAAACCTTAGGAAAAACTCTCTAGTAGTGGTCACATTATTTTTCAATATCATTTTAGTCGTTTATAAGGTGTAGAAATTGTGCCATGATTGGGCCACTAATTTATTAGATTTTGACTACTTGGTTCTTAGCCTTGAACACACCATTGAGGAACAATGCCTCGAGCTTTGGGTCGTCTAGCTTAATTACAAACTCTTGTTGGGGTAAGTGGAGATGCTTTACAAAGTTTTCATTAATGATCTATAAGAAAAGCATGTTATTTGTGTATTTATCATCAATGTCATAGTTCTTGGCTTCCTTTTGAGAGCAATGTCCGTGTCTTCTAAGTACAAATCAAGTTTAAGAAAAAATGTAGTTGCACCATCTCTATGAACTAAAGGGATTCATCACATCAAGGGCCATACTTTATTTAGATAGTGTAGAAAATAGAAAGATAATGCCATGTTTGTACAATGAAGATTTTTATTGATGGGGAGCTACACTCTTTAGGCATCCTAATATTTCACACTCTGAGGTGTAAATACAATGTTTTACACTCTTGCAGTGTAAATCATAGAATTTTATCACTTACCACCAAGGTATGTTGAGGTGATAGGCTTAACACTCTTGTCCTTTTCATTGTATGAGCTTGTGCAATAATGGATCACCTAAGGCTTTCACCACACCAATATTAAGGGAAATCTAGCTTTTCTTGCATAGAAAGGTTTAGGATATTGTGTTTTCTTACAAGTACTTGTTTACTGGGGAGGCTTCAAGAGCTAAACTAATATCTCCCTATTTTTGTTAAAATTTCCATGTTTGGTAGACTCATTGATGCACACCAAAGTGGGCCCTATTTGTAAAGATCAAAGCAAACATGACCATTGTTGGGATCGCTTGAGAGAATTGTAGGGGTTTATTTTTTCGGTGAGCATTTCCCATCGAGCCTTTTTTTAGAACAAATCTAGAATTGGTGATCCTTTTTTAGAGAGTATATATAAAACGTCAATCAAAGACCATGCATATATGTATATTTTTAAAGAAATTATAATCTAAGTCTATATATCATATTTATATTTATATATAATCCAATGTAATAGTAATCTATTTTATTAAGCTAAAAGGTAAGAATAACTATTATATAGCAAATTATATTACTCTATGCTAATATGAGTGACAGTTTGTAGGTTTTTAAGATTTTGTCACTTTTGTAGGAGACTCTAAAAAGCATATTTTGGGTATAAAATAGCATAGACTTATATCATGCTCTAGGGGTCTCTTTTGTAGCCAATATGTTAAAGGGGTGTGTGTGTGTGTGTGTGTGTGTGTGCGTGCGTGTACACACACACACACATATATATATATATATATATATATATATATATATATATATATATATATATATATATATATATATAAACTATACAAAAAAATAAGTGTTGAATTTCAAGTTTTCACATGATCGACAGAATTCTTAGTACCATTGCAATCATCTTAACTATAAACATGGCCATAATCATGGGCTTCTCAAATCTTGAATCGAGCTATATATAGTGAAATTTATATATAACTTGAATTGAGTCATATATAGTGAATTTTATATTTAGCATGGTTTAGGTCTATATATATATATATATATATATAGCATGGTTTAGGTTTATAGTGAGTTTTATAAGTAAATATTTTTTAAACTTTGTTGACTTTGAAAGTTTTGGCATGATAACGGATTTATTAGGTCCATTTTTTTTATTTTTTAAACTTTATAATGTTTAAAGTTTTGGCATGACAAACGGTTTTATTAGGCCCATTTTCTGATTGCTTTAGTTGTAATTTTTAAAGTTTTGGCATGACAAATGGATTTATTAGGCCCATTTTGATTGTTTTGACTATAAACAAGATCATATTAAGAAAGTTAAGAAAGTCATGGCTAAAATAAGGGATTTGTTTTGGAGCTCGGTTTGGTCTACGTTAGACCTAAAGGCTCCATCATATCTCTTATTTTAGCTATCTTTATGGTCATGTCTATGGTCAAAAGGATTGGAATGGGCTCAACAAAATTAGATATCATGTCAAGTTTTAAATTCAGTGCTTATATATATATATATATATATATATATATATATATATATATATATATATATGAAAATTGGGTGGGGAGCCCAAGTCCCAGGAGGTCACCCATCCCACTTGTGTTCATGCCACTATGCGCATAACTGGAGGTTTCCACAAATTGGTGTAGCCATCCAGACCCCAAAACCTTAAGATGATGGAGGACCTCAAGTCTATCTATTTTGTGAAAATATCCTACTAGTGCTATGCCTTGGCACCACTTTTCTCAACACCCCGCCTTGGTGCCAACTTGCCCATGTTTTCATAGCTTAGAGGTTGAACTTGTCTATGTTTTCTTGGCTAAGAGGCTCAACTTGGCTTCTATCATGGCTCAGAGGTTACACGTCGACCCATGGCTTTGATACCATGTTGGAAATTGGGCCCAGTTTTGTTCACCAATGCAAGCTTAACTGGAGGTTTCCATAAATTGGTCTAGCCATCCAGACCCCACAACCTTAAGGTAATGGAGGACCTCCGATCTATCCATTTTGTGGAAATCTCTTAGTGCTACGCTTTCGCACCACGTTTCTTAACATATATATATGCTTTAATTAAGATTGTACTAGGATTTTAGTAGCATGGGCTTTATAGTGAGAGAGTCTTATGTTTGTGTTTTTGCAAAATAGAAATTTATACATATTCTCTCTAAAAACCTCAAAAATTTAAGCTTTATTCTTTAAAAAAATGTTCACCAAAAGATTTTCCCTTGACTAAGGATTTCCAATGTTGAAGAAGCTCCTTAAGGTCTATAAAGTGTAGGACATGAGCCTCCTAGACGATGTGATCTAAAACCATTTCATGCACAAATCCTCCTCTGATAAAATAATATCCATCCATCAAAGTGAAACCTCATATTACATGACCTTGATGAACTTCAACCCATAATTTTAGCTTTAATGTACACCCGCTCCCACAAGAGTTTAGCAATTAGTCATCATTCATCAAAGTGAAACCTTGTACTACATGACCTTGATGAACTTTAACCCATACTTTTAGCTTAAATATACACCTGTTCCCATAGAAGTTTAGCACTAGTTTGATAACATTGCATAAAAGTGTCCTAGGATATTTTTATGTCCTATCACTTTAGCAAAGTCATAAAATTTTATTGATACATCAAAGATATCTTTTTCATTTATTTCTTTTGGATCATGATTATTACATTTGAAAAAAACATGACATTCTTTCCAAGGATATTTCACAAGTCCAACGTGTTAATTTCAATGATAAATTTTGAATTAAATTTTCATCCTAACTATATTAGTACTAAAAGAGGATGAAAAAGGATGGTGTAACCATGATATATGATTTTTTCTTGTCATGCCAATAAATTTTCCATGGTTTTCTTAGTTGTGTAGGTTGAAGATTTTCAAGGAAATTTTTTTTTAGAGAAATAAATTTTTTCCAAACATGCCTTGTTTTCAGTCCCCACCATGTGGATCTCTATTTGGCTTGGTGTAACTATGATATAATATTAGTTTTTCTCATGTCGAATATTTTCCCATAATGTTAGGATAATGTAGGATGTTATGAAATTAAGTTTTTATATGAGATAAAGGTTTTTTTTTCAGCAATTCCCCCCCTGAACAAACTTTATTGGTTGGTCTTGGCCATACCAGGACTATAAGCTCTTTTCCTGTCACCCAGGCATGCCCGAGCATTATCCTTTCATCTACTCATCTGAACTACATGTCAATGGGTCGTGCCTCCGGATACTTTGCTTTAGCCCTTTTCATAGCATACATCCACTACCATACCAGTTTGCAAAGGCATGGGGTTTGATCTGTTCCAGAGTGATAAAATCACCTTCAAAAATGGTGTGCTGTGGTTCCCTTGGCCCTCTTCTCCCGGCTTGGCTCGACTTCCACCCATAGGGTGGTCTTTCGGATGGTTCTAATCTTGGCACCCCCTTCTCTTTGTCTTCTAGATGACTTTGTTGGTGAGGGGCACTAGTAGCGTTGCTCTTTGAATGAGTCGTTGCCTCCTCACCCGAATCTGCAAGTCATAAGAGCCCACTGCTTCCTAGCATAGCTCTGGTGGATCTGGGGGAAGGGCTTCGGCCTTTTCTTACTGCTATGTTGCTTGGAAACTACTTTGGCCTTGTCCTGCCACCTCATGCACTTCTAACTGGTTCATGAATTTAATGATGTCATGCTAGTTGGAGGGCCTCATGGCACCCGCTTGTTGTGCTGATTGCACCAAATTTTGTATGTATTTGAGGGCAATTTCCTTCTAGGCACTTATGCTCTTATGGCCTAGTTCCTCCTTTAGCTTTTGTTTCATTTCTTCCCCTGCCCTCTTTTCTCTTTTGGCCCAGCTTTGGAAGTCCTAAAGCATCTTTTCTTTGGACTATATTTCCTCAGCATTGGCTTACTTCATGGCATCCAACCATCTGCTCAGCCTTCTTCTTGATGTTTGCATCTGCTCTATCACCAAAGCGACGTTTAACTTGTTTAAGCCCATCTTTCCACCCTTGCCTCTGGTCACCCTTGTGGGTGTAGCTGCTTCCACCTCCTTCTTTAGTGCCTTGATGGTCTTGACATCCTACTTCCACCTCCTTCTTCAGCACCTTGATGGTCTTGTCATCCAGATTTTGTTGTTCTTTGTATTCTTTGACGAGTTCTTCTATTTGGACCTGTAGAGCAGCCTCATCGTTTGCTTATTTTTCCAACTTCTTTGTGGCCGCCCATGCATGCTCCTTTAGCTCATTTGCAAGAGATGAGGTCCATTGTGCGGAGCTAGTCTACAGTACAATCTCCTTACCTTTCCCATTTGGTTCAGCAGAGCAGCCAGCTTCTTGTGATGTATTCTTTCTTGATGGTCCTAGAGAATCTAGAAAGACCTTCCTCTACAATTGCTTGCTTTGTTGAGTACATGGAGATGGCCATGTTGCTCTTGCATATGCTTCCTCTGGTATAGCCACCTTTTGCTATTAGCTAATGGGTGTATGGCTTGATTTAGGATACCATTAGGCCTAAATGCCACTAGCACTTGTAATATAAGGTCAGTGTTCAACTTGCAAAGGTGTTGAGATTGGCTAGACGAGGACTTCAAGCATTGTTTGCACCACGAATGTGGTGTTCAAGGAGGTCTTGCAATTGGCTTCAAGATGAATGTAGAGGTAATTTGGTGAGTTTTTTTGGCTTTGAAAGGTAAATTTTAAGGTCATTTATTGAATTGTTTGTGTAATTCAAATTAATTTTGGTATTTCCTCATGCTAATAAAATTTTAGATAATTTGGCTTTACATAAACATTGATCTCTACATGTGTGCTTCATATAGGATTAGAATGAAGAGTTGTTTCATGTTGACTCCTTTTGTGTTTCTCGTCAAGGGGGGCTGACTCCTCTACTCAGGTGGAAGATACATAATTATAAAAGTACTAAGGGTGTTGCTTTTGTGCCTTTACCTAAGAAATTATGCATATCCCTTTCTACAGAGAGCGCATCCCTACTCAATTATTGGTTGAGGTCTTAGACATGGCAAAATTTACGAGTTAATATTCTAACCTTTTTTATTTATTTTTTTGTGAAAGAGATAGTGTTCTTCTCTAGTACATACATGAGTATAAGGGGAATAGTGTTATGATAACAAGTATATTCTTGAAGTATCTATGTTCATTTTGAGTTTTTGGACGTGATCCTTGCCGATATTGAGTGTGTTTTGGTTTAGCTAGATGGGGTAGCAGGCTTTAAGAATCCATTGATGTGTTCTTTTTTGCTACTTAAAGCTTATTACTAGGAGCCTATAGGGCATGGTTGTAGTGAGAACTATTTATATAGCTTTTTTGAGTTCAATCTGTACTCCTATTGAAAAGATGCAGCATCTAGGCTGGTTGAAAATCGGGGTTTTATAATTATAGAGCTCCTTGTATTTGAAAATCCAAAGTTCTTATGGGTTGTATGTATTAACTAGATACATGTCAAGTCCAAAGTATAGGCATAATATTTTGTTGGCTACTTGTGTGATGCGGCTTAAGTTTGAGAAATTTTATGTGCTTACAAAGCTTTCTACTTTAGCCTTTGTATACACATTGACACGTATATAATTTAAATAGGATTAGGATGATAAAATCTTTTATGTTGTCATCACCGACTCTACTACTCAAGTTGAAGGTACACAAATGTGAACCTATTAAGCATTTAGCTTATGTATTTTTAATAATAATACTAAAGTTATTTACCTAAGAAAATATGTAGATCCCTTTTGATGGAGAACTCCTATCTGTGTTTAATTATTGGTTGACCTCCTCAAGAAGGCAAGTCTTTGCGGTACATATTCTAATCTTTTGTTGATAATTATTCTTGTGAAGAAGAGGGTGTTGTTTAGCTCATGTGTTGGTGGGGCTAATCGGCCCGTTTGGCGGCCGCCTAGGTCGTCACCTAGATTGTCCCATTTTGTAACAAACTATTATGGAAAAGCTTTCTTTCTTTGTAACAACTTTGTAACGGTTTCTTGAAAATGGGTAGCCCGGATGGATGTGAGCAACAAAGGGGATTATTCCCAAGCATGTGGATTAGAGGATAGAGAGCTAAGTGGATAGTTGAGCTCAGGAGTTCATGAGCTAAGTGATTGCCAGTGTATTGTACTCTATGAGTCCAAGATAATATTGAAAATTATCTCATGAGTTGGTTTCTAACTTGTCTCTGTTCTACACTGCATAGTTTTGTCTATTCTGTGTTCATTCTGTGTTAATTGCATTCCTGTCTGGACTTTAACTCTTATCTAATCATGAAGGACCTAGGAACTAACATGTTTGTGGTTACGACTAAATCCCCAAGATTAGGCAAACCAACAGCTCTCAACACACTAGTGTTGACTTGTCACATTGGCTACAGTTACATTAGCCGCTACTCTTCAAGAGCCGACTAGGTGGTCTGGAACCACATAAGTGCTGGGTCTTGACCGGACTCTGACACTTTTGGCAATCTTGTTGGGGAACTGGTATGCTAGAAGGGGAGTATACCCTTATGCTTCTCGTAAAACACATGGATAGTAAGTTTCCATTGATCCTCCCAGCAGGCAATTTTCCCTAGCAATAAGGCGTTAGATATTTCATGCCATTTTGGGTTGCATGTGAAGGTAATAAATAGGTATGTCTTACTCTTCTTCCTTACAATTTCCATGATGGCATCTTCATAAAGCTAATACATAAAGCAAGGCCCTCTTGTAAAAGAAGATGGCAACATAACTCTTTGCCAAGATACACTCCCTGCTGATTCTCTTTGTGCACCATCAACTACATTAACCATGTCAGATAGTCCCTGGTAGACTTCAGCACGTAAATGTCCTTGGTTATTTTGAATCCATACTAATCTCGACTCCTCAATAGTACTACAAGTATCAACAATGTATTTCTACAATAGACTTCCCCTGTGCAAAAGTCGTGCAATGGTATCAGGTCTAATTTGTAATCGATATGCATAATATTACGTCTGAGTGTGACACATTTATGAGTCCTAGTTGTTGCATGCGTGTGCACATCAGCATGTGGAATATGTACATGCCACCCATCCTTTCCTCATGGAAATAGGAGAACATACATGAGTGACATATATGACCGATGCAAGTTGTTCTTTTCACCACTCTATTTACAGGAACGGATTTGAATATTTGGATACCCAAGATCAAAATCATCCCCTTGTCATGGCATAATAGCAGCGACCTTACTACTAGTAGTGGTTGGCACCAAATACTACATTGAATTACAACGTGTCTCACGGATTACCATCCTTAACTCTACATGTGGATTACTTTGTAGAAATTCCCCCGCAAATCAAAATACCTTAGCATATGGATTACATTCATACATCATTTCTTGTAACCTTCCCAACACATCAGGATGATCCAACCCAGGCATACCATCTAAACGATTCTTTAACTCATGTTCTATGGCATACACATACAGTTGCACACACTATGCATTGTCTTCTCATGTCTGGTTGGGCAACAATGTTCCGACACTATGATACAAACTACCATGGATTCGGAAATCATACACACCTTTATTTCTGCCAAATCTTTCATTATCATGAGCACCGACGAGTGAAACAAAAGCTAAGGCATTAATGTAAGCTCGTGTATCCTTTTGGAATAACTTGATTTTGGCATCATTACCAAGCAAAAGAGCTTTTATAGCCTTAGGATGCAAGGTCCCCCTCCCAAGCCATGTATGTATGTGTCTCTTTTAATATAGATTTCAATAAGGAAAGAGAGTGCACTTAGAGAAGAGTGAGACAATAAGGCTAGAAACATTAGGAAAGTGTTAGAATAAAAATATTAACTCCAAAATCCTAAAAGAAATAAGAAGACAAGAATAGTTCTATTAAGAGATAAGTATCTCCAAAAATAGAAATTTAAATTTAGGTGATAGGAGGCCGTATTTAGAGTACTTTTACATATTTAGAGTCCATGCATACTAAAAATGTGGAAAAGCAACACGTTTCTAAAGATGGCACGTTTGCGGTTATATATAGACGTTTTTGCCTATTCTACCCATTGTTAGCTTGTAGACTAGATAGCTTCCAGTTCTTTTGACTGGCTATATGACCATATTCTAAGTTTTTATCAGAGAGTTATGGCCAAAATAATTTACTGATTCTGTCAGGGTCTCTATACAGGGAAAATTGTAAGAAGGCAGCAACTCGCCTCAAGGTAATCCTAGAGCTTGAGATGTATATATCCCTTCATTCTTATCTAATATCTTAGAAGAGAAGGTTAGATTTCTATGGTCGGAGGAAGAGACCAAAACTCCATAGCTTTTCTTTTAAAGAAAAAATAATATGCCGTAGCCCTGCAAGAGAAGGCTATTTTGCCATAGACCTTTGAAAGAGAGAAAAGTCAGAGTACGAGTAAGAGGAGATAAATCTTGGGGATGATCGGATGATTTCAATCATAAGAGAAGGTATTAGAAGACTCTTTATTCTCATATATCAAGTTCTGAAACTCTTATTAAAACGAGCAAAGACAACGATAAACGACAAATTTCTATAAGGTATATATATATTTTATTTTTCAATTATATATCATTCTTAGGGATTGAGGTATGGCCCCGGCTTCTCTATTAATTGTTAATAGTGATATATTTGATTGATTTACTAGTTAAAGTTTATATTCTTTTAAACAACAACATATGCCTTAATAAAGAATGTCTTATCACAATCTCAAGTTGAAATGCTAAAATCTTGTGAAAAGGATTGTTTTCTTAAGAAGGTAACATGGATTCTAGTCCTATGGTTTAGTTGAGTAAATGGATTGTTATCTTGGTTAAATTAAGGTACAGGTACAACTCTCCCTACCTTGACGCTACCCCGTTCTTATGCTTGTATAGCTGGACGGCAGAGATGTTAGTAAGGCCCGGAGTTGGGCCATGGTATCCCTCATAGCATTGGGAGAATGAGGCTCGTCGATTGAGATGAGTGATTGTGATGCTGCCTAGTTCTGAGGGCCTAGGCTAGTGCTGTGAATTAGCCCACCCTAGTGCGTAGACATCTCTCTGAGGGGCGGGAGGATCGAGCGACGGAGCCTGAGAGGGAGACAGGCCGGCTTGAGTCCTCCGACGATGAGGTGTATGGTCCCGTAGGGTTTTTCCCAGCATGTAGAGGCTGGAAGGCCGAATTCTAAATCATCGGCAGTATAAAGGAAAAGGCTATGAAATTTAAATTCAGATTTTAGGGATGGGCTATGAAATTCAAATTCAGATTTTATATACTCTCTCCTTTGTTGCCACATGGCACACCGAACCTTATTCCTTTATATAATATATAGAGCTATAGAGAAGGATTCGGTACCCTTCTTTTTGTTATTCTTGTCACCATCCTAGTGCATTTGCTCTCCATTGCAGGGTTTGAGGTGAAACTTCTTATGCTTCTTTTTGAAATTTCTGATCCTTCTTGTCAAGAGAAATTTAAGGATCTCCTTTCAATAGTTATTCTTCTACATCGCTTTCTCTACTGTAGTAACTAGTTGGGAACCCGTGCTTCGCAGGTCCTTTGAGGCTTCGAAAATCAAATTCTACCCAAACCTCCTCCTCCTCTTCCCGAACCTCCAAATTCTTACCACGTGGAAGCTTTGTTAAACTCTTCCTTAAGATAATATAGAGATGGTAAATTTGAGATACTTGGGTTCCAAGACATCAACCTCATTGTGGACACGTGGACCAATGCCAAACACAAATTTTTCAACTTTGATCATATTCCTCTTTAGTTGACACAATTTGACATTGAAGGAGCTTTAAGAATCTATAAGTATAATATTAAATAAATTTCCCAGAGTTTTGGTGTTCTGTTCTATTAAGAGTCTTCTTGTGCTCTTGGGGCAAGTAGTATTTGAGAAGTTATTGTAAGCCATCATAAGTAGTGTTTGCTTGATTTTGCTTCTCAAGCACCTCCCACTAAATAGTGGAGTCCCCTTTGACACGAACAATAACTAATTTCATCTACTCAACTTCGATCAAAGGACTACCTTTGGAAAAGGCATTAAAGGATCTTAATGGAGAAAGGATTAAGACCCATTAATTCCTTTGAAAGGTATTATGACCCTTTAATGCCATTGAAAAATGTATTAAAGGGCCTTCCATGCCTTTGAAAAAGGTATTAAATGGCCTTAATGGAGAAAGGATCTTCTTCTTGCATTCCTTGGATCAAAGAGTTTGTTCAACTTGACTAGTTTATCAAGAAGTCTAGTGGCTTTGGATGGGTCATTTTGGAGCTAAGAAGGATCAAAGGAGTAGAGGAGAGAGGAGAAGTGAATGGTCCTACTATTGATAGAATGTGATTAGATGAATATGGAGAAGTGATTGATTGACTTCTCCTACGTAATGGTTCTTTTAACCTTGACAAAGTTCTAAGCTAAGAAAGAGAGATGGCTTGGCACGATAAGCCTCATGTAGCCTTTGCTAAGGGTCAAGACTTAATAATATCTCCATCATAGTATCAAGTTGGTGTTATTGCCTCTTAGTTTTAGTGAGAAGCAGCTTTCTTAACCTCTTTTCTTTTGCCAATGCACTAAGGTGAACATTGAATATTTTGATATTCCATCGATCACTTTTGATCCTTAAATGCATATCCATAAATCTAGTGCCATAGAGCAGGAAAAACGGCTGCTGGGATGGAGTGTGCACCAGAATAGTGTGAATATCTCCAAAAAAGAAGCTTCTAGGATTGATGCTCCTAAACCAATGTATGTTCTTGAACTTCAACGGCCAGATGCACATCCTAAAGTGACCAGTGCAAAGCAAGTCGCCATGTGTGCTGCTGCCAGATCAGCATATAGCAGCAGGGAAGCATTAAAGATGGGGTCTCACAGGTGACACAGTTCAATAGGGAAGGAAAAAGAACAGAAGAAAAAGAGGTGTCATGTACTGGAGGAAGGCAAGACACAAGGCCACAGAGAGGGAACACATGAAGATTACAGAGGACACGAAGCAGTAGAGCCCTCATAGAGAAGAGGCAGAGTGGGGCAGCGAAGGGCATGCTGCATGTGAGAGTTGGCAAGGGAGCAAAGGGAGGCAACAAGGAAGGGAAAGCAGCCCAAAAGGTGGATATAGGCTAAGCTGTGAGCTATACATAGCCTATGAGGCAGTGGACAGCAGGAGCAAGAGGCACACCGAGGAGGGAGAGCGAAAAGGAGGAGATCGGAGAGGCACAATCAGGGGTGAAGGATGGTGGGCAGCAAGCATAGAGGCACAATAAGAGCTTTGACAAAATGTGACCATGACTACCTGTTATTTACTACTTGACCATGACCACTCTCCATTTCCTGAATCAAGAACCTTGATACCTGCACCAGCCTTTAAGTTCCCACAATTCCAACAACAATTTTGATTTTCCCAGCATGAAAACTTCTAGATGTCAAAAAAGTCTAGGGATGCAAGAAGTCCTTCAAGATCTACATACCAGAGACGGCACAATCTTTATGAGCGAAAAATGCCACCTTAACCTTAGATATTGGGGATGCCATGTGTACCCCTCGTGGGGATCTCCGAGTACTTTGATAGAAGTGATGTCCCATGTTGAGAAATTACAATTAAAAAAAAAAAACCAACAACTTGTTGTGACCAAGTGTATGCCAGCAGGCTAGTTAACTTTTTGGTGGTCAGCAGACTTCATTGTAATTCCGGGCACTCACAGCGATGGTCAAGCCTTCGAAGCCTTCTTGTTGATTATTCAAGGCTTTGTCCCACGCATCCCCCGGGAGTTGAGTGCCGGAAAGCATTGCCTTTCCGGAACCTTGCTTTTATGTGTTGTCTTCTGTTCTTCAATACCCTTTCTTTTCACATTCATCTTGCACACAGCAAGCTCTTCTCTCTCTATTAACTGTCTGCTTCTTGTCAAGTGTATGTACCATTATGCTTGTTTCTACAGAAATCTCTCTCCTTAACCTTCAAACTTCAAGAGTTTTTTTTTTTTTGACAAAACAGGGGTGTGAGGTGCTCCTGGAAAATTGAGAATGGCAAAAGATCATGGAAACAAAAACACCTTGCATTCCCAGACTACGGTTTCTAAAGCTACATTACAGTAGCTATGGCGCCATTATCCCATTAATGGTGTAAGAGAAGGACTCTGCCCAGTCTTGCTTAAAAAGCAGCTTTTGAAGAGTATCCATAATACTGTAATCAGGATCCAGCCTGCGTTGCCAACCCTCAAGGACCATGATGGTTACCATCACCGTACAAACATCACCATCAATGTTGACCCTGTGTCTTCTCACCTGCTCCAAAAGGTCTTGCATGCACTCTCCTGGGTGTATAACATCCGCCTCTCTAGAACCCCAAAATTTGAAGGATGACTCGAGCTCCTTGACAAAAGCTATTGGATTAGGACAAGATTGATTTCTAGAAAACTCAAGAGCACATTGTGCAGCTGTTCGGCCGTCTCTCAGAGCCACAGCTTTAAAAAACTCCAGAAGGTTGCCACGGTCCCTCTGAGAAAGCTCTGCTGTCAAACCCACATCCAGAAAAACCACATGAGGCCGAGACCTTAACACCCCTTTCCCCGGGGGATTTCTTTTTCTCTTCACACGAACCAAGACGTTGCCAGGGTGCATGTCTGCATGAATAAAATTATCCACCAAAAGCATTTTCAAGAAAGTGTGTGTGCCAATATGTGCAAGCTTGCGATTGATCTGACTCTTTTCTGAGAGCGCAATAAAGTGTGAGACACTTTCGCCTTGCTCATACGTTTCCACCAGAACTGCAGGGTGCACCAATGGATACACTGGTCTTGGAAAAGATACATCCCTCCAACTCCTGAAATTATACAAAAACCTGCTAAGATGTGCAGCTTCTCGGGCAAGATCAACTTGTGTCAGCATGAAAACTGCAAACTGCCGCACACTCTCATCCAGCCTTAGCCACCTTAGCCCTGGAACCAAGGTTGATAGATTGGCGATCCAGTTTATTATGATAAAATCGCGCCTGATCACATCACTGACCCCAGGATGCCTTACTTTTACGGCCACCAACCTTGGTTGCTGACCAGAAGATCCACCGTAACGCAAAGTTGCTTTATGGACTTGTGCTATGCTTCCTGAAGCTACCGGTTTCTCTTCAAAGTCCTCAAAAATCTCATGAAGCCTCTTACCAAATGCACGCTCTACCGTCTGAACTGTATGTGAAAACTTGTGAGCTGGTGCATTTGTGTGCAGTTTTGTCAGCTCTGAGCAAAGATCCCTTGGAAACAAATCTGGCCTTGTAGCTGCCCACTGTCCCCACTTGATAAATGCTGCACCTGCAAACTCTAAAGTACGACGCACAAGATGCAACCATGCCTGCCGATACCGACCCCCAAACATGTCCACAAATGGAGCAGTCAAAACTGCAGGCATAAAAAGGATCCAAAGGTATATTGATCTTGCAACTAGTCCTGCAAACTCCAACAGCGTGAATAAAAATGATAAGACAAAAGAAGATGAACTGCTTTGGAGGTAAGTATTTCCCTGAGCTTCGGCTATGCTGTGGTTCATGCCCCCAAGAATGAGTGCCGTAATACCCAGGGGAAGATGGGACCTTACACATGCAAGACTTACAGCCCTGACAATCATTCCCAGAGGCATGCTTGACCAAGGTCTACCATAAAGCTTTTGCCAAGCTGTCCTCCAACAAGGCAAACTGATTTGTTTGAAAAGATGGGCATGCCATTTCATGGAGTATTTGGAGTGCACAATTGCTCTGAATGCATGGGCATGCCATTTCGTGAGCATTATTGAGTCTCCAATTGCTCTGAATGCATGGGCATGACGTTTCCAGAGGCTGATAGAACACCTAACTGCTCTAAAGGTATGTGTATGGCATTTGAAAGGGTTTGTTGAGTGCCCACCTACTCTAAAGGCACGAGCATGCTGTTTCAAGGGGTTTGTATAAAGTCCAACTGCTTCAAAAGCATAAGCACGGGATTTCAGAGGGTTTGTAGAGTGACCAACTGCTCTAAAGGCATGGTGACCAATGGCTCTGAAGGCATGGGCATGCCAGTTCAAGGGAGAATTTAAGTGCCCAATTGTTTGTCCATCCAGAGAAAATCCTGCCTGCCGGATTGCCTTGAAAGCAGGCCTAGATTCATGTACAATTTCTTGTCCAAGTTTTTCCAATGTCTTAATCCATCTGTACCCACATTTTGCAAGCATTGAAGATTCGGCCTCTCCAACACCACGCCATAGAGAGCTTGCTTCAGATTGCAAGCCTTTAAGAAGCCCATACAGAGCTGAAAACTGCCGACTGCCTCTGGTGCATTGTTCATGTACAGGCCTGAAGCAAGAAGAAAAGGCAGCTCCTGGTGCTTCCCCACGCAAAGGAACCCTCGACCTTTGGAGGCAAAGCAGCCTCGTTATACACATAGTGGAGGCGTGTGTACCATGGGCGAACCGCCTAACAGATCCACAAACTTCAAGCATACCTGGCTTTACAGGCTTCTGGTGTTGTTATCCTTCGAGAGCAAGGGAGTCGGTTGATGCCCAGGTCACCTGCGTCGATGCAGTTTCCATTGCCACATACACGCCTTCTCCCGCTTGGTGATTTCTTGAAATTGAAATAGGGCAAAATCATTTATAATGTTCCCACTTCATTTCTCGTTCGATGCTTTGGAATATCCCCACAAATTATTACTTCCAAATTTAATGGGAATATATCTTACGTTTCTTTGAGTGTTTACCAAGTTTTTCATTGTACCATGTAAGGGCATGTTCATGCACACTAGTGGTTGTGGCGGGCACCCTGGCAAAGATGGTAAACAAAAGCATACTAGTCCTCAACCCGTGCGTTGCTGTGGTATGTAAAAGGGAGGCGAAGCGGCCCTAGCAACGAAACGTCAGCCAGCAATGAAGCGTTTGAATTTTTTTGGGGGGACTCGTTGTAATTAGCCAGCCGATTGCTCCACGCTCCAGGATTTCTCTTTTCTCTCCTCTCCTTGTCCCAAAGTTGTCCATGGTTAATATGTAATAGATAAAGTAATCTATCCTATTGTTGCAAGCACATTAAGGTTTTGATTTGTACATGTTGAAGAGAATTGATATCTAGTGTTAGACAATGTGTAGCTCTAGGGCTTACTAACACTTGTTAGTTAGTTTTAACTAGCTACATTATACTAACCTATAACAAGTTACTTATACTAACTAACTTAACTAGTTAGCTTATACGAACTTATACTAACTTATGACAAGTTAGTTTATATCTTGCTACATTATACTAACTTATAACAAGTTACTTATAACTTATAAAAACTATTAAGCCTATATGAACTTATACTAACTAACTATACTAAAATCAACTACACTAGCTTATACTAACTAAATAACTATACTAAAACTAACTTATAACAACTTAGCTTATACAAACTTATGCTAAAACCAACTACACTAGCTTGTACTAACTAATAAGTATATTAAAACTACATCATACTAACTTATAACAAGTTACTTATACTAACTAACTTATAACTAGTTAGCTTATATGAACTTATACTAACTAACTATACTAAAACCAACTACACTAGGGCGATAAGTCATCTACCCTTTCTCATCTTATATGAAGATACTTAGTTCTAGCATTGTAGTCGCTTAAGGTCTCACCTTTCATTGTTGCCTTGGTGTGGCTTGTATAGTGAATATGGCACGTACATGGTTAGAATGGACTGGTCGGGACCTTTACACGCTTAATATCCTCCATATGACCCTTGATGGTCCATATGGTCCGTACGTGTGTGGAATGGGTTGTATCGTCTATAGATCATGGTCTTGTGGATGGTTCATACATCTATGTAATGGATTGTATGTGTGGAATGGGTTGTACCATCCATAGATCATGCCCTTGGATGGTCCATACATGTGTGGCATGGGTTGTCTTATCCATAGATCATGGCCTTGTATGGTCCATAGGTCCATACATCTATGTAATGGGGAGTTGTATGGGATATTCACATGCTTAGTCTTCTCTTGATGTTCTCAATATAGTCCATTTGATCCGCATATGGTTGCAATGGGTGTCTATATACTTTTATCTTCTCACGGTGTGTCTTGTTGCATGGTCCATGTGGTAAGTACATGCTCATAGTATAGGTCTTGTGTGGTCCGTATGGTTTATATGGTCCATATAAGGTGGGAATGAGCTGGATATCATTCAAGATATTGGTGTCTTTGGTCGCATAATCAGGAGTGTAAAGGTCAATTGATAATCTTTAACACCAACTTTGAATCTAACACGTGCTTTTTATATGTAGTTGTTATTGTTCCTGTATGGTTTACATAGTGTATACAACATAAGTGATCTTCATGTGTTCATTGTCCCTGTATGGTTTACATAGTCTATACAACATAAGTGATCTTCATGTGCTCATTGTATCCATTAATGTTGCTCATTATAGCTGTTATCTATTCCATATGTTCATGATCCCTATAAGGAGGCGATGGGTTGTGTGCATGCCCTATATGGTCCATATAGCATGTGTATAGTTGGGATGGCCTCCAAATGAAATGTATGTGATTAGTATAGCCCATGTTTGGATTCGTATGGTCTTTATGGTTCATAAAGGGTGGCATAGGCTGTATGTGATCTTTATGTGGTTAACATTATCCCCATGTGGTCTATATAATCAATACACCATGCATATAGTTTGGCTGTATTTGATTCTTGATATGCTTAGTCCCCCTTGAGGTATGCTATGTACAATCCATATGATCTGTATTGTCCCTATGTGGTCTATATGGTCAATACACCATGCATATAGTCTAGTGCACAATCCATATGATCTATATTGTCCCCGTGTGGGCTATATGGTCAATACACCATGCATATAGTCTAGTTGTATTTGATTCTTGATATGATTGGTCCCCCTTGAGGTATGCTCTGTATAGTGTGATCTTTGAATTGGGTGGAATGGGCTCTACGTGATCTCTATGTGCTTGGATCTCTCATGGTGTGCTCATCATGGTCCATGTGGGCTATATATGGTGTAAATGGGTTGTTTGAGATTATTTACATGGTTGATGTTGTCATGATGTGCCTTGTACAATTAATACGGTCCTCACATAGTCTGAACAAGCTTCTTGATATGTTATATGGTCCTCACATAGTCTGAACAAGCTTCTTGATATGCTTACATGTTCCTCACATAGTCAAAATAAGCTTCTTGATATGTTTATATGCTCGATTTCATCTTGGTGTAACATGTATGGTCCATATGGTCTGTGTGGCCTGTACTATCTGATATGGTTCATGTGAGATGTACATTAGGAGATGGGCTACTTAAGATCTTTACTTGCTTAGTATCATCACGCTATGGCCTATATGGTTGGAATGGGATGCATGTGATCTTAGTATATTTCATGTGTGGTATGTTGTTTGGTATGTATGGTCTAAGTGGAGATCATGTGTGTGTGGTGGCCATCTATTCCTTTTGGTATGTATGGCGTACATATAGTCCGTATATTCCATGTGATCTTTATGGCCTAGATGGTCCATATGTGCAACCATAATTGTGCTTTGTAATTGGTTAATGTATATGCTATGAATGGGTTTTGCGCATTGTTTGTATGGTCCATTTGGACTATACATTGTTGGAATGGGTTTTATGCAATATTTATGTGGTGGTATTGTTCTTGTCTATTCTTTAGGGTTCATGTGATATATGCATTATCAGAGTGGGCTCCATGTGATCTGTATGTTCTATATGGTGGTATTGTTCTTGTCTATTCTTTAGAGTTCATATGATATATGCATTATCAGAATGGGCTCCATGTGATGTGTATGTTCTATATGATGGTATTGTTCTTATCTATTCTTTAGAGTTCATACGATATATATGCATCATATATGTTCTATATGATGGTATTGTTCTTATCTATTCTTTAGAGTTCATACGATATATATGCATCATATATGTTCTATATGATGGTATTGTTCTTGTCTATTCTTTAGAGTTCATACGATATATATGCATTATCAGAATGGGCTCCATGTGATGTGTATGTTCTATATGGTGGTATTGTTCTTGTCTATTCTTTACAATTCATATGATATGTGCATTATCAAAATGGGCTCCATGTGATCTTTATGTTCTATATGGTCCATATAAGTTGGAAATTAGTTGTATGTGAGCTTTTATGTGTTGTGAACTAGTTGTATATGATCTTTTATGTGGTTGGTATTGTCCCCATGTGGTCTTTAAGGTGCATATGGTATGTGCATCGTCCAAATGGCTACATGTGATCTTGAGATGCTCAGTATGTTGCCTAGGATCTTTATGTGTGGTATTGTTTTTCTCTAGCCTCTGTAAAGACCATGTGATCTATGCATTATCGGTAACAGATCATGCTGCCTGGGATCTTTATGTGTAGTATTGTACCCGTTATTGATGATGCCACCCCACAAAATTTGATTATCACATTTAAGACACTTTTGAAAAAACATACTTTTAGCACTCAAATACAAGGCACTTTTGAAAAGAAATACCTTTATTACTCAAATATGCCAAAACTAAGATAGAAAGGTTGTGTTTGGCACTAAACATAACCTTTATCACTCAAATATATTAAAATAGAGATAGAAAGGTTGTGTTTGGCACATCTTGGAAAGTCAAATATTTACATCTTTTAGAGACAAACCGAGATAAAAACACTAACACCTTACATAGTCAAATATTTACATCTTTTAGAGCTAAATATTTACAGCTTGGAGAGTTAAGATTATTATATAATAAGGGAAGAGTTTACAAAATATCATTTGGCATAACCGCAAGAAAACAAGAAGGCACTTATAGATGATTTTGGGATTTTGGGATATGTTATGTCCTTGGAGAGAGCAAACATTAGATGATTTTTTAGGAGGACAAATTGATGTATGAACATGTTCTAATTTTGATTCAATCCCATAACATGCAAGTACACATAGTACATGTGCTTGCATGCAAGAAAAGAGCTTCCTTTGTCCACAGCTAGCCTTGGAAATCAAGGCAATCACAAAAGGACTTCTCTGAAATGCACACTGCATACAGTTTCCCTCAAGATTTTAATCTTTCTGTTTGCATATGAAACACTTCACAAAGCCTTGGCTTCACCATAATTTCCACCATTACCTGTGCATCAAGAGAGAGAGCCTTGTTGATGCAATCTTCAGTCTTTCAAGAGATGCTTGGTCAATACTTTGGATGTTTGCCGTCTCTACACATAGTTGTGTGGACCAAAGGAGGTCCACTAGGTGAACCTTCACTTGTGCATTGTTTGCTATTATGGGCTACCTTTTCAGATGCACTAGAAGGTGCCAACAATGTCCTCCTTGTCTTAATGATAAAATATCCTCTTGTTAGAGATAAAACCTCATCCACAGTAAGGTTTGTGCCAAGGGCTACATGCACAGGCAGCAGGGTTGGAACAAGGGTGATGTTATGGTCAAGTCTCCAAGTGTATATTACATCATTATTGTAGAACTACATCATTTGTGATGCATACCCTAATGAGTAAAAGCATGGTGCTGGCACTCCTTTTGCATAGTTTGAGATTATGTAGCCACATTTTCCTTTTGCACAGTTTGAGATTATGTAGCCACATTTTCCTTCATTTGTGATGCATACCCTAATGCGTAGAAGCATGGTGCCGGCACTCCTTTTGCATAGTTTGAGATGATGTGCAACATTTTCCTTCATGTTGGACCCACCCTAAACACTTGACATGGCTGTTCGTTGAAGTTCTCTGAATGGCCCAGAATGTCTTGTGAATATCTTATTAAGAGACTAAGGTTATGTAGAAGGGGAAGAGAAGGGTGTGAGTGTGAAGAGACTTAAGGTACTAGCTCACCTATTTAAAGGTGAAGCTAGGAGGCATTTTATATTGAGCAAGGCCTAGTTGTATTCATAAACAACTTAATAAGCAAGATATCTTTCTTGTATTTTGTGAGTTCCTCTCCTCCACACACTTGATCTAGCATGAGCACCACGTTTTCTCAACATGGTATCAGAGCTTTGGTTGAGTAGGTCACATTTGTGGTGTAGAATAGGTCAAAATCCTCATCTTCTCTTGTGTGGAGCTCAACCCCCTGCTGGTGGAGGACCTCTAGCCATTCGTAGAGGCCATAACTTGAGGTGCTTTCAACTAGGGAGTTGTGGAGGACATCCGGGCGTTCACGATTTTGTACCATCAATTTGTGGATTCCTCTCCTCTCCGCCGGCGGCATTCTGTCTGGTTCAGCCCAGCGCCATTTTTTTGCAGCGCAGCTGGCCGTACATTTTTTCGCCGCCTACAAGCCATTAGAGGCAACATTGCCTTAGGGCTTTTGAAGCCCACCCTCTCCCCTATCTACATCTTGATTTTTAGCTGCAATGGAGGCGTGAATTGGCCGTGGGAAGGAAAAAACGAGGCGGCTGCAGTTTTTTTCCATGGAAGCTCTCCATTAAAGCTTTAAATTTATCTTTTTTCTTGCTCTAATCCTTCCCTCTTTGCTCTAATCACCCAAGTGATATTGTGAGGGCTTGTTTGTTGCTGATCTTACTCTTGATTTTGAAGCGGTGGCCAACCACATGAGGTATTCATAAGTCTCATTCATCGCGTCATCAAGCTTCCTCATCATCTTCAAGTTCTCAAAGCTTTTCAAAGTGTGCTTATGAGCACTAATAGTGTTGATTAACACTAATGAAGCTTCTAATCCAACAAAGGGGAGTTATTCCAAAGTGTTTTTAAACACTAAGAGTATTATTAAACACTAATGGTGAATCTAATCACCAATACAAGTGTCATTAGATACTAGAAATGTACTCTTAAGCACTAATCATATTTTTTAAACACTAATGGTGATCTTGATCACCAAACAAAGTGTTCTTTAACACTAATGAAGCTAATCCCATCAAAATTAGTAATTGGGCACAAACCCTAAGTGCTAAACCATAAAAATTACTATTTGAATCTCCTATTTATGCAACATTCTTGACTTGATTAGGATTGTTGCACTCTCATAAGCCTCTCTCTTTCTTATTAAGCCTAAATATTATAAATTTTTGGTTTTTTCTTCTTCATAAATCAGCCCATTACTTTCTAATAACCTCCTTCAATACCCCAATGTCAAAGGAAAACACGCAAATCAAGAAGTTCTTGAGAGAGGGCTTCCACACTTGGCAAGTCCTTGTCAAGTACAAGATGATGTCCAAAGGCTTTTGGCCATTCATCTCCGGCACTAAGGTTATTGATCGAACAAAGGCTGAAGATATTGAAGATGATGAGAGGGCACAAGCCATCATCATGCTTCATCTTGATGAGGCTCTCATTCACCATGTGGACTAGCTTCCGACTGCAAAAGGAGAAATGGGATGAGCTTGATAAGCTCTATGGAGCTCGTGGTAAGAATTCCAAGATCTCACTTAAAATTGAATTTTTCAGCTTGGAAATCAAAGAGGGAGATGGCATTGGAGCCTTCATCCCTCACTTGAAGGGCCTTATGGCTCAACTTGCATCAGTGAATGTGAGAATGGATGAAGATGATGCAGTGGCTGTTTTGCTAAAAGTAGTCAAGAAGGTGTACCCCACCTTAGTCACCACCCTGAAGAACATATGCTAAAGAGTTTGTTGAAGGAGAGGCTACAGAGAAGCGTTTATCTTTTGGATCAAAAACTTGCAAGACCAAATGGCTGTTGTGGGAATCATGAAGACCAGCGACGAAGAGCTAGCTCAGAGATGCTTCTGAATTCTACCGTTGACATATGATGGCTTGGTTACAGCACTAAACACCCAGGTTAGAGTACCACCTCTATCTTTTGAAGAATTTAGTGCTATGCTATTTGAGGAGGAGATGTGGTTCAAGACCCGTGATGGTGGTGACACTACTTTTATGACCAATGCAAAAGGCAAAGGTGGGGCTACTTCTAAAGACAAAAAGAATAAGCCCAAGAAGAAGAAGTTTTTTGGTACGTGCTACTACTGTGCCAAGAAGGGTCATGCTGCACAAAGACTGTAGAAAGAAGCAAGCTAATGAGAAGAATGGCACCATGAAGACTTCATGGAAGGGAAAGGAGTCAGCCAACAATGCCCAAGCTGAGTTGGAACTCTGGGTCACCATTGAAGAGGTATGCTCATCTGCTCAGGCTCTGGTTGTTAACTGTTTATGGATTTTGGATAGTGGGGCATCCCGACATATGACCAGCAAAAAGTATTGGTATAGTTCTTGTTGGAAGCCTTTATAAGAATCCATCAATGTTATTGCCAGTAATAATGCTAAATGCCCATCCGAAGGGTCTAGAACCTTCTCATTTGTGGTAGCTACAAGTGAATAAAAGAAGCTGTTTAATGTGCTCTACGTGCCTCAAATAAAGAGAAACTTGCTCTCAATTCTTGTAATAACATATCATGGCCTTGAAGTACGCTTCAAGAAAATAGTAGCAGAGATTCTAGATGTTGAGGGAAAGACAGTTGGCAAAGTTGTGTGAGGAATAACAATTTGTAGGAGTTGAGTGCTCTTACATATATTGCTCTAAGTGCCTCAAATAAAGAGAAACTTGGTCTCAGTTGCTCTAATAACATATCATGGCCTTGAAGTACACTTCAAGAAAATAGTAGCATATATTCTAGATGTCGAGGGAAAGACAGTTGGCAAAGATATGTGAGGAATAACAATTTGTATGAGTTGAGTGCTCTTACATCTATTGCAGACAAGGGCACAAGAAAACTTTGGCATGAGCTATTTGGTCACATTGCATTTGCTGTGCTAAATAACATGTAGAAAATGGGGATGGTGGAAAATCTACTTGCATTTACAGAATTGTGTGAAGCTTGTTTGATGGGCAAGTAACAACAGCGGAATGCATTTCCACAAGAGAGTAACAATTGAGCAAATTCTCCTCTAGAGCTAGTACATGCTGATCTTTGTGGTAAGATGTCTACTGCTGCATTGGGGGGATCTTCTTACTTTATGTTGTTAGTCAATGATTACAGTACAAAGATGTGGGTTTACTTTCTCTGTGAATAAGGTTGAAGATTTTGGCAAGTTTAAAAAGTGGCATAAAGTTGTGGAGAATGAGACAAGACAGAAGGTGAAGAAGTTTCGAATGGATCGAGGAGGAGAATTCACTCGGGGTGAATTTCAATGAATACTACAAGGAGCATGGCATCAAGTGCCAGCTCACTGCTTCACATGCGCCTCAACAAAATGGAGTTATGGAACGCACAGTGTGGAAATGGCAAAGTGTATGATGAAAGGTAAAGGATTACCATACTCTTTCTGGGCTGAATCAATCAACACTGTAGTTTACATTCTTAACAGATCCTACATAAAGGCGCTCAAAGGAATCACACCATATGAGACCTATTCGGGTAAGAACCCTTCATGTTCTCATTTTTGAACATTTGATTGTGAATGTTACATGCATATACCACATGCAAATAGAACTAAGCTTGTTGCCAAAAGCAAGAAATGTATCTTCTTTGGATACAGTACTACAGAGTCGAAGGCATATTGACTATTTGATCCAGAGGCTAAGAAGATAATGGTCCGCCGAGATGTGGTTTTTGTGGAGTAACCACATTCAGTGGAGGACAAGGATCCGTCCACTTTATCATCAAACAGAGACATAATCCACCATGTTCCCAGCCCAAGCACCAAAAAACTGAAGGAGGAGGAGTTTTTGGATGATGAAGACTCTCAAAAATCACACCAGCCTACCCTTGCACCTAAAGGACCGCCACTTCCTACATGGGTAAGGCAGCTCTTTGATGATCGTAACCCCCCACCTGATATTGTAGAAACTTCAGCAAATGGCTTATGTAGATCAAAGAGAATAGATGAGCAGAGAAGGTCTTCTGAACACATTGTCAATATGGCCTTAGCTGAGATAATGGATTTAGTGAAGGAGCCCCCAAATGTAGAAGAAGCTTCAAATGGCAGATCCAAAGTGGGAGGTAGTGATGCAGTCAGAGTATGAAAGCATCATCAAAAACAACACTTGGGATCTGGTTGATCGGCCACCAAAATGAACGGTAATTAGCACCAAGTGGGTGTGGAAAGCTAAGTATAAATCCGATGGTTCATTGGAGAAATACAAAGCTAGGCTAGTTGCATAAGATTTTTCACAGGCTAAAGGTTTTGATGTCAATGAAACCTTTGCCCCAACAGCTTGAATGACCACTATTCGCACAATACTTGCCTTAGCTTCCGCAAATAAGAAGTGGTCAGTTTTCAAATGGATGTAAAGTCACCTTTTCTGAATGGACATCTCAAGGAGGAGAAGTATGTTGCTCAGCCTCCAGGGTTTGAGCTACCCGCATTAGAAAATAAGGTTTGCAGGTTAAAGAAGGCTTTATACGAGCTAGAACAAGCCCCAAGCGCATGGTACCAATGAATATGTACTTTTTCAAAAAGTTTGATCTTTCTAGAAGTGCATCTGATGCTAACTTGTATGTACTCAGAAAGGATGGCAAATATGTGATAGTTGTAACCATGAAGACTTGATTTAGCAAAGACGAGAGAGTCTTGACTTTGAGTTTGAGATGACAAACTTGGGGCTCTTGCATTATTGTTTGGGGATCAAGGCTTGGCAAGAGTATGACAAGATCTTCATTTCTTAGAAGAAGTATGCAACAAAGATAAAGGCATTTGGTATAACAGACTACAATCCAATAAGTACAGCAATGGAGGTAAACTTTAGGCTTTCTTTTGAGGACACTTCACCTTTGGTTGATATCAAGATGTACAAGAAGTTCATTGTTGTGGGAGTTTGATCTTCTTGTGCAATACTAGACCACACATTTGTTATGCAATTGGTGTGTTGAGTAGGTTCTCCAACAAACCAAGGGAAAATCATTGGAATGCAGCAGAATGCGTGTGCTCAGGTATATCAAAGGTACCACCATTGAGTATGGAACTACATACATGTCTGGTGACTCCTTAGTGGGACATTATGACTCTGATTGGGCTAGAGATTGTGACACCAAAAAGTCACTTTCTAGATATTGCTTCTCACTTGGATCCGATGTGTTCTCTTGGATTAGAAGAACCCCACAGTGGCACTTTCTTCACTTACGCTAAGTACAAGGCCACTTGTTTTTCTACATGTGAGGTAGTATAGTTGAGAAGGATTCTAGCAGATATGGGAGTTCCAGTGAGGTCAGTCATGACCTTACGATGCAAAAATCAGAGTTACATGGCCATTGCAAAGAACCATGTGTTTCATGCTTGCACAAAGCACAAAGCACATTGAGATTCAATATCATTATGTGTGGGAGTTGATTGAGGATGAGATTTTGGAGTTGGAGTACTATTCAACGGAGCAAAATTGCGACGACATCTTCACCAAAGCACTTGGGCAGGACCACCTCACTTGACATCTTCATAGACTTGGCATTGGGCCAAGAAACTCCTAGTTTATCTTTGGGTGAACATTGAGGGGGGTTTAGTATATGTTCAATGCCCTCCTCTCATCATGTATCTCACATTGATGTATGGTGCACATTTGTATGACGCCCATTATGAGGAGAATCCATTGGTGCACATATCTTTAGTGGGAACCCCAGCGTAGATGTTGGAAGGGGTCGTAGTTGTGATCGTTGATGGTTAGGAGATGATGAGGGGTACAAGCATTATCGAAAAGGTAAAGAGAATATGTCATGGGATATTCCCTTGGATACTACTTTCATCATGAGTGGACGATGGTCGGTTGGGACTCGTTTTATAAATACGCAAGCAGTGAACTGCGTCAATGCAGCGTAGCCACCCATGTCCTGGACACGTCCACTGCACTACTTACAGCATTATAAATGGACATTTATCACATTGGTTTGTTATAACATTTCTCTATGTGCTAAAGGCCATGGGTTCAAGCTATTCTATGCCACCTCACATTTTTATTACTATATAGAGGATAAAAACTATGGTTAAATGTGTGGGATCTTGACTTGTGGTATTAGAGCATGGTTTAGCATTCCTTATGTATAAGTTGAGGATCATGCATAGATTAAGATCATATACCAAGGTTAATGGTGTTGTAATCCTTATAAGCATAAGCAAGTGGGAGTGATTTATAAAAGATCGGATATTAAGTCAATCCGAATCAAGTACTAGAGCATGGTTTAGCATTCCTTATGTATAAGTTGAGGATCATGCATAGATTAAGATCATATACCAAGGTTAATGGTGTTGTAATTCTTATAAGCATAAGCAAGTGGGAGTGATTATAAAAAATCGGATATTAAGTCAATCCGAATCAAGAATTGGGTGTAAAACAAAACCTCTTTACATAATTTCGTAATGTGGTAGCAGAGAAACATCCACTTATTTAAGGTATTTCCAAGTACTTTTACTATTTACATTTGGTGGTTGCTAAAAAATAAGGAAGATGTGGAAGCATGACTTACGGGAATGGATTATTATTTAATTCTATATTAACCTAATTAGGCATGTAGAATTAAATTAGAGTGATGTTATGGCTTGGATGTAGCACTAAATTCAGATGAGTAACTCTTATTTAACCGAAGACAATGAGGGGGACTCTAGCACTACTAGTGGATGTAAATCAAGGGAATATTTTTAAAATAGTATTTCTTGTGGTATGAAAGAAAATCACACATGCTTGATCTTTCATAGGTGAGTACACAAGGTTGTTTGAGCATGCAAGACAAACAGTGAAATTAGAAGATTTAAAGTAGAATACACAAAGAGCTTATGAAGGTGTAGAGGTAGAAGACAAAGAGCTTATGAAGGTGTGGAGGTAGAGGTAGAAGACAAAGAGCTTATGAGTGTGTAGAGGTAGAGGTACAAGACAAAGCTTATGAAGGTATAGAGGTAGAAGGCCATTACAAAGAGCCTTGATGGAAGTTGTGACACAATAGGTAAGGTGATGACCATGAACACCTCCATGTTCAAAAAGGTTGCTTGATTCAGTTCTTCAAGTGCATGATAGTGGAAGAATTACTTGACTAAAGATGTTTTTGAAGGTTTGGAGTTTAACATTACATACATAGGGTCTCAAGAAATGATAAGAGAACACATTTATCAATACTCTTGGTAAGATGAGATTTATGTAGAAATTCACATATATTTTTTATAAAAGGAAATATATATGATACTTATCTTGACCTATTTAATATGGCCTTAGTAAAGGTTGAGGAGAGTAAAGATAAGAGCAGTACATATGTGAAGAATCATATAAAATGTTACATGGTGATTTGAGAATGGGTGTCTGTGTATATAATATATTTTTTATAAAAGGAAATATATATGATGCTTATCTTGACCTATTTAATATGGCCTTAGTAAAGGTTGAGGAGAGTAAAGAGAATCATATAAAATGTTACATGGTGATTTGAGAATGGGTGTCTGTGTATATGATACTTATCTTGACCTAGTTAATATGGCCTTAGTAAAGGTTGAGGGGGGTAAGTCAAGAATCATATAAATGTTGCATGGTGATTTTAGAATGCATGTATGTGTATATGCAACAATAAGAATGTAAAGAGGGCTAAATAGTGAGATATATAATAGTTTAGTAGTAGAGCATTAGGAATCTATAAAAGATTCCTAAAAATAAGAAAGAGGTTCTTCTAGTTGTAATGATATCCTCGGAATCCTCGGGTTTAAATGAGGACATGTGAGTATGGGTTGCAAAGACAATGAATTAATGTTTTTTTATATGTTCAAGAGGATTGATCACTTTCTTCTAGTTTAATACTACACTTGATATTATTCAAATCTTTGTCAATGATATTTTTAGAATGCATGGGATGCATAAAAGAATAATTTTAAACAAGAATGCTAAGTTTATCTTAATATTTTTAGTAAACTTTCTTCAAACTCACTGTGCTACCACACTTGAATATGCATACCACTTATTATTCTAGAATTGATGGACAAATGAAAATAGTGGTCCAAGTAATTAAATTAAATTGAGTTCACTAACCCTACTTGAGGTTGGGATAGTATCATCATGTACAAGAGTGTGTTACTCCAACCCAATTGATCAAATCCAATTTTCAAGGGTGGAGATCTCTATACAAAAGCTTGATGAGATGAGAAGATAACTAAAAGATATCAAACAAAGTATTTGTACTACTCAAGACTAGTTAACAAATCACTTTAATGACAATAATAGAAGCTCACAAGTATTTAAGAAAGATGAGATGGTAATCTTGGAAGTAAGTTGAAGTTGAGTACATTTTCCTTTGCAACATTAAGAGGCTAGTCCCAAAAATTAAGAGGTTAGTCCCAAAAAATTGTAATCTTGGAAGTAACGTTGAAGCTGAGTACATTTTCCTTGGCAAAAAATTAAGAGGGTAGTAATTAAAGAGGTTAGTCCCAAAAATTTGTGATCCTTATAGAAGTGTTTGAAAACTAGCTTAAGAACTTTAACTTTCTCCATACATTAGGGTCCATTTTGTAATTCATGTTAGCCTACTCAATTAGTATGTGTTGGAACAAATAATACATACTTTTGACATAAAGGACATGGGTACTTGTACTTTCTTGGGAAAATGAGGAGGATTCTTTACAGGTAGCTATTCCTATGCTTTTGGGATATTCCTATGCTACTACACAGGTAGCTATTTCTATGATTTGGGATATTTCTCATATACTTGGGTATTTTTTATTGATCCTACAAGTAGTTTTTTTGGAGCAAAAAGATAAAGAAGAATGTGGAGTACTCGTCTCTTTAATCATCAACATTTTCAAAAGTAGACATCATAATTAACTTTATATCATGTTGTAGTAATAGTCCAAAATAGTTCTTGCGACCCTTTGTAATAGTAGTCTCTTGAATAGTTCCTGCAACCTGTTATTTCATGTAGTAGTAGTAGTAGTAGTAGTAGTAGTAGTAGTAGTAGTAGTAGTAGTAGTAGTAGTAGTAGTAGTAGTAGTAGTAGTAGTAGTAGTAGTAGTAGTAGTAGTCCATAACAGTTCTTACAACCTGTTGAGAATACTAGTCAAGGTAATAGTGTCACAAACATTTTACATAACTCGGTAATGAGGTAGAAGAGAAAGATCCACCTATTTAAGGTATGCCCAAGTACTTTTGCTATTTAAATTTGGTGGTTGCTAAAAAATAAGGAAGATGTGGAAGCATGACTTAAGGGAATGGATGATTATTTAAATATCTCTAACCTAAGTAGGCATGTAGAATCAAATAAGAGTAAGGTTATGGCTTAGATATAGCACTAAATTAATTAGGGAATGAATGATTATTGAAATATATCTAACCTAAGTAGGCATGTAGAATCAAATAAGAGTAAGCTTATGGCTTGTAAGGTTAATATCTCTAACCTAAGTAGGCATGTAGAATCAGACACCATATAGAGATGCTGTTATATTTCAAATAAAAATAGCAATACTGTAGAATATTATGGACAAACACCTGCGACTATGTTGAACACATGCAACACCATATGAAAGCATTTTGGGCCTCAACTATCATCTTCACCTTCTCCGTTTACCCTAAATTTGCAATGAAGGTGGCAACTTCAGCTCGAAGAGGAACCTTCTTTACCTCTTCAATGATGCCAAATGCTCTCCATATCCCCATTGTTGTTGCTGCTTTCACCTCTAGTATGTTCTTGCTAGCAAGGTCTACTGCTTTTTCTATTGTGAGCTTCTTGTAGAGCTTCTGCACTTTAGATGTTGTTGTCCATGCTTCCATAAAAGGCATCTGATTTAGGTTCCTTTTTGTTGAGGCATGAAAGATTGAAGAGCAAGGCTTAAGATGCTTGCAAACGTAGTAGTATTAGAGGGATTGCTAAAAGAGTTTACAGAGAGCCTATTGCAATATGAAGATATAAGGGGAGGGTGGGGTGGGATATGTGCCTAGAAGAAGCGTATTGGAACATGGCAATCTACATTGTATTTATAACTTCTCAAAAATAAAAATTACTATTTTAAGCATAAAAGTTACTATTTTAAGCAAAAAAAACTAACTATTTTAAGTACAAATGTAATTATTTTAAGGTCTCGCTCAAACTCTCTTTCACTCATTGACTCTCATGTCATTGAGATCTCTTTGCAATTGCTCCATCTCTCTCAATAGTCAATTTAATTACCTAAACGGTCGCGGAAGAAGCTAAAAACAATGTCATTGGCATAATTTGAGTGTACAACAATAATGTCTAAAACAATATATTCTTTCATTAACAAGCTAGTGCAATACATTAGTACGGACATTGTGGGTGCTGGTGGAAGAAGGAAGGTGGTATGGGGTGGTGAACTCTACCAAACAGTGCAGGTGCGGGTGGGAATAGTGGCCTCACAAGTTCAGGCCGTGGTGCCCATGATGAGGGCATTGTAAAAGGACCCATGGGGGATATATGTGGCATGACATGTCGATATTGGGGTTCTCTTGCAGCCACGACGAGGCACTTGACTGTGTTGGGCTCATGGGTACTGGGACAAGTGGAGGATATGGATCAAGACATGTGGAGATGGTGCCCCCATGTCCATCTGCTGCTCCCATCGAGCATACTCATTGACCTCACCCTTGAAAAATTGTTGACCCAAATCATCCTGCACATAGCCAAGTGTTTGTAGACACGAACTGAGGCACACCTCATTGATCTCCATGCTGATGCAATGTCGTTGTAGTATCATGGATGCTCTAGCCATGGTCCTAGTACCAGCAAAGCAATCTAGAACTGCATCCCTGTGATGATCGGTGAATGTCTCGAGTAACCACTTGCCATAGTACAAGATCACAATTGGCATATATATAAATGGACGACAATATAAAAGACAATGATTATATAATGATTACACTACTCGAATCGAGTTGTAATGAAGTGAGTGTTGTAATTACCTTGCGAAAGGCTTGCTACACTCAACAACATCTCTGATGGGATTCCTGTCCACATCCAACTGGTATGGGAAGGTTTTCTCTTGTGGTTTTGGCTCTAAGAAGATATCGTCGTCCACCTCAAAACTTGAGGAATCTGCAGCTACCTCACCTCCCCGTCTCTGTCATACTTTGGATGACTGGACATACTCTCACTAGGGTGCATGAAGATGGTGATAACCAAAACAATGACCTACGTGCTAGGGAGGGAAATCATTGAGCTTCACTTTATGCAAGAACAATGTCCTTCACAATGTGAAGTTCCAAGTTCCTACCTCTCGCACTGCAATCCCCAAGTGCTCCACACGTAGAGTGCACACCATAGTGCCGTCGGCCTACAAGAACTTTGCAGCAAGCACAAAAGCCGACTCCACAAGTACCTCCTTAAAAACATTCCATTGAGGAACCACAACATCATCCTTGCAAAGAGAGAGAGAGAGAGAGAGATTTGGAAAATCGGCCCACACCAAGCGTAGGCCTCTAAGGCCATTGAAGGCATCCATACTTCCCCACCTCATCAGAGTTCCCATGAATCATTGCAATACTACAAGGTTCCTAGAACAACAAAGCATATAAGTGGACTGCAAACACTATAATGACGATGAATGGAGAGAGTCACTAGCCTGGGTTAGAGATCGCACATGTTGGAGCTCAAAACTAAGTGCAGGGGGTCCACCACATTGGGACTCATGTCTTCATTTAGACAACAACAAATACGTGTTATTCCTGTTGATCAATAAATGAACTAATGAATGTTCAAACATGTTAAGTTCACTTACTACATCCCAAGAGGGCTACCTCGTCTTCTTTTAAACTCTCCCTTTGCTCTCACCATGTGGGGTGGCGTGTTTATCACCTTGTGCATGGGACTGTTACTCATCATCCTTAGACTGGCTATCCTCAGAACCCTCATTAATTTCATCCCCTTCCCACTCTAGCTATGACCTTTTTTTGGGCATTGGTGTCATGGTTGTGGATGATGGAGGCTCCTCGTTTGTTGATTTCTTACCCTTTTCCTTCTCAGGGGGCTGATTGCTGCTCAGTGCTAGGCTTCTTGCCCTTCTTCTCTACTACATTCAGCCAACATAGGAACTTTAAATTCCCAAAAGGCATGCTTCATAGTTTATGCAAATGATCTACTGTACACAATGAAATGTACTTTGAAACTGCTCTGCCTCATTTGGAGGAAACTCTCCCTTTGGGGAGTCTAGCCACCATGGACACAACATCCATGTGTTCTTGCCTCGAAGCTCGTCAATCCACTCTTTAGGGTACAATCATATCTCCTCTGCCTTAGACTGCACCCATGTGTCTAAAGGGTTCTTAGGGAATATATACACATGCTACTTCTCCACCACCTATTACATAAACATTAAAGTTCTATAAGAAACCAATATAATAAGAATAACAACTTCACCACCACACGTAAGCCAAAAAAATAAACAAATAGTATTGTGACATGCTACTACATTCCTGTACAAGAGGCGTCGTGCTGTGCACAGCAAGTGTGGTTGTTTGGCTAGGATCTAAGGTGGCACACATTTTCCCTTTCCACCTTACGAATGCCTTCTCAAAGTGATTCTTCTTGTAAGATTTGAGGGCATCCACGATACCTGGCCTAGATTCCATTGTGGCTCTCTCGTGCATGTCGGCTACAGCGGATGAGCCTATCTCCAACTTTGCGTACAATTGTAGCGTGTACTCAGTCAATTAGAACCAGTGCATTGTGGCTCTCTTGAAGAATGCTCTGTCGGATGGCAGAATCTAGGCGTCCCTCATAGCAAGCTCGCCACCTACCAATATGTCAAAGGAGCCTACATTTCCTGCATTGTGAACGAGTGTTATGTTTCTACCTATGTATTTAAAAAAAAGCTTCAAGAGAGTTAGAGATATTACTCTCCATTTGAAATATGTGCTCGAGAAATCTTTGATAGCTTGGGAGTAGTGAATTTGCTAGCCTTTTCACCCCATCCCTGTTACAAGATCACTTTTTTGAAAAACACTTTTCCATAGTCGGGGTTGGCAATTTGTGCTAGCTCATGTCCCCTCTTAGTAAATAGCGCCTCCGTCTCCTTCAGGGGCATCTCTATAGTTCTTGTCGAACATTTCTACCTTCAAAAGGTATTCTCTACTCCCTCGCTTAGGCAAGTCACTGATCTTGGCTTGGCACGTGGCATTGAACTCCGACTGTAATACTTTAATGCTTAAGAAACATATTTTGAAATCAAAACATGGCTTTATTATGGCTTGAGGAACGAGGCACACACATACCTTGAAAACTAATTGTGAAAGGAGTGTCATGGTCAGAAGCTTCAGCCACTTTGATCTGTTAGGTCCCCAATGAGTAATAGCTTTCTTGGCCTATGCACGATCAGTGCCATTAAACTTTGTCAACAAGGATTGTGGATCGGCAAGGCCCACACACTACATCATAAATATATCATGTGCCGTTGTGTTCGGCACATGAATGGTAATGACCCTGGTGGAAATTTTGCATCCATATAAAATAAGGCCCAATGATGACATATAAAATGTTTGTTCATTTGATACACAAAAAAACAATGTACAGTCCACTTACTTGTTTATCATGCACCAGCACCAACAACAAGAACTCTGCCTCCTCCTCCTTAAGGAGTCGGACCACTCTATAAATCACCTTGGGAACCTTCTCTCTTTCAACTCGATTGGTTTTTTCCCATTCTTGCCATGCTTTGAGTCGATGGTTGCCATCCCAAAAAATAAACATCTTCCCAACCATGTGTTGCCATACTTCCGTCTCCTCTAGTATTGTGTCAAACTCAGCTAACAACAATAAGTCGTGTGATCTATTGCACTTTGATGATTGAATGGAAAGGGCTCTCTGCCTAGGAATCCCTCAGAGACAATGAATGTTGCCATTGTCAATTGGTGTGTGCTCTCATCCATGCTTTTGATTAACCCCTCGATGGAATGCTCATTTGTATGGGTTACTGAGTTTGCAAGGAGGTAACAAAGTAGCACTCTAGGAAGGTGGTTATGATTATCGACCAAGTGGTCCTCCACCCAATTCGCGGAGATGTGTCAATCAACCACTTGGTCAAAACTCTCTTTTAAAAACTCCTCTTCTTCATCAATTGGCACTACTACTGGCCACAAGATTGTTGGTGGGTGTTGAATAAGTAGCCCCAAAGCCAATTGCAATTGAGAGGTATTCGTTACCTCACTTGATGTGGCCACTTGTGATAATACGATCTCGTCTTGATTTCTGGTGAACCCCTTCGATTAGAAACGAGTCCGGGGAGGCATTTTGGCTTGAAAGTTTTCGCGTCGTTTGAAAGATTTTGTGTTGAGTGTTGACGAAGTCTAGGGGGTACCTTGAGGGAAGAGAGAAGTGCGGGACGGCACATTGAAAGAATGAGGGGGCAGTGTGAGGACGTGTTGAAGGAATGAGGGGGGGCATGAGGGTGCGTTGAGGGGAATGAGGGGGGCACGAGGGCGCCTTGATGAGGGAGGAGAGGGGGCCTTGAGGGAGGCTCACAAAAGGGAGGCACAAGGGCATGTTGAGGGAGGAGGCGACAAAGGAGGGGGTGCACGTTAATAAGGGATGGCTCACAAAGGGCTTTGTGAGCCATCCTATGGCTATCTAATGGCTGTCTAATAGTTGTAAGCCGTTGGACAGTCACGTCGCGTGTGGCATGCACCGTGAGCTTGGCATGTGCATGCCATGTTGCGTTTCCATGTGTGATGCTCGAGCTCGGGCATTACACCATGGCAGGTGCCACCATGTGTTATGCCCATGGTTGGGCATTACACGTGGCACCAAATCATTAGCACCACGTGTAATGCCCGATCATGGGCATAACACGTGGTGGTGCCTACCACGTGTAATGCCCGAGCTTGGGCATTACACGTAGGCAGTGGAGAGAGAGAGAGAGAGGAGAGAAAGGGAGAGATGAGAGAAAGAGGAGAGAGGGAGAGAGGAGAGGGGAGAGTACTTCTTTTTTGTTCCTCTTTACAATGAACTGTACAATCACATTTTGCCGCTTTACCCTCAAATTGTGTTAGGGCTTTCGAAGCTTCAGTGGTTGAGAAGCCTTGTTCCAAATTTCACGCAGAATGGTTCATTGTAGGTGGTGGCTGCACGAACCAGAAGTTCACTCATCAGTGGGGTGGAGCTTCCATGGAAGCTTGAGAGGATAAGCTTGTGGTTAATGAGGGACTAGTGGATGATTAGTTGGGGGAATGATGAAGGATGTTTCTAGGATTAGAAATGCTCTGATACCAACTTGAACTCCAAGCTTTGAAGGCTCATACTAGGGCAAGATGAAGGCTATGGTGGGTAGAAGGTGATGTGAGCCATGGATTAGGGTGGAGGATTAGTGTAAAGTAAGATGACCATGACTAGGATAGGATAGAATGCCCACTCTTCTCACTACTTGAGGCTCTTAATATAGCCAAATGGTTACATATCATGTGGACTCCATTGATGCCACCTCATCCAAGCAATATCTCAAATATAGCCTTTCAGCTAATGCATTTTCCATCAAACGTTCTTGCATTGCAATTCTCAAGCTTGGAACTACGGTATTCCAGAGGCATTACTGCCTCAACAACATAAGCTAGATGGAAGGGAGTGTATCTCATCTCGCTACCTTATACAATATTCGGTATTCCCATAAGGACGATGTTAGCTTATACTCCCAATCCGTTCGACTTGCTTCCAATGTTTTTGTCAAGATAGTACACAAAATCTTGTTTGTACTCTTTGCTTGACCATTAGCCTTTGGATAATAAGGTGATGACTTCCGATGGACTACTAGGAATCCAACAAACAAGTAAGTGATCAATCACCTCATTAATGAAATGTGAACTGACTAACTCTAATGGGTAGCTGAATCTCAAAATAATTTGCTCATATAAGAACTTTGCTATTGTTCGTGCATCAGCTTGCTTAGAGGCTATGGCTTCTACCCATTTTGTGAAATAGTTTGTGGCCATGATTACATATCGAGCTTGATGGATGCGCCACTAGACTAATAGGTCCAACAAAATCAATCCCCCATTTCTCCAAAAGGTTGTCTTACAATAATATGGGTGAGTGGCATCATGTCCCTTTGTTGTGGGATAGCAAATTGCTGACATTCTTTGCATCTTTTTTTACAAACTCTATGGTGTCCTAAACAACGTAGGCCACCATAGTCCTGCTTGAAGCACCTTGCGAGCCGTAATCTCTCTAACAAAATGTCCTCCAGCTATCCCTGAATGTGCTTCATTCAATATCGTGAGATGAACTCATCTTGCGAGCCGTAATCTCTCTAACAAAATGTCCTCCATCCCTGAATGTGCTTCATTCAATATCGTGAGATGAACTCATCTTCTCTCACACATCTTCTTAGGACATTGTCCTTACCTAGCTTGTATAGTTCTCTCGTAATTAATTGATAAGGTGCAGCAAGCTTAATAAGCCGTTGCATTTTATCTTTGTTCAAGGGTTGTTTGCAAAAAACCATAAGCTAGATAATCGGATAAATTCTCTCGCTCCATTCAGGCACCATGTCTAGTTTAAACAAACAAGCATCAAATCATCAACACCCGTGTTACTAGTTCCCCATTTGGAATTCTTGACATATGATCGGCCAACACATGTTGTGTCCCCTTTTCTCACCGTAACTGTGAAGTCAAATTCCAATAGTAATAGCAACCAACATGTTATTCTTCCCATGGTGCAAGGCTTGTTCACCACATATAATAAGGCCTGATGGTCCACGAAGAACACAAATTTGTTGGCCAATAGGTAATGTCGATATTTCTTAACTACATAAACCATGGCCAACCCTTCTTGCTCTGTGGTGGTATAATTCACCTTTGCATCATTTAATTGGCGACTAGCAAAGCAAATTGGATAGTTCAATTTGAACTCACTAGGCTGTGCCAATACGCATCTAATAGCAAAGTTTGATACATCGATATGCACATGAAATATAAGGTCCCAATTAGGTGGTCTTAGAATTGGCGCGCTAACCAGTGCTTGCTTATATGCTTCCTAGCATTTCTTAGTCCATTCAAAGACAATGCATAACTTATATAATGGCCTGGCGATTTCAGCATAGAAAATTATAAAGCGGTGGGGTAACACCCAACGTGGCCCATAAATCTTGGCACACCTTTGTAATTAGTGGGTGGTGGTAGTTCCAAGATCAACTTGACCTTATTGTCATCTATGGATATACCATTTTTAGAGACAATGTGTCCCAATATCACACCATATTTGACCCAAAATTGGCACTTTAAAGGGTTTAGGGATATAGGATACAATCGACATCGCTCAAACACCTTCCTTAAGCAAGCCAGATGGTATGCCCATCAAGAGTTTACACACAGATCATCAATGAATACCTCCAACCACTTCTGCAAGTAGTCTTTGAAGGCTATGCACATTAATCGTTTTGGAATTTTGCTAGGGCATTGGTGAGACTGAAAGGCATGACTTTATAAGCAAACATCCCCCACATTGAAGGCTGTGTTATACTGGTCCTCTAGTATGCTATAGACACCTGATTGTAGCCTAAAAATACATCCAAGAAGCTGTAAGCTTCTTCACTAGCTACTCTCTTCAAAATGTGTTCCGTATAGGGCAATGGATAATGGTCTTTCCTAGTAGTTGTGTTGACCTTTTTAAGATCGACACATACCCTAAGTTTCCCTTTCTTCTTTGGCACTATTACGATTGGTGACAACCAATCTGTATGTTCTATCTCATAGATGAAATCCGCAGCAAGAGTTTATCAATTTCCTCCTTTACAATTTTCGCATATTTAGGATTCATCTGGTATGGTTTTTGCCTGGTTGGTCTTGATACTTCCATGATTAGGATCGTATGTCACTACCTCATGTGGTACATCCTTCATCTCTTTGTAGTTCCAGGCAAAGCAATCCTTAAACTCTTTAAGGAGAGCAACCAACTCATTTTCTTCAACAACCAAAGTCAATTCCTTAGCGATATAAACAGGTTTGGCTTCCTCCCCTGGTCCCGCAATATCAACTTCCTTGACGTCAGCTGGGCCATCGTATGATGTGGACAACCCATCTTCCTTAACTCTTTTTGCTCTCAGCCGGACCACCTTTTGTTTGTCATCAATGGTGTAGGTTTTAAAATGGTCTGGTACTAAAAGCAGGTCTAGTTTATCCTCATTCTCACTTATTATTTTAGCCATAACTTTTCGGGCCTCTCGCTCAGCTTTCTGCCAAAGCTTTGTTCGTTTTCGGCACCCAGCTTTTGTAAGCTTAGGCATTTCTAGTTCTTGAAGGATGACTTCCTCCCTATGTTTCCCTTCAAGTGATATCTTACTCAATTCCTCAACCCAATTCTTAGAAAACTCGTCGTGTACCTTAGTGGCTTCAAAGTATCTCAGCCACCCATGGGTTTTCTTCGTAGTAGGGCACTTCATAGAGTAATAGATCGTTTCTACTTTTGCCATCTTCTAAGGCGTTGGCGCTGGTATGGCCCTGTGATCTAGAGACCTCCTCTTCTGATTCCTCAACAATGGTTTGCCAATTGACCATACAGATAGAGGTAGTGGGAACAGTTCTCGATTCCACATATTGGGTTCCTCGGGGTTGCATCACATCTATGGTAGCTAGCACATGCAGAAACTCCGAAATCCCAAAACAGCAGAAACGGCAAAAACACGTTTTAGAAACGGGGATGCGAGTGTCTCGTATCCATCCCTAGGAAATGAATGGATGGACTCATCCTGTGGGTTCCTTCCATGCGTGTGTCTCGTATCCATCCCTAGGGAATGAATGGATGGACTCATCCTGTGCATCTTCCTCAAACATTCTTGACATCGTGTTTCCTTGAGATCCCTCTTCCGTCTCTTCTGAAATTGGAGTTGGTACATCATATTCCCTTTCCCTTGTTGGTTCGTTTCTTGGATACATTGTATCCCTGACCCGATTAGCCCTTAACTTGGCTTCGTGAAGTCGTTGACACTCTTCTACTAGGGCCTTGGCTTCTTTGAGCTTCCTTATCTCCTCTTTGGCATTTCGGTATGCATCGAATTCTTTAAGGGTTGATGGTCTTTCCCTTTGCATCTCTAAGTCAGGCTCTTTTTGTTTGAACGCTTGATCTCTTTCTTCTCTTGATTGGGTGGATCTGGTGTGTCGATCGTATCTTCTTCGGATCCATCTTGGATTATGACCCTGGTGTCACCCTTACCCACTTTTTTCACCCTCCTTCTCTGGCCAGTTCTGGAAGTGGTTGCATCTACTAGGTTCTTCCCTTTGTCCCCCAATTAAGCTTGGGCTCATGTCAGGACATTGAGTGGCATGATGTTTCTAGGCTGCACACTAATGGTCTAGATGGTGGCCTGGTTAGAAGTGGAAGTCAAACCACTTGCGTGATATGGAAAATCTTTAATCAAATGATCAATCCCACATTTAGTACAAGTAAGTACTGGCATGTCATTGGGTGGAGCAGTCAATTGTTGGGGTTGGTGCGTATGAACCACATTCTTGTTTGGACATTCAGCGATTCAATGCGGTCCACCGCAACCAAAACATTGTAGCGGTCCTCTTCTCATGTTTGAGTTTATGTCCTTACCCTTCCACTGTACCGTGGTTTGAAACACAAGTACTGGCGTGTTATTCTGTAGGGCATAGAATTCTGGTGTAATCTCCGCAGCATCCTCATAGTACTCTCCATTGAGTTCTACTTCACGCACCATATCCATATCTTTTGATGGCTCTTCAATCAATACTTGGTTGATTTTAGCCTGTGGTAGTAGAACAGGTGGCAGCAGAGGTGAAGTATCATCATGTACCAAAAACATCCCCCTGTGGTGGGTAAATAGGAAGAGTTTGGCTATCCTACAGCTATAGTGATTTGCACAAGTGGTGCTGGTAAGGCCACTCGAGCTCTAGGTGCTGGCAGATGTGCTACTGTTTGGAACCTTGGATATCTGCACATGGAGGTGTTATGATTCCCTAATTTTACACAGTGTGCACAATAGAGTAGTGGCCTTACTCTTAACTATGGACATTCGATGGTAGTGTGATTGAATCTGCACATAGAGCACCACACCAATTCTCTATGGGGGTAAAGATGGGTATGTCCATGCCCATATGTTTCTCTTCCATCCTTTACCTTCAATTTTTCCAGTATTGCATTACTGAGTTCATCCACAGTCATGTTTCCGACTTGCTTGCTCCGAGTTCCAATCTCTTGGTGACTCGTTACACGCGAAGTTGTTGCTACCAAAGATATTTTGACATCTTCTGGTTGTGGTAATCCCAGCATATTATCTTCATATTCAATTGCCAGTTTACAACATGCATCCAGAGTAGCTGATCGAGCTAATACCAGATAATCATGTATCTTGTGGTCTCTAACTCCTCTCCAGAAGCAAGGCAATAACTGATCATCAGTTAGCCTTTCCCGTAGTTTGCACCTTAAATTTAAGTGCTTTAGCTAAGACACACAGTCTCGCATATCGACTCCATTTCCTTTTGTTTGATGTTGTGTAGTTGTGCCACAGGACTCCATTTGTCGCCACTTATGGCGCAAAGCTGGGCACAAACACATTCTTGAGATGTTTGAAATTAACCTTATCTTTGGGTTTGAGGGCGCTTTTCCTTCTAGGGTTAGTGAGAAAGCATGAATCATTGTTACATCACTAATCAGCCTACAGGATTTGCATGTGGACTTAAATATCTCTACATGTTAAATATAGGATCCCCATCCCCATAGAATTTTTGAACGAGCTTTGAAATGATGTGTGGCTTCATTTAGGAGGGTCGAGATTCTAGAGGAGTGCCTAGTTTCTTGACCATTCCTCGGTCCATTTCCACAGCCATATTCAACAAATCCGTCCTTGTGGCTGCATTAAGATCTATGGTTGGATTCGCCCTTAGTCTTTGAGGAACTACTCCCCCCCTACCTAGACCTCGTCCTCTTCCTATGTTGGCTCTTCTAGGCATTTTTGGTCTATGGGACGGTCAAGCCACTTCATTCTGGAATGGCTCATCATTAGTTGCCTCTGTACGCCTTTGCAGAATTAAGAGTTCCATGTCCTATAGGAACGTGGGATGATTGATCATCTACTCGATGTCCTTTTTGGTGTACAGGCGGTCTTCCACTTCACCCGCTTCTCTTGGTAGATTATCCCCTTCATTCCTAGGGTTATAAACCCTTCCTCCACTCTAGGCTCTTTATTAATGGGTTCTAAGTTTGGAATTTCTCCCTCACTCCTGCCCATGACTATTTCCGTCTCCTTACCCCGTGATTGAAGTAAGTTTACACTTCCCATTTCCTTTCGTTTGGCTCTAGCCCTTCAAGTATCGAGCTCTTGTTTCCTTAAGCTCAATTCTCGTAGTAGCTACCGTTCTACCTCAATCCTTTTTAGATCTAATTCTACTTCCTCTGAGGTTGGAAAGAATACTTGACCAGTACTGGCTACGCTTTCCATGTCTCTTCTCATTCGGGGGGTTTCAGTGTTTGACAGCCTTGAATTTGAATATTGGATAGGTACTTCTTGCCTTGGACCAAGTCCAGTGCACTGGTTGACGGCGGACCCATGCCCGTAGATTGCGCCTCTTCATCATTGCTGGTTTGGAGACCAAAAAATCCCCGAGCTATATCAATGATACCGTTGGATCCGGTAGGGGAGGGTGGTTTCTCCTCTTCCCCAAATCCAGAGTATCGTAGCCCTTCTTCCATGGATTTTTCGCTACTTTCGACGGTGGTCAGATTCCTTAAGACACTCAATTGAGTGCTTACTGAACCCACACTCTTACTGAGTGGCCTGAACCCACACTCTTTTGATAGGAAGATCCTGGGTGATTTGATGCACTATCATCAAGAGTGAGGTGATTTGATGAACTTTCCAGACCTTAAGTGCAAGTGAATATGATTTGATAAGCTATTTTGCTGCTCCAATTAAATTTTGGTCAAATACTATCGACTCATTTCTAAGGCTGTGAGATTGCAGAAAACAGTTCACGACATGAAATGTTAGAAAATTGTTTACGTCGTGAACGATTTTCAGCACTTTCACGTGTTTAAATTTTTTGCTTTAAACTCAAAAATCCACGTTACCTTGTTATGATTTTCACTGGTCTCAAGAACTTCCTTAACCTTAACCCGGCAGTACCAGGTTCGTGTTAAATTTGATTAAGGCGTGAAATTACAAAAACAGTTCACGTTGTGGAGGGAAAAGGTTTCACGTCGTGAGATGCAAATGGTTCACATCATGAAATGAAAATGGTTCACGCCGTGGAGGGATCAAAAACGGTTCACGTCGTGAAATGAAAATGTTTCACGCCGTGAAGTGTAATCAGTTCACCTCATGAAATGCTCCGAAATAGTTCATGTCATGATGAACAAATTTCTGCTAATTCATGATTCTTAATTTTGTCAGACAGGTGGTGTCAGAGATGTCAAGATAAGGCTATCTATTTTTGGCAAGGTAATCTTGTGAATTGCGGCATTAATCACGGCGTTGATGCCGAGAGCGTTTCACACCGTGAAGTTGTAGAAAATGTTTCACTTCGTGAAACGGTTTCTTGCAGTTTCATGTGGGAAATTCTTGTGTTGACTAAGGTGAATTTGGGTGCAAAATCCTTATCCAAATGCTTCTAAGATGACTGTGCCACGCATAAGGAATGTAATACGAGTTCAAGGCACAATCAATGGCTCCTTATTTTTATGATTTTTGTAGATTTTTGAAAAGAAAGAAAAACAGAACACCATCCTGCTCATTCACATTAACGATTTTGGTGATGAAAACATTAAAATTGACTAGAAAAAATAGTGGAGCCCTCTTCCAAGACCACTCCACCACACAAATACACAACAAAAACAACCAATTTCTCATAATTTTTCACTTCTACTCAAATCTTATCCATTCATTTCCTACACAATGCACTACTAGAATGCAAAGGAAATGATGAATCTTATGTAATGGGAGCTGAAACTCAAAGAGGATGGAAGAAACAAAGGTGTTTCCCCTACACAACAGCGCCAAAAATGTTATGGGCTACCACACCTTCAAGAGGGAACTCAATGCATTCACCATAAGGAAGAGCAATAGAACACAACTATCATAGGGCACTTACCAATGCTTTGAACTTGTGTCCCTCGAGGTCTCTAAGCTCACTTGAGAAGCTTCAATCCTCCACGCTATCACTGCCGTAGAGTCGCTCGCACCACCACATAAGGCAATCACTCTCTCTCTCACTCCTCAACACAAGCATGCAACATACAACTATAGAGGAGGCACAAGTGCTATAATGATCTCTCTCAATATCTCTCTCAAGACACAAACAAGAGCTCTCAATAGCACAGGGGGATTGTGTCCATTCATTATGAGAAAATTCTTTATATACAATTGGCCCTTATTCACACTTGGGTGCCCAAAACTTACTTAACTAAGGCCTTGGGTGGCCAATATCTCATAATGTATAACTTTTATAGTGCCTTTGCATGACACTTATTAATGTCCTCAAATGGAGGAGCATATTTGTTAATCCAAAATGGGATTCACACCTTAGCCCTAGAATTGGCCACTTGTGAAAATGGTTTTCAATACTACTTATTATCGATCATCCAAGCTTCACATACATTCAAAATGTCAAAAATTAGTGGCAAATACTCAAGTAGCTTACTCATTTGCATCTCTAAATTTTCTACATACTGAGACGCCCATATCTCTCATGTCAAACTTCTCTACTACCTAAATCGACCTAGACTACAAATGCCAAAAAGCTCATATAATTTGTTTCTCTGAATGCCCTTTGCAATGACCTTATCATCTTCATCAAGAATAACTACACTATTCTTGGGAACCACAAGTTACGATCTGTGATGGCCAAGATAAAAACAAGGTTTCTCTTCATATCTGGAACCCAAAGAGCATTTGAAAGGCTTTTTATACCACCTTCTTTATATATAAGTGAAATAGTATCTAAACCTTTTATTGGGCACTTTGGATTGTTGCCCACTGTCACCATGATGCTCTCATAGACTATAGGGAGGAATACCAATCCTCGTACGAGTGTTGAAGGTCAATGACTCATAAACAAATTACAAAATAAGAATTAACATGACATAGTGTAAAATTTATGCATAACACAAGATTGGGTCCAATTTTCCACCAATAAGAGTGCGCCCACACTTTTTCTTGGTGTATTTTAATCATATTACTTGAAATAACTTGTGGGGCTCAAAATAGTTTTCACTTTTACAAAGCTGTCAACTTCAATAAAAATAGTTTGCTTTAATGAACATGTAAGCCAAATTTCTCAAAATAGGTATAAACCTCAAACCATATAAGTGTGTAAATCTTTTGTAAAATTAAATATGTATAAGGGAGACTTCACATGCTCAAATAAATCTATCCATTACCAATAAATATGGACAATAAACATATTTGGTACTAATAAAAATGTGTACATCTTTTGTAAAATTAAATATGTATAAGGGAGCTTTCATATGTCCAAATAAATATACATGTTACTAATAAATATGGATACCACCCAAAATGGAAGTTGCATAAAATCAAATAATAATCCATCAACACCCAAAGTTGAGTGTCTCAAAACCTTCCTGAACCACCATCAACAACTTGCCTCTATTATCAAACCCAAGGATCTGCACTTACATTAACTATGCCAATCAATTAATAAATTAATTGATTAAAAATATAAATAACCATAGGAAATTCAATAAATTAAGACAATGTAATACATACTCTCTTGCACTACTTGATGACTCAAAAGAATTCAGGCTATGCTGCAAAGCAAACAACCTCCTTTGTGTGATAACCGTACTAGCTAATCCTAAGCTTCTCTGGTAGGAGGACCCTAGCTGGTTAGATGCACTATCGTTAGGGGTGATGTCATCACCAACGAGCCTTCCCGACCTCAAGTGCCTAAAATGGTTTTAACTAACCAAAATTTTAGAATTGCACACACTTGAATTATCAAATCTGCAAATTGACAGGTCTCTGTAGAATCACAGGGCAAGTGTCTACAGAATCACAATGTAATTAGAGATCACGGCGATCACAACTGAAATTAGGATAAATTTTCAAGATACTATTCACAACTTCCTCCGGTGTTAGGAATCCTTAGGAATCTTCATGAACAATTCTCTTATTGATTTTCAAAATATCAATTGACTTGATTTTACAACTGTGATTTTTGGTGATGTGGCAATCATAACATGATCGATAATCATGACATGTGTGATTCTTAACTGTGATTGATGACATGTCAATCAGTAGACATGATTTTTCAATCATGATTTATAATGTGGCAATCACGGACGTAATTGATAATCATGTTGTGATTCGTTATAATCGTGATCATAATTGGATAAAATGGAATCTTTTAGCAGAAATAGGATGCACTAATGTGTAATCTCAAAAATTACAAAACATATAAGTTTGTTAAAAAATCACGTTGTGAACAGAAATCATGGCTGTGATTTTGCGATCTGCAAAAAAAATCATATCGGTGTGATTTAGTAGGTGTCGACTAAAAATCAATGTTTCAGGGGTGCAATTCTTAATTTTTCCAGTTTAAATTTTCTAGTTTGATCCCTTACAACATGTACATTCTAATGAGACAGCAAGCCATGGAATTAATGGGTCTTTTCTTTATTTTTTAAGATTTTAGAGAAGGCTACAAATGGGTGCTCCCTGCACAATCATGGTCATGATTATGAAGTTCTCACTATGCAAGTATTGATACAAATGCTTGTTTTGTTACTTTCAAACAATGCAAATAATAACTTTAAATGCTCAAATAATGCAAGACAATCCTTTTTCCTCTCTTTTTTCTCTTTCTTCACAACCTTATCCACATCTTATTCTCTTATCTACCAGTCACACACCTTGAAATAGGTGCATTAAGGAAAAAGAGACTTGTAACAAGACGTTAGCAAGGAGTGCAAATAGAGTAGAAAACACCAATGGTTCCTTGGCAGATACGCATCCCAAAAATGTTATTGGCTACACCATCCCTCTCTTAGTGCAAAGGACAATGCTTACCTTAACTTGTCGTGGGGAACTTGCCGGTGTCCAAGCTCGTATCTCGGTAGACTCCAAGCTTTACCAAGCACCACTCTCTTGCCTCTTCCTTAAGCTATCACCCATGAGGTTGCCATTCTCCATATAAGGACATTCACCCTTTGAACTCTCACACTCAAGAACACAAGTATAAAAGGAACATGTACCAAGAATGTAGCACTCTCCTCTCAACTCTCTCTCTTACACACCATACACAAGCAAGAGAGCAAGAAGATAAGACTAGACTCAATTGGCACAAAGGGGGATTGCGTCTTGCATTAAAGAGAATAATGTTATTTATACATCTAGCCCTTATTCACATTTGGGCACCCAAAAGTTAATAAAAGATGGATTAAATGATTACAAATTACATAGTTTTGTGGCATAGCCAGCTATTCTCATAATTACAACATTTAGACTGCCATTTTATGACACTTGTTGTGCTATCTCTCATATGTAATCTTATGTAATGGAGAGATGCTAAGTTAATCCCAAAATGAATTAATAAGTAGCCTAGATTCTTGTGTGAATAACCAGGAGTGGCCAATCTATTAAGCAGCCACAATTTCCATAGTGAAATGTTAGTACTACACTTAAGCTTGAGTGATATGCAGCAATAGAAGGATAATGGATAGGTCTATTTTTCTCCATGTGTATGCATCTCTCACATCAATCGATATGTATATTTTTCTCCATGTGTATGCATCTCTCACATCAATGGAACTAGATAGACATAGACATTATAGAAGTGGTGGAGCCAAACACATAGCTAATGGAAAGATGAGGAGAGGCCTGTCTCTACACAATTTATTCATCATTACTATATGTTTACCTCTTGACCTAACAACCACACTCTTAGCAATTCTAGTAGCCATATAAGCTCTCTTTGTGAGAGTGCACACGTGTGGAATGCCACCACTATTCTATTTGTGCTAAAAAAAGATCCTACATTTTATGAGTGTTCTAAGTTTGTACGACCATTGTAGGCTAGCTTACTCGAAACCACAAGGCTAATTATATGCTTACACCTTTCACTTGGAAGCACATGTGGGATAAACATAGCACCACTTGTACACACACAAAATCCTAGAATATAAAAACCACTTGTGATAAACATAGCACTATAAATACACCTATGAAGCCTAAGAATTGATATGCACCCCTTGGGATTAACACTTGATTAACATAGTACCACTAATACCACATAAGAAACCTAAGAATTGCACCATTGAACATGCTAGTCCAATCTAGCATGGATGGGAGTGGCTCAAATTAAATGAGCCGAGATCTCATAATATTTTGGAAGATAAAAAGTTATAACATGCTTACTAGGACTAGTGACACTCATAATTTAGAAGGTACATACACTCATAATTTAGAAGGTACATACATTTATATGAGCTACAAGACAGAATGGAATAATTGAGTAGGTATCAACTTTGCCTAACCCTCCCTTAAGCTTTGGGGGAGTGAATATCTCATGATGATGGAGGGGAACCACAAGGATTTTGATTCTTTCCCCTTCTACATTGAAAAGAATGCAAGGGAGAGTGTGAGCTCCTTGCAAGAAAACACAAACACAAAAGAGTAGACAAGCACACAAGAGAGATGGATGGGTGCATTTTCTTCTATTCTCTTTTGTTCAATATAACCATAACATAAATATAAGAGTACATAGGGAAAGTACTCTCCTACTATTACATACAAAGGTCAGTTCATAGTGTGAATGAAACTGCATGAGATGGTGCTATAACTATCCCATTACTCTCGTACATAAGCTGGCACTATAACTATGCCATAACTCTAGTAAACCAAAGTGGCTATCACACAACCTGTAAACCATTGGCAACATATTATCCATAATCTCACCACCAATCATGCTAATGGTTTAAGTGTGGAGCTATCATCCTAGCATGTCACCCATATCATCAGTGCTAGTTGAGCTCGATATCTCAACACTCCCCCTTGAGCTCAACTCCATATTCTATGCTTTAAGTAATCTCCTGAACTTGCAAAGTTTCTATGTACCCTATGTCTTTGTGAAGATGTCAGATGCCTAATCCTTTGTGTTCACATACACCAAATCCACATCACCTATATCTATGCGATCACCCATAACTTTAAGTAGCTTTTGCAACTAAGACATTTCACATGCTTCCATAGTAGCACCCCTATACTTAGCATTTGTACTCGATAAAACAACCTTGCTAGTCAAATAATAGTAGCACTCCCAAAGAAAACATTAGTAGATCTCCTGTCTAAGACAATATCAGCCCACTAATCTACATTTATATATCTATGTACCTATACTTATGCTCTAGCCTCATACAAAATTCCATAGTGTATATGGACTTTATATATCTTAGTATCTTTCTAGCTACATTTAAGTGTGGCTTTCTTGGGGTCTATATAAATAACTCACTAACCCAATAGTATAGCTGAAGTCCAGTGTGATGATATGTAAATCAAACTCCTTATAATGCACTTGTAGATAGTAGGCTCCTCCAAAAGATCACATGTATATCTGTAACCAATTTTATGTTCTACTCCAAAGGCATTGAGATTATCTTACACATCCAATACTTGGATAACATGTCCAAAGCATTTTAGCTCTGTAATAGCCAAATCCCCATCATGTGATCTTATCACCTCTATACCCATAAAGTATCACAACTCACCTAAATTGAGCCTAAATCCATCATTTCAAACTTTTCCTTGAGCAGCATCTTCATCTCATGAGTGCCAAGATCACTCAACATCACTGTCCCTTATGACAATAAAGTTATCAACATAGATGACTACTAGAATACTGCCCACATATATAGAAAATATATATTATAGATCTATAAAATCCAATAGTGATAATATACTCTTCTATCTTGTCTGACCATTCTCTAGCTACATGTTTCAAGCCACACAAGGCTTTATGCAACCTCGTACAAAGAAAATATGGATATGTGTGGTCCTCATCTCCTAGTGGCTACACCGAATTGACCTCCTCTTGTAAATCACCATACAAAAATGCATTCTTTACATCCCCATCTAATGTAAAGACCATTTCTTATCTATAGCCCTAGCAATTACTACTCTCGCTCTATTGCCATTCTAGCAACTGGACTAAAAGTCTCCTCATAATCAATGCCATAGATCTATGTATATCCCTTGGCACCAATATTGCCTTGTGCCTGCTCTCTCACATACCCATTTGAATTCTACTTTACTTTATAGACCCACTTGCATCTAATTACCTTCTTATCCTTATGTAAAGGCACTACCTCCCACAAAATGATACGTGTTACCATGTGACATGTACTCTCTCTCTCTCTCTCTCTCTCTCTCTCTCTCTCTCTCTCTCTCTATGGTGCATTAGGATGCCTAGTGTGTTATTATATTTAGCTTAGCGTTGTGGGTGATTCTATATAATGCTTGCATGGATTTACGTTGTTATGTTTATGCTTGTGCCATATGTGTGAGTGTTGATTTTTTCAAAATTATGGGGAGTATGCACAACGTAAGCAATAGTTTATGGCAAGATAGAGCAACATATATGAGAGAGAGCAAGAGCACAAGATGCATAGAAAGCTTCTATATTAGCTTCTATTTCAACCACTCCAAATTTGGCTTGACCTTTACCTTCATGTGTTGGTTATGTTTATGCTTGTACCATATGTGTGAGAGTTTCTTTTGTCAAAATTATGGGGAGTATGCACAACTAAAGCAATAATTGATGGCAAGATAAAGCAATATACATGAGAGAGAGCAAGAACACAAGATGCATAGAAATATTCTATGTTTCTTCCTATTTCAGCCACTCCAAAGTTGGCTTGGCCTTCACCTTCATGTGTTGGTTATGTTGTGTTACTTGTGTTACAAAAAGTGAGGCCTCCCTGCTAGGGTTTGTGGGCTAACCCTAGATCCCTTTTCCACCCACATGCCCACCTTTTTATCTCACCCTTGACCACTTGTACATCATATATTTCAACAGCTCTATCTTGCCATCAATTATTGCTTCCGTTGTGCATACTCCCCATAATTTTGACATGGTATCAAATTAACATATATGAGATAGAGCAAGAACATAAGATGTATAGAAAGCTTCTATATTACCTTCTATTTCAGCCACTCCAAGGTTGGCTTGACCTTCACCTTCATGTGTTAGTTATGTTGTGTTACTTATGTTACAGAAAGTGAGGCCTCCTGCCCTTTATATAGGGTTCACCAAGGGCTAGGATTGGGCTAACCCTAGATCCCTTTCCCACCCACATGCCCACTTTATTTGGGATGTGTTCACACCTACATGACCTCTTTTTCTCACCCTTTATCACTTGTACGTCAAATGCCGGCACGGGTTACACTCATGCTAGAAACCCTAACTGAAGCAATTACTGTGCTGTGATGCTATTGAAAACATGAAGACATGTAAGTAAGAGCTCTCTTGTTCCTACGAAAGCTAAATAACAATTTCCAAAACCAAGTAGACACACATGCCGATGCAATTTCCTTACACTGCCAAGTAACAGGTTCTCATGCATTGTCATGCACATTGCCATGTACACATAATATTGTTAGCTATGGTTTCATGATGTCTAGAGATTCTTGTATAAATATCTTTGTTTAACCAAAATCTTGTACCAGTCATGCATGTAATTGAAACAAGTAAATGGGTGCTAATACGTATGAATTTTGGGGATTTAATTCAAGATTAGTGAAGGAAGTGAACTCTGTGTGTTTTTCCATTGTTGTTCAATTTCTTAGAGAAGGTATTTGGGGAGTAGAGCAATAAAATGAACCTTAACTTAGACATGTGCACTAGTTTCCAGATATAGACATGAGACTTTAGTTCCTTAAAAATTATCGCTCAAATCAAATTAAGGGTATCTCTAAGGGATTTTTAATGGGAATATACATGTCCTATAAGAAACCTTAGGATTTAAAGAGCAATCCCCCAATTGAATTTAAACTGGAGACTTTGTCCCATAAAAATAAGAAATCATGATTTGAATTCCATTGTGTTTGTATGCTTAAATGAAGTATTCCAATTAGGGTTGGTGGCCTATTCAAGAGATGGGATCCAGACTTCGTGCATGGGATGGTGATCCAAATTGAATATCTATGACTAAATCAAAGAAGGAAAGATGAGGAGGAGAAGAGGGGCTCCTTCAGTCCCCACTAGGTGACTTATAGGAAAAGGTCTTAATGATACAGACTATGAGACAGTCGTGACCCATGGCCCCTAGAAGAGTCTTAAAGTCGAGTAATTAGAAATCCCAAGGAACATTTGGATATTGGACCCATGGATGTACCAAGTTCGTAAAAATCGAGGTATCTAGAGATGAGATCTGATATTGGGTAGCCAATGATCCATACATGAGGGCTGTGCGTCAAAGTGCAAGAATTACAGTAAGACAAACTAAATTTTGAAATGGGGTTATGCCCTTGTATTAACAATAGAAATCAACATAAAGGAAAAAGAAATAACTCCATCATTAGGAAACAAGTTCGTAGGGTAGTGGTTGGATTTACGAAAAGGTCAAATCTAGACTTGAGTCTCCTCCCCATTTTCCCAATGGAAGTGTAGGCTTTAGGACATATTTATTTTATTCCGCTACTTAATCTTGTTAGAGCCCCTTGTGTTCGGAGGAAAGAACCATTTGGATCTAAAGCAGGAGTAGGAGCAGGAGCAAGAGGCACCCGTGACAATGGTGGCGGGGGTTGAAAGAAACATTGAAATAAGCGTCGATATATTAAAGTTTTCGATGCTTTTTTTCAACGGTTTTATTAGGATGCTTATTTTGGCTTTGCGGATATTTAATAAAATGGCACAGGGTCACTTATCTCATTTTTACATTTTTGGAAGTTTCAAAAGAGTGGCTTATTTCTTTGGTATTCTCTCCTCTTTGCACCTCCCCCCATCCCTTAGGAATGTACCTAAGCCCTTCCCTCAACTCTTGCTTTTGATTTTGTCTGTGTGTTTGTGGGGTGTATATGTGTGTGTGGTCTTTCAAAATTGCTAACATGTTGTGTTTTGTTTGTTTTGCATGCTCACAAATTCTCCTTGGTCTCTCATGTGGAAAACCCTAAACCCTTAAGACTCCAGCTAGTAGGTAGCCCTTCTCCCTTGCCCTTGCTTTTGATTTCTTTGCCTTTACTTTTGATTGTGTGTGTGTGTGTGTGTGCGTGATATGGTATGTTTGTGTGTGATTTCATTGTTTTGCTAATATGACTTGTTTGTGTTTCTTTTGCTTGGTTTTCAAACATTTTCTCTTGAGGCACAAGCTCTCTCTTAGTCTCTCTCGTTCAAGCCCTCCCTTAAGACTCCAATTAGCTTACAATCTCTCCGGTAAGTGCCTTAATCTCATTTTCTTCGGTTTTTTTTATATAATGCATCTTCTTGCTTTTGCTATTGCCCCTACATTTGGGCTTTGGGTAGGTAGATCCTTCAAGACCATGCTCCTCTCCTTATTAGAGTCATGGTGTAAGCATGGGCATGATGATGCCCCATGCTTATGCCATGTAAACCCTAAACCCTAAACAACACTGGCACCCTTGCATAATCGTATGCATAACCACCTTTATGCATGCATTGAGACCTCTTTAAGCGTGCATTGAGAGCTCCATGTTCTCTTTATGTATTATGCATAGACTATACATAATGCATAAAACTTTATGCTTATGCATATGTATTAATGCATAAAGCTTTATACTTATGCATATGGCTTAATATATTATTTTTTTACATGATGTTACAAGCGTTTGGAATCTTATCACACCGACAAATGGACAATAAAGACAGGGAGAACGAAGTGGAAAGCATTTAGTGATGATTATACATCATGTAGAGATAATGTTTACGAGTATATGCTAGTATATGCAGAAAGCAATAGACTATGCCACTTATGCATATGCATTACTACTTAATAGCTTATGCATGATACATTATGCATTTACGTATATGCTTAATGCATTACTACTTAATAGCTTATGCATTAATGCTTAATGCATTAATGCTTAATGCATTTACGTATATGCTTAATGCATTACACTTATGTATTAAGCATATGTAATAATACATTAAGCATATGTATTAATGCTTAATAGCTTATTACATTATGCATTATATATAATGCATTAAGCTTATGCTTAATGCATTATGCTTATGTTAAATACGATTAGTACATATAGTCACTAGGTTGATTTACATAGTCATAGTTTATTATGTGGGAAAATCCAACAATGCTTAATCAAAGTAATTAATTTGCACAGGTTTTAATCAATGGCTAGACCTAAAACATTATTAAAGATAGTCAATGACATGTTATTATTTCTCACATACCAAAACAATCAAGATGCATACTACACTCTTCGTAGAAAGTAGTATGTCGTAGACCTTGTTCATGAAATACAAGAGTGTGGCGGGTGCACTCAAGATGACATCAACAAAGCACTTGAGAAGCTTTCCGAAGAAATTACAGAGAGTGGAGGGAGAATCGTCTTATCACTTCCACATAAGAAACAACCACTCGTAAATGAGCTTGTCGATTTAGTGCAATGATCTCAAGACAATGTAGTTGAAGGTGAAGATGAAGATGAAGACAAAGATGGTGCATTAATTTAATTAGTTTTTGATGTCTTCATCTTTCTTCATTTTTAGATATGAACACCTTATGTAATTTGCAACTATGTATGTAATTTGTAATATATCAATGCGCTTATAAATGCTTATATTAAGGCCCAAAAGATCACATGCCTGAAAGAAATTATCTTCTTAAAAATGTCGGTAATGGGTAGATCTCTTATAGTGGAATATATACCTTTTCATACCATGGCAAGGATCACCTATATAGTCTTATTTTTTAATGAATATATTCATATCACTATTTTTATTTTGATAGAAGAAGACTCGTATGCAAATAAACATTCAATGACTTTACTTCCTAAAAGAGTTGTTACTAGGAAAAAATGAGAAATAAAGACATTAAAAAATGATGATCTCAATATAATTCAAAAGGTTGATACATGAAATTAATGTTAGTGAGATGTTGGTCTTGCTAGCTAGCCAATTTTGTCAAAGTGAAAATGTTAGCTCACTTGCATGACTCAACATTTCAAACCGATTTCCATCTAATGCGGTCACCTCGCCCTACAATTCTCATTTCATATCTTCGTTCCTATATTGAGGAGATAGATAGTAAGTCTATTTGACATACATATCTATGACAAGGTGTTTAATTTTCTCTTAGGCACCATATTGAAGTACTTAAGTTAAATATAGTGTAACCAAAATTGACCCAAATGTGGACACTTAGTACTTAAATATATAGTGTAACCAAAATTGACCCAAATGTGGACACTTAACCTAAAATAACTCTTTAAATACACCTCTATAACAATCAAAGTACTAATATAATAACTATTTGCCACTTATACTTAGCCATAATTGTTCTCTTACATTATTAAGATTAAGATACAAGATGCATATGTATATTATATACATGCATTAAGCATGCCACATAGGTTTCACATAATCTTCAAAAGAGAGGGTTGCTTTAAATCCTAATAAGTGGTCCTTTAACAATTTGTGATTTGCAGGTAATTGATACCACAGTGCCTATAACCGTAGGCAGCGTTAATAAACAAAAATGGATCCAAAATCAAAACAAATTAATTGGCTCAAAAATGCCTACACTTAGCTATGGCTAGAGGCTAGCACTAACAATTTACAAAAAAATACCTCGCTCTCTCACTTCATGGCTGGGCCACGAAGTGAGAGAGCGAGGAGGGTGGTCGAGGGATGGTGGTGCGCCTCCAGGCTTTGGTTGTCACGTCGAAGGCCACCAGGCTTGAATCTCTGAGTAGGTAGACCGTGTTGCGCATACTCGTGCAAAAGAATTTCAGCTCAGCACCTATCTCTTGGCGATCGAAGAAGTGGTGGAGGATGGAGTCTGGGATGCTGCTAATTCGTATCCATGATGGTGGGGATGTTGAACGAACAGCTGGTTGTTGCAGCTGCCACACCTTGACCAGCGGCGGCGCACCTGGGCGACCGGAGTTCTGTACTCTAGCTCGTTCGCGCTCCCTCCTCGTCACACAGGCGGCTACGAAGAAGAGTTTGCCACTGCACCGAACCAAGCGGGGGCTGGCGAAGATATACCCTCGTGGTACGTCGATGGTGGACCACCGTGCTCTCTCCAGATCGTAGGCATGTATTCCCTTCTCGGCTGCCCTTGTAAGGAAGTACATAACGCCCTTGTTGTACAAGGTGTGCTGCAGGTCATCGTCTTGGGGCACGCCTTTGGTGGTGGTGACACGCCATGCATCCAGTGCAGAGTCGTACTCCTCTGTCTGCATGATGGGATATCGATGGGATGAGCGCCGGGTTGATGGTGGTGGTGGGCGTTGTGTTCGGAGGATGACCTTATAGTGCCCGGATGAATCATTGTCAGGTAGCACGAAGCCGCCCAAACCCTCGGTTGGGACGTTCGAAGGTACCTTGCCGTTGGGCCGAGTAGGTTTGCAGCTGCCAAGTTTCTGCACCGCTGTTCTGGAGCAGAGATTGCCGATCCAGATGGAGGAGGGTCTGTCAGTGAGAAAGAAACAGACGAGCCCCCCTGCACCGTTTATGTAGTTGACGCCAGGGCAGACCATTAAAGGGAGAAAGGAAGGCCAGAATGTGAAGCACCTGCTCTCTGTTGGATTGATGAAGCCCCCCCCCGGTAAGGAGTCATCGACATGCATCCGATTACCAGGAGAGAAGGCGACCCATATGCTTTCCAATTTTTTAGGCTCCATCACGCTTGCGCGCAAGCTCCGGAAGGCTGGGGTGCACGCCAGGGCGTTCCAAGCTCGGCAGACTGCACGGAACTTGAAGAGGGCTAAAATGGGAAGGCAGGCCAAGACTCTCTCCACCAGGTCCCTGGGTAGCTCCTGCCAAATACGAGGGTCCAGATTGGCGCAGCGCGGCCGGTGCTGATGATTATGGTGTACAGAAGCATCGTTGACGTACCTTGCTTTCTTCGATGATTCTTCATCTGTATCTCTGTGTACAGAAGCATCGTTGACGTACCTTGCTTTCTTCGATGAGTCTTCGTCTGCATCTCTGTACTGCTGATTCGTTGATGCCTTCTTCGATTCCCGATTACACTGCTCCTGCTGGCTGTAGGGCCGATACGCCGCCCCTTTTTCGCTCCGTAAATGCTCGCTACGCTGATGCTTGGCTTCCCTCCCCTTCGAATGGCGACGCATAGCCTCCTCTTTACCGCGTTGCATGGCCTCTGCGTTTCGTTTCGTGTCTATCTAGTGATTGGACTCTCTCCTATTTATAGCCGCCCAGGCAACCAGCTGCCGACCTTGGACGCCCTTCCGCCCTAGGCACCTTTGTGCTACACAGAATAGATTGGGTTCTACATACTTTTGCGCGTGTGCCCCTTGTGCTTGATGGTTTAACCAGCTGAACGGCCACTAGTTCCCCTTCTGCACCATCTCCATGGAGCCTTTAATGCGCCCGATGAAGGGATCGACGATGCGGAAGCTGGGCATGAAAAAAGGGGGGATCCCGGGCATCCACTTGTCAAGTGGCCTAGGTTTACGTTTTCTGTAAACCTAGGCATGGGGAGCTTGCCGGAAAGCGCACGGAGGTAGTCGGAAAGTGGGGCTGGGCTCGTCATCCGTGCAGCTGGTTGGTCATGGCGCGCGTGCAGAATTCGAAATGGAAACTACAAATTGAAGGGCACTAATTTGAAAGCCGGCACCGGGGTGGTCGAATTAATGTCTATCCTCCTTAAAGGCTGCGAGCATTGCCAACCCCAAACCAGAATCACATTTTTGCCCAGCGGGTAGGTGGCACACAAACATAAACCCAGGCATATACATGTATCTCCACCTCGGTCAAGGGCTGGCGGGCTGCGCAAGGATTCGTGCATCAAAATAGGGTTGATGGCAAGTTCCAATGACAAGGGGGGATGAGAGAAAGAAGGGCATACATTCACCTATGTGCAAGCATACCGATCAATCAAGCGGGTGGATAGGTATGCTCCCCATGCCCAGGACAAGCGAGGAAAAGTGACAGGTTTCTATGACTAGGATTTGAATGAGACTCCATGCAAAGAAGCCACAGACGACAATCTATTATTGGGAAGTATTGGGGATTCAATAGACGTTGATTTTCGCCTCCTTAATCAATGCCCCACAACTAATAGTAGAAGCTAGTGAGGACAAAGATGCGTCTAGTGACAACATGGAGATGGAGGACCTTTTTGATGGCATGGCTTTTTATCAGAATTGCACTCCAGGCAAGAAATTGACCCATTCACCTTCACATCTCAAAGGTTCTTTTCATTTGACAGGGCAACTACACCTTGATGATAGCATGCATTGAGGATGGGTTCTGAGTGACTTTGGACATGCTCAAAAAGCAAGACACATGGGGCCTCTTGGGGATTTGAAGGTGGTGGGCGAGAATGAAAGATTATCTATGGCTTGTGGTTAGTGATCTTGGCCTGAGGTATCTTGCATTGAGGGATAGTTTGAGGATTGCATGCGTAGAAGACTGGAACCTGGCATTATCATGGCATGTCACTCACTTGCACACCTTGGCCTTAAAGAAACAATTGCCAAGATCAAGTCAACATGGTGCACTAACGTGAAGAAACACGGCATCCCTCTACCATATGTCACGGAGTTGATCGGTGCATGTGGGTGTGTAGCCTGCCCTGAGTTACAGCAGAGTCATTATCTAGGTTTACATCAGAACTGTTATCCTGTTGTGCAACAAGACCATTGCCCTGGTTTACATCTCGACGAAGTCAAGAGTGACCCAACCTTTAAATATTGCTATTGAGCAACATTTCCTAAACATGGTTGATGTTGATGGGGAGTTGGAGAATATGATTATCATGCACAAGGTCAGGCTTGTCACACAAAGATCAAGTAAGTGTTGTCCGGGCCAAATATGATTGTGGAATATATATGCCACTGTGGAGGTGGGGTGGGGAGAAAGGGAGGTGACCACCAAAGATTGCGCACATCAAAGAAGTGCGGATGCCCTTTTAAGGTTGTGGTCCAGTACCCACCACTTTTGGCATGTAGGATGTGGCCATGATAGTGCAGGGAGGCCATGAGGGACATGTGCCAGGATCACGTAGCAACTTGTACCACTTGCCATTGCACCTACAGGTTATCAAGTGTTGCATGGAGAACTTGTTCGATGTGGAGACATGTCGTCATGTCACAAAGATGAGTGTGTCAAAGGAGGTATTTCACATCGAGAGGTCATCCCTGGTAGATCGAGTGGCATATAGATTCTTCATGATTCCAAAAGAGATCCAAATGATGTTATACAAATTGCGCATAGAAGGTAATGTATGGCCTGATTGTGCTACATTGTGTTGCATGGCATGAATGTGTATAGCTAATTCTGAACATTAACCACTTCTTGCAGGCCAGCTAGCAAGTGACGATTGGACCTCCATGTACATGGAGGCTCTACAATTGAGGGCACAAAACAAGGTCTTGTACTGCCAACCGTACAACCCGCAGCCTTCAAATGAGAGGGATATACCCTTTATCCTTGTTATCCAAGATGAGTGGATGTTGGACATGCCCCTGCGCTTCTCAAGAAAGGAACAATTCTTGGGCCATAGACTCCACATTCAAGACAAATGTGTTTGGGATGCCTTTATATGCCGTAGATCTGCCAAATAAACATGGGATTGGCATGCCTGTATGGTTCATGCTTTGCACCCATGATGTAGGTACAAGCCAAGAGAGCATTGCTTTACAAACCACACTACCAGTGGTGTTTGAGAGAATGAATAAAGTTCACCCTACAACATTGGTCATTGACAAGTGTCGCACAGAGTTGCTATAACAATCATGCAAGTAGTCGGGAATGATCCTCATTGTTGTGCCAAAGATGGGAATGGAGATCGTATTCAAATTGCATATAGGGTTCTTGTTTGCTAGTTTCACACCAAAAAGGCATGGGTAGAGCATTTGCTCCCACAGGTACATTTGCATAGGGTTCACATTGATTTAAATCAAGGCAAATGACTATGTATGCAAACTAAGATGTTCTATTCACAGGTTCCAAAAGACAAGCGTGATAATGTGTACACATCAATGTCAAACCTTATGCACATTGCCTCCGAGATAGAGTTTGAGCATATGTATGAGCAACTCATCCAAGAGTATTCAATGCACAACCACGTCATGTATTACAATGGGTGGTGTAGCAATACGTGCATTTGGCGACGCATGTGGTAAAAATTTGGTCGTCTTTTTCCACATGACAATGTGGACACAACAAACCTGATTGAGAGACTTTGGCAGTATGTTAAGTATATGCTCTTGGATTCACGGATCAATAGGTTAGCCCTTGACCTTCTACATTCTCTTACATGCAAGAACAAGCACACGGATGGGGGACACAGCACTTGAGTTTTTCATGCAAAAGAAGGAAACATATAAAGATAAAAGGTAGTGCCTGGGTTTATTTTTTTGCCTGGGTTTATCTGTGTGTCTGGGCCTACCTGAGTACCTAAGTAACTTTCTCTTGCATATGATTTGTTCAAGTTTGATTGCAGTTGATTATGGACGATACAACAGTTATGGTAACGACATGTCACACACAATTAGGCTAGCAGGAGGTGAGGGTATACTTTGGAGGTACGAAGGTGACCTCTCCACTCTTCAGTTCATTGATGAGTCAACAATGCTCTTTAAGATCTTGAGTACCTCAAGTTCACACGTTTGGTACCATGTGAGGATCCAATTGACATATTGTGATTGCCCAGATTAATCAAGCAACTGCAAGCATCTCTATGGTGTATGGCTCATCTTGAAAAATTGGTTCCCACACCTTTATGCCATTCTCTCCATCATCAACACGGCACATGCAATGGGGGTGGAGTGTGAGCCAACATGTGATGTGAACCTTGGAGGTATTTTGGATAGGCCTTCCACTTCCGAGTTACTACATCATAGCATTGAAGAATTAAAAGATCTCCTGGAGAGGATTGCACAATGGATACCTTCATATGATGAATCACAAATACAAGCATTGATGAGACAAATACAGATTTCCCATGATGTACTTTGCAATACAAGGGCCCCGAAGGAGATTGTGTTACCAATGAAGGGTGGCATTTCGCAAGTGCAATCTTGTGTGACAGCCACACGGCTGGGTCATGGCAAGCCCATAACCAAAGGAGAGATGATTGACAAGACAAGTGTGGCACCCATTCAACCTACCTGCCAGACCAGTGTGTTAAGGAGGAAGCATCAAAGGAGGGGACGGAACCAAGTGCGCTTTGAGAAATGGCCATGAGTGTATTGTCATCATTGTTGTACAAAGACTTTGTTGGTGGACCCATTGTGTATTGACTCATGCCAAACTTGTCATGCATTGTTGCCTTTAACACAGAGACTTGCTCCACAAGATGCACTAGGGACATTGTTGATGGGTCGGCACGTGACAGTATATGATGACTCATATGCCTATGTCGCAAGCATGTCATCCTATTCATGTGGCCCAAATGAGGATGATGAGCGATACTTTGTGTTGACTCTAGCCAATGTTCAAATGATGTTTGATGTTTATGCATCAAAGCTCAGGATGGTGTTAATGTAAACTCTGCTAGCCAAGGTTGAGCACATATTTTGTTTGAATGTCTACAACATTTTTGCTAATCTCCCAAGATTTACTTCCAAGCTACTGTATGTAAAGTACAAAGGATTACTTGCATGAGAGATGGAGTGAGTGTAACAATTGTTGACATGTATGTATGTAATGTACTCGTATGTATTCAGTGAGGCTCTGTTTGAGTTGAAATTTGAGTGTGGGCATGGTATGAGAAGCATGAAGGTTGGGAATGGGCATGGGATGTGAAAACCAAGGTAGAGTCATCATCACTATTAGTAAATTTGCTTGCAGTTAGTTGGTTGCTTGCAATATCAAATACACAATATCTTACACTATATTGTTGACATGTTATCGTGGGAGGCATGTTATGAAAAAAGACACCATTGCCTGATTTCTCTCGGCAATCGGACTTCATGTTTAGTCGAGCCCTATATAGCCGATTACAAGCTACGTAATAAAATCTAAGACAATATGTTTTTACTATATTAAAAGCTTGGTCACATGGTCAAATCATGTAGACTAAAGGAAGTAGATAATAAGAATGGCACTTTGAAGCCTCAGAAAAATGAGTCTAGGAACACTGCTGAAGTGAAATTGGAGCTGTTTATGGCAATATAAGAAATCTGTGCAAAAGCAGAACATTCCTCAGCATCTAATGGTTCATGGATCTCATTGACAGTGGAGCATCCCAACATATGACCAGTCAAAAGAACTGGTATACCTCCCTCAAGCCTGTGGGGGAGTCCATCCTAGTAGCGGTCGGGAGCGATGCCAAATGCCTAGCCATGGCTTGAGGTATCATTTCTTTTGTTTCTAGCAATAGTGATACTAAGAAGTTGTGTAATTTCCCTTATGTTCCACACATTAAGAGGAATCTGTTGTCTATTGGCCATAGCTACTGTGTTGACCAACGACTCGAAGGTTCTCTTCGGTAAGGCTCTTGGCTTAACTGTGATGATGTTGCTAACCCGTGACTTGAAGGTTCTCTTTGATAAGGCTGGTGTAGTCATCATAGATGCCAATATAGCAATGTTGTTTTGGAAAAAAAATATACTATCTATTGGACCCCCCACAGCCTACTAATCTACTGACTAAAGATTTTCTTCGCCGATAAGGCTAGTGCAGTCATCATAGATGCCAGCAACAATGTCATTGTTGGGAAAGGAATCTAGTGCAAAAACTTGTATGAGCTATCGAATTTCATAGCCCGAGTGGATGTGGAGATAAGTAAGCTATGGCATGAGAGATTTGGGCACTTGAGCTTTGTAGTCTTGAAAGAGATTCAAAGGTCTAGGATTGTGACACATCTACTAGCATTTTCAGAGACATTCAAAAGAAGCTGCAAAAGAAGCTGCAAAAAAGATCAAGAAAGCACTAGATATTAATGCATAAGTTACACAAGTCCAAGTGTTTCAAGATTCCAAACATGAGGCTTTCACCATTGAGACGTTTGGAGAAGGTTCTCATTTAGGAAGTTATCATGCTTATGTCCAGATTTCTTGGGAAGTTATCATGCTTATGTCTAGATTTCTTGGGAAGGGTCATAAAGAAAAAACCCTACTTAGCAAGAAAGCACTTATACTTTGTGTACATGAGAGTCATGGGATTGAGCTAAAATGAAACAACTAATTTTGACAGAAAGGGGGGTAACCGAATGTTTACATAGAGAATGAACTTACCTTGAATTGGTTTACTGGACAACTCATGTTCCAAGTTTAACTTCAGAGATGTATGGGATGTGCAAGAATGTTCTGAGGTATCATTTTATTAGAATAATTTTACTTTTCTTTTGATTGGGTTGTATCATTTTATTGGAATAATTTTATTTTGAGAGAGAGAGAGAGAGAGAGAGAGAGAGAGAGAGGTATGTAACCAAAAAAAGCCCCCCATTATTTTAAAACCACTCGCCATTTTTTGGAAACCTCTTGCACGTAATTTCTTGCAAAAAATCCCTCAGAATGGGTAAAGCCTTCCCATAAATAATCTCAAATGGTGAACGACTTGCAACTAAATGAGATGGGCATTATTGTAAGCAAACTGAAGAAGGTAAATGTGTTTGTCCTAAAGTCTAGGTTGGGATGAAACATAGGCTCTAAGTAAATCCATAATCATACTATTATTAACTTTTGTTTGTCCATTAGACTCTGGATGAAATGGGAACATGAAACGTGATTGTGAAATCCAACTTAGTGCCTAAATTCTCCAAGAGTGTATTCCAAACTTGAATGCAAAATTTGAAATCACGATCAAACACATGATGCACAAACTTGAGATTTGCTTGATAAAAAAGTGTGAAACTTGTTGAGATATCAATAGGCTGGTTTACTAAAATAGCCCACTATAATCCAAATCATGTCATTATGGCTCGCAATAGTAGGAAAGCCCATTATGAAGTCCATTAATATCTTCTCCCACCATGGTTCATTAGGAATGGGTCATAGCACCAATAGACCTTAAGTCTTACCTTTGTAGCTCTTGATCTCTTGATAAGTCATGCACTCGGCAACAAACCTGGCTATATCCTTTTTCATTGTAGGCCGATAAAACTCCTTAGCCATAGCATGTAATGTAAAGGATAACCCTCTATGACCTATGTATGGAGGTTGATGCATCTCCTCCTAAACAATCTATAGTCGTGTGATGCAAAATCTTTCCTGGAAGAAAACATGTCCATCACAATGAGTTTTTACCATTAGAAATCTAAATTCCAAGGCTTGGAAAAATCTAGATCTTTCTCATAGAAATCCATTATGGCTTCAAAGGCTAAACTCTGGCTAAGATATGATTGATGCTGCTTGGTCTTCTTTTAGAGCATCATCCACTACATTTTTCTTGCTAGGTTAATATATCATTGACTGTAAGATTCCTCCCTCCAGCTTTTGAGGTGTAAAGGTGTAAGAACCTCCCCTTCTGTTCTTGAATTATTCCCCTCTCTGAAATAGGAGAAAGATCTTGTTTTACCCTGTTTTGGCCTAGAGAGAGATAATCCAAAATTTAGATATCTTTGGATATAAAAATATCTTTGGATATAAAAATCCTCCTAGTATCTAAAATGGATTCCCCTGAAACAAAAGTTCAAAATGAACTTTCCAATGTACATTAGGAATTAATTGAAAATGGTATAAGGGATCTTAGCCTAAGGGTCTACATTTTCAGAAATTTTTGGATTATGGTCCAACTAAGGTTCCAATGGGCCAATTGGATTAATCCAAGTGTTGGGATGAGATAAATCCAAAGAATAAAAGAAAATACCCAAAAACGAGTAAATGCTCACATAAGATGAAGAGTTGACTGAGTACAAGGTTTATTAGTTAAAAAATTATGAGATATTACTAAAAAAATGAGATATTTTGAAATAATGATGCATTTTTGACACCTTGGTAAGGAGAGGGGGACTCTTGAGGTAGGCACCTATTTCACATGTGTGGAAGGGATTTTAATTCAAAAAAATTGTGATATTTTTATCTCTCTTACATCAAACCAAATAAAAAAGGGAGCTAAACTGGTCCAAATTTTATCCAAATTGAGTCAAACTGAACCTGGAAAATTCTAGAACCTAGTTGAACTTGGTTAGTGGCCTCCCTCACCTATAAATAGACCCTTAGTCTTTTGTAAAAAAATATTGGAGCTATACCATGTTAGTTTGGTGGAACTTATTAAACCACCGTCTCTTCCACATGAACTCGAGAGGATTCTTGGATTTAGGGATTAGAACATGAGGCATAGTGTGTACCAAGAGGCATGTGTCAACAAGTGTAAGGACACAGAGGAGGAAGCGTCCACGTGGAAATGCATGAGTATGCTTACCAAAAACTATCCTCGGTTTGTTTTCGCAGACAAAAACTCTTCTTTAAGAGGGAAGTAATGTCACGTACCTTGTAAATTGGGTACATAGGGCTCGATGGAGCTCGATCACCGGAGAGCGATCAATGTGATGGTGTCTGAGGTTTAGGGGTCAGACCCCTGCATTGGAGGGCCACAGGTGACTAGGAAAAAGTGTGGGCGGGTAGGCCATTACATAAGCCTGACACTGTGGATTGTTATCCACACTCCTCTAAGACTGGGTGGTGAACAACAATCCTCCTCCCCTCCCTCATCTTGGCGATTTCCTATTGGCAGTACAACAGATTTATTCTTCTTTTCAAAAGCATTGGGGTCATTTGAGACCTTCTCCTTGCCTTTCTTTGCATTTGCGGAGAATGTTACGTTGCTACCATTTCTAGCTTTGAAATGCATCTCCTTTTCCACCACCTCCTCTACCAGCACTATGCCAAACTCTTGAAAAGTAATAGGAGGGTTGTGCACCATGAGGTCACCAAATTATCATACTTTGGGGCAACACTCTGATGCACCTACATGCCAATTCTTGGTCTTAATGATCCCCACCACCACCGCCATCTGATTTTACATATTCTTTATCCTCGATATATGAACTACTTCTACCCTCCATCAAAATGCCTTTCTGTTGTGCAAACTGATTCTCAAGGTTTTGAATCCTTATTTGATTCCTCATCTCATACTAGTTCTTTAGAACTTGCCATGCTTGAAAAGCTATGGTAGTATGCCAAATCAGGGTCATCACCGAATCAATGATACGGGTGTGATGATGGCACACAATGTATCCGCATTCCTTCACCTCCACACTAAAACAAGAATAAGCTCTGGCGGTATGTTTTGTAGTGGATATGCTAGATCCAATGTAGGATCCAGATTTACATCAATCCTGTTGGAATTTTCCACAACTAATATGAATCAAGAATAGACCTAATCTTGAACTTCTAAAGAGTGTAATTTGGCCCATCATCACCAAAAGGTGGAGAGCAGGCACAAGAGCAGCTACATTATTTGCAGGTTGGGCAATCTCTCCAAATCTGTCTTTAAATGGCAAACTACCAAAAAAATCTTTGCCTATAGCCTATGCTCTAATACCATGTAAGAATATATAGCAGCAAAAATTGATGACATCATAAGCCCACTCGTGTGCTCTAGGTAAGGAGATTTAATGGTGATTTAGATAGACTTTGGATGGCGGCTGTCTTGCTTACAAGAGTGCTTGAAATAATGAACTCAATGATTATGAAGCTCCACAAATCCTCCCACATATAGTACCCCAAATGGTAGATCAGTCCTTGTTGGACCTTACCCATGACCACATGTATCCTATGTGCGGACGGGATATATGTACTATGAACTATGAACTTCCTACAACCCGAGAATAGTGTGCCCTCATTTTGCTATCCACCAATGCCCATATAATGCAGTCAGTTAGTGTGCACAAGCATGCATCCTACTTGGCAGAGTGCTAAGTCTACATAGGTCATCTCCTAAGCATCTACCAAGCATGCATCCTGCTTGGTAGAGTTCCAAGTGTACATAAACCATTTCCTAACCATCTAGCCACACTTTGGATCCAATATCTAAATTCAAAACAATCTGGTGGTGCATGGGTGCTCATCACAACTACCTTTTATAAAGGGGACCTTACAAAATAGAGCGCACATCCATCATCACCCACATAAACATCATGAGGGTGGATCATTGAGCAAATTCTTTTCCAATAGATGGCTATATCTATCTCTTTTCCATTGAGCTTAGAACTAATTCGGTATGATAATGGCAAGGGGCAATAAGAAAGAACTAGCTTTTGATAATATGGTAGTTATGATATTTATGAACCTTTAACCAAGTCCCCATAATGCATGTTAAGAATCGGCAAAGAAATTGGCTAAATATTTTTGGCACCATTGGCTATAAGGTGTGCTTTTGAGGTGTCCTCGAACTTAGTTCTTCTTATTTGTTACTATTTCAAGTTCTTGGATCACCCAAATTCTCAAAGTAGAGTAGTGGTATGCTCTATTACATAAGATTTAGAGGTTTGTGTGTGTGTGTGTGTGTGTGTGTGTGTGTGTGCGTGTGCATGTGTGCGTGTGCATGTATATGTGTGTGTACATGTACATGTCCACGTGCATGCATGCATGTGTGTATGCGTGCATGTATATGTGTGTGATATTTGCAACCATGTTGGGGCATCCCCCACATGCTTGCAAAGTTTGGTCACCATAGTAGATGATGGTTAGGTATGATGGTGTGGGGAAGATTGTGATTTTTCAAGGCCTCTTGAGCACTAGGAGACTTGAAAAATGCACACTGTGTTGAAATATGCAAGTGAATGGGTGTGTGTGGGAACAAGCCCTTAGCAAGAGACTGTAAAAGGGAGTCTGTAATTAAGTGGGTAGCAATGAAAAGGCGAGAGGTATCTACTGATGAGAGAATCAAGGGTAGCATGAGTGAATATAGGGGTGTGGAAAGATTTTAGGAAAAGGTGCCCCCAAGTATAGGGGAGGTGACACAAATCAAGGAGAAATCAATGCGATTAGATGCTTGAGGCATTGGCCTAATGAGAAATTGCTAGTTTTTGAGTATCCATGTCTACATTAAGCCATTAGATTAATTGCTCACTAATCTTAATCATCATCTAATGCGATTAGATGCTTGAGGCATTGGCCTAATGAGAAATTGCTAGTTTTTGAGTATCCATGTCTACATTAAGCCATTAGATTAATTGCTCACTAATCTTAATCATCATCTAATCACTTGCTAATTATGTTGATTCTTGCATTTGATCCACCATAGCTCATCACAATGCTGCAAATTTAACATGGTATCAGAGCCAAGCTTAGGATTCATTTGATTTTTGAGCCTAATTACCTTGCTAATTACTCTACTAATCATAATTAGGAGCTAATCCATTTTGTAGTCTATTTTCAACTAACCTCTGCACCCCCAGCTGTGTTGAGATTCAAGCTCGATGTCAGTGTGAGCCAGCTATGCTATGTGCTGGCAGATTATGTAGGAACATGTGTGAGACATAAATGACCGCGTGTCCAGCTGGTCATAGTGTGTGGACATTAGCTAGGGTTAGTAGAGTGTGGACACAACTCATTGTATGTTGTGTGGATTATGGATTAGTGCATTATGCTTTGTGTGAGAGTGGACATGGCTTCCCTCTATGGTTAGGGTTTGCAATATACTTTAGGGTTTGCTCCTGTGTGTGTGTCTCCTCCTCCTCTACCGTTCTTTCAACATGGTATCAGAGCCTTGTGCTGTTTATTAGGGTTTATGAGTGAGTGAGTGAAGAGGGAGAAGAAGAAGCTGTGAAAAGAAGCTGTGAAGCTGCCATTGGAGCTGTGAAGCTTGGAGCACACCAAATCTTATCAGATCTGAAAGCTAGGCCTATCGGGTAAGGTCTTCTAAACATCCTTGAGCGGATTGCAGGTGAAACAGGCAAAAGCAAAGCATTTTAGAGCAAATCAAAGCAAGGCAAAATTCTGGTTTTTGAAGCTTTCCATTAAAGCTTGGGAACATTGATGTATGGTGGAAATATGTGTGATTCTGGCAAAGCAAACATGTATCTGACAATGAGAGATGTAATGGCAACTCTTATGCAAGCCCTACTGTGATTTTGGAGCAATTTACATGCATTTAATTGAGTGGAAAACTCTGGTTTTTGAGCTCTCACAAAACAGAGAGAAGACAGTCAAAAATTGATGCATTTGGAGCCTATTTTTGGTGAAAATCAAAGCTTTGGTGGATTGCACACATACCCAAGTGTGTTGGGGACTTGGTTAGCTCTTCAATTAGCAAGTTAATCACTCCCAAAGGGCCCTACAGCAGGCGGCGCTGAATCTACAGAGAAAACAGGGCAGAAAACTGTTCATTTTGGAGCGAGGAGGCCAATTTCTTATTGGTTGCTTGATATCTTCCACAACTCTCTTAGCAATTGGATGCTTTACATCTTGGAGAAGAGGGCTATGTGATTTGTTTGGTCAATGATGCTTAATTGAGCTAGGAATGAGCTGATTAAAACAGGCTGTCCACTGGTTGTTGCAGAGAAACAGAGCATTTTAATCGAGCAATTAATCTTTGGTGTTTTACAATTGGACAAATTCCTCTTACATGGAGTTGATGGACACTATTGCTAAGCCAATGAATGCCTGGTTGCTCAATTTGGTGAAATATTGAAGGAATTAGAGCCAAATCATTACTGGTTTTTCTGGTTTTTCCAAAAACAGAGAAAGGGGTTTTCAAAAATTGATAATTACACATGTCAAATGGAGTTGATACTCAACATTGAGGTTCATTAGGTGTCAATGCAAGTTGCCTAGACTTGATTGCACCATTACTTTGCGATTTGGAGCCTTGGAAGGCGTGTCAATACAGGGTATTCCGCACTGCGTGAGTCAGTTCATCTCGGATGATTACAGGTTGATTTTCTACATCAAATTTGGAGTTTGTTGGCTATCTTGGAGTATCTGGAACATTAATTGGAGTGTGGTTGAGCTGAGGAAGGCTCATTTACAGATTTGAAGTGTGCGGAAGGTGTATGCATTGAGCAACATGTCGGACAATCCAGTTCAAATTGTTGGTGAAAAGCTGGATAGGAAGAACTTCCAGGCATGGAAGTACAGGATAAAGAGTTTCTTGAAAGGGAAAGGATTTTGGAATCTCATTACAGGTGCTGAGCCAGAGCCTGAGCTACCTCGGCAACCTACACAGCAGCAGCTTATTGCTCACAAGCAATGGTCAGAGAGAGCATTCAAAGTGCTGCATTATTTGTCTATATGCATTTCTGATGCTATGCTCATACACATTCAGGATGCTGAGAATCCCAAAGATGCATGGGATACTTTGGTCAAGATGTTTGATACAGATACGAGTGCTCGCAAGTCTCAATTGCGACAGCAGATACACAATGTGAAAAGGAATAAAAGGAGCATACATGATTATGTGCAAGAAATCAAGAAGTTTGCAGATGCATTGGCCACAATAAATGCCCCCATGCCTGATGATGATTTGGTGGATATTACCTTGCGTGGTCTTGGCAAGGAATACAAATCCTTTGATACATCTATCTCAGTGAGGAGTACAGGTCTACCTGACTTCGATGGGTTGGTTTCCCTCTTGTTGGTTGAGGAAATCAAGCTCAGTGATTCATTTCTGGATGCATCTACTAGCCATGATGATGGCAGAAATCAGGCATTTTACTCGCAGAGAGGTTTTAGAGGCAGGGGGAGATTCGCATCACGTGGACGTGGTGGTAATGGTCGTGGATGGCAGGATAGACCTCCACAACAGCATTTTCAGCCTTCTTATGGTGCTCGAGGTGGTCGTGGTTATGCACCTCAGCGAGGCAGAGGTACCCCCCGTGGACGAGGACGTTGGCAAGGCCAACAAAATTCTATGCAAGATGTGGAATGCCATTATTGTGGCAAATATGGTCATATGGCGAGAGATTGCTTTCGCAAACAGAATGATTTGAGAGGGAGAAGAGCACAACGTGGTGGTCATTATGGTGGAAACTATGCACAACATGGTGGCAACTATGCATCAAGTAGTAATGATGGAACTGCAAATCATTTGTTTGCCATGAAGCATGTTGTGGGTTCTATGACAACAAATGCTGAGAATGATGATACATGGTATATGGACTCAGGAGGATCAAATCATATGACATGCCATGGTGAATGGTTTGAGCACATGAAGCCAATGGATGTAAAAGGCTATGTGGAAACAGGTGATGATACCCAGCATGTCATTACACATGTTGGAAGTGTACCATTGGTCATGCATAATGGTCAGACAAAGTCTATGTCAGATGTGCTGTATGTGCCTTCGATCACTAAAAGCTTGGCCTCAGTTGGTCAAATGGTAGAACAGGGATTACAGGTTAGATTCAATGAGCATGGATGCTTCGTTGAAGACTTTAAACATGGATGTAGAGTGATTGCTAAAGGCAAGAAAGAAGGAAGACTGTTTAAGCTGGATGCTGGAATTCCAGAGCTAAAATCGGCCATGTTCTCAAAGAGCAGGAATGTGGTACAGGATATTGATATGTGGCACAAGAGGATTGGCCATGTAAATATACAGAGATTAAAGAACATGCAAACAAGAGGCATTGTCAATGGATTGCCTAGGTTCAAATATGATGGACATATGCATGTTTGTGAAGCCTGTCAGTTTGGAAAGCAGGCAAGATTGAGGTTTCCTAGAGAAGGAAATATGAGTAACAGGCCACTTGAGATCGTGCACAGTGATGTATGGGGTCCTGCACAAAACCCATCTATCAAAGGCAGTCTATACTATGTTACATTCATTGATGACTTTAGCAGGATGACATGGATATATTCTCTGAAAGAGAAGAGTGAAGTATTGGACTTCAAAGCTTTTGCAGAAAAGCAGTATGGCTGTTGGATTAAATGTCTGAGGACAGATGGAGGTGGTGAATACACCTCAAAAGCTTTTGAACATTTCCTGAGGAAGCATGGGATAAGGAGACAATTGACATGCAGGTATACACCTCAGCAGAATGGTGTGGCTGAGAGAAAGAATAGAGTTATATGTGAAGTGGCAAGGGCAATGCTTAATGAAAAGAGCATGCCAGATTACTATTGGGCAGAAGCATGTGCTACTGCAGTATACATATTGAACAAAACACCTACAGCAGCCATTCATGGAAGCACGCCAGAGATGCGGCTCACAGGTTACAGGCCAGACATTGGACATCTTAAAGTTTTTGGATGCATAGCTTATGTTCATGTGCCTGATGAAAGAAGAAGGAAGTTGGATCCTAAAGCAGAGAAATGTGTATTTGTTGGATATGCACAGGATCGAAAGGCCTACAAGTGTTATAATCCACAAACTAGACAAGTGGTCATCTCACGTGATGTGGTGTTTAATGAGCTTGCTAGTTGGTATAGGGCAAAAGATGAAGGTGTTATTGAGTCACTTGAGGCAGATGTGCCTGTGAACTTGCCATCACAAGCAAGTTCTAGCTCTACTACTATGTCTGGGCCAGCAGTAGAAGCTGAGAGTAGCAGTGTACGTCCATGGTCAGGACGTTTGAGGCATGAGAGTGTAAGCACTGGGAGTAGTGCTATGGACAAAGGCAAAAAGAAAGTCGAAGGAATTGGAATCACAGGATATGAGTCATCCAGTTCTGAAAGTTTGGATGAGGAGCTTGGCATACCTGTTTTACGCACACCTGGTGCTAGACAGGACAGATATGTGCCACCACATGCTAGAGTCACAGGTGTACAGAGTGACCCGCAGGCATTGCGGAGATCCCAGAGGGTCAGATATCTTGTTGACAGGTTGACATACAGAGATTTTGCTATGCACTATGCATACATGACATCTATGGTAAAGCATGTGGAACCTACATGCTACACAGAGGCTATTGGAGAGCATGTATGGGAGAAAGCAATGGACATAGAGATGGATGCATTGGTCCATAATGATACATGGGATTTGGTTGCCCTACCAAAGGACAAGAATGTTATTGGATGTAAATGGGTTTACAAAGTAAAGTGCAAATCTGATGGTTCTATTGAGAGACATAAAGCTAGATTGGTAGCAAAGGGTTATGCACAGACCCAAGGATTGGATTATGATGAGACGTTTAGCCCAGTGGCTAAGATGGGCACAGTGAGAGCAGTCATTGCTATGGCTGCAGCTAATGGCTGGGAAATGCATCAGATGGATGTTAAGAATGCATTTCTGAATGGAGATCTACAAGAGGAAGTATACATGGCACAGCCAGAAGGGTATGTACACCCTAGATATCCCACTCACGTATGCAGGTTGAAAAAGGCATTGTATGGTCTGAAGCAAGCACCACGTGCTTGGAGTGATAAGATGAGTAGATATCTTATCTCCCTTGGTTTTCAGATTTCTACAGCAGATTCTTCACTCTATGTGAAGAAGACACAGCATGGGATTGTTTTACTAGTCATCTATGTGGATGACTTGATTATTACAGGTGATCATAGTGCAGATGTGATGCATGTCAAGAAAGCTTTGAGTGGGCAATTTGACATGAAAGATCTTGGTGAGTTGAGATATTTCCTTGGCATTGAAGTGGTGAAAGATCATGCAGGTACTTGGTTAGTACAGCGCCAATATGCCTTGGATATGTTGGCAAAGTATGGCATGACAGGGTGTAAACCTATGAGTACACCATTGGAGCAAAATGTGAAGTTGCGGGCTGATTATGGCGAGGAATTGGATGATCCTTCTATGTACAGGAAGATGGTTGGTAGTCTCATATACATGACTATCACACGCCCAGATTTGAGTTATGCAGTGGGGCTAGTGAGCCAGTTTATGCAGAGCCCCAGGAAACCACATTTGGATGCCGTGAGACGCATCATGAGATATGTGAAAACCACAGCACATTATGGTCTATTTTATGAGAGTGGTAAAATCTTGGACATACATGGCTACACAGATGCTGATTGGGCAGGTAGCGCATATGACAGGAGGTCTACTAGTGGATATGCTTTTACACTTGGCAGTGCTGTGGTGAGTTGGAGTAGCAAAAAGCAACCTACAGTTGCTTTATCCAGTACAGAGGCTGAGTACAGAGGTGCAGCCATTGCTACTTGTGAGGCTATATGGTTAAAGAGTCTCTTGGCAGATTTATGTGAGCCTCTTGATGGCAAAGTTGTCATACATTGTGACAACATGAGCAGTATGCAGTTGGCAAAGAATCCAGTGTTTCATGCGAGGACCAAACACATAGAGGTCCATTATCACTTTGTCTCACAGAAAAGGTGCTGGATGGTACAGTTGATCTTCACTATGTGAAGACTGATGAGCAGGTGGCTGATATCTTCACGAAGCCACTTAGCAGGGAGAAGTTTGAGTACTTCCGGACTATGTTGGGAGTACATGGGATGAGCTTGAGGGGGAGTGTTGAGAGTGTTGATATCCCAAGCTCATCTACATCTTCATCGGCAGTACATCATGAGCTTGAGAGGGGCTGTTGAGATTCAAGCTCGATGTCAGTGTGAGCCAGCTATGCTATGTGCTGGCAGATTATGTAGGAACATGTGTGAGACATAAATGACCGCGTGTCCAGCTGGTCATAGTGTGTGGACATTAGCTAGGGTTAGTAGAGTGTGGACACAACTCATTGTGTGTTGTGTGGATTATGGATTAGTGCATTATGCTTTGTGTGAGAGTGGACATGGCTTCCCTCTATGGTTAGGGTTTGCAATATACTTTAGGGTTTGCTCCTGTGTGTGTGTCTCCTCCTCCTCTACCGTTCTTTCAACAAGCTGGTGGAGGAGCTCCCTCTCCCTCTAGGCTCAATAGTAGTTCAAAAGCCTTCAGCCATGGCTAGCCACAACCCCCATGCTCCAGCCCATCACCTCAGCACATAGAACTGCCGTGCAGAGCTGCCAATTTTCGCTGATTTAAGAGGCACCATTTTTCTGAAGGAGATCTCAGATCTACACTCATTCAAAGTGAATCAGCCTAATTCCTCTCAGCCCCAGGGATTTTCAAGGGTGCTCTACATGCTGGTGATCTCAGATTTGAGAAATTTCTCAAGGAGAAGTGGCATCAAGCTCTATATCAAATCTGTAAGTGACTTTGGTAAAACAGAGATTAAGCATTCAATGTTTAGTCAAATCTTTTCTTTCTTGGCTTGATCCTCTACTAGACTAACTGCTATTGATGCCCTTGAAAACATCTGAGCTCATTTGAACTCTAAGGCACCAGATCTGGCCTCCCTGTACACTCTATTTTTTGCACACAAAATAGAGGATTAATTCATTAATTAATGAGATTAATTAGCACCAATCACTACATTCTAGTGCAATTGATGGTTCAAATTTACCATTGGGTATATGATACAAATCCCTATCACTTCAGATTGCAATTCGGAGATGGTTTGATATCCCAACCATTCAATACAGAGATCAATTACCCCTTGGCTTTATGTAATTTTTAGTGAATTCATGCTGATAAACTTGTTGTAATCATTATTAAATATCAAAATGGAGTTGTAAAAGGGTAGACACTACCCTTGAATCTTGAATTGGATCAAGAGGTAAGACCCCCTTCACATCATCATGAGCACTGCACAAGAAATAGCTAAATTTAATGGGGAGCAGTTCCATACATGGCAAACAAAGACCATGTATTTTCTCATGAGGAAAAATCTGTGGGGGCTAGTTGAGGGAAGAGATAAATGTCCAAAGGAGATTGGGGAGAATGAGTGGAAGAGCAGGAATGAGAAAGCATTAGGGCTCATTGCGCTTAGCTTAAATGATGAAAACATTCACCACATTGCAGGGATACAACGGGCTAAGAGATGCATGGGATGAACTTAACAAATTATTTGGCACTCAAGCAAAAAATTCAAAGATAAATCTGTTAATGCAATTCTACAAACTTAACATGAAGGAAAGTGAACCTCTAACCACACACTTGAACAAATACAAAAGTATTAAGCAACAACTGGCAGCCATTGGTACGAAGGTAGAGGATGATGAGGCACTAGCAGTGCTTCTGAAGAGTGTGGACAAAGGACAATATGAGAACATTGTGGCAACCTCAAAGGATGTACCACAATTGAAGCTGCATGAGATATAAGGAGCTCTACTAGAGTAAGAGAACAAGGTCAAGGAGAAGAAAGGGTTCGACCCAACAACTGGAGAGGAGAGAGCATTCTATACCCAAGGAGGACGAGGAAGAGGCAGCAGAGGAGGAAGGACCTTCACTTGCCACAACTGTGGGAAGCCAAGACATATGACTAGAGACTACTACAGCAAACCAAATGAAGAAGGATCGACATCGGCAAACTTCATGGAGACTCCTAATAAGGAAGAGGAGTCAGGATATCTTTTCTAAGAGAGAAAGAGAGAGAAGCCCCACAACCCAATGTAACCTGCCCCAATAACCACCTCTGAGCCACCGATGATGTAGGCCATGTGGTAGATGTATGTGTGAGCACTTTAGTCAAGGTCACAGGCACTTGTAGTAGCCTTGGACACATAGAGAGAGAGTGTGTCAAGGACTATGAGTTAGGGACTTGAGGCACTGGTCGCGGGCTATCAAGTAAGAGGGAAACTTAGTATAGGGTCCAGGTGTGCTAGAGTTATTCACTTTAGGGGAGGTGTTGAAACATGCAAGTGAATGGGTGTGTGCGAGAACAAGCCCTTAGCAAGAGACTGTAAAAGGGAGTCTGTAATTAAGTAGGTAGCAGTGAAAAGGTGAGAGGTATCTACTGATGAGAGAATCAAGGGTAGCATGAGTGAATATAGGGGTGTGGAAAGATTCTAGGAAAAGGTGTCCCCAGATGTAGGGGAGGTGGCACAAATCAAGGAGAAATCAATGGGATTAGATGATTGGCATCTTGTGGACGTACAACAACCTATAAATTGAGGCATTGGCCTAATGAGAAATTGCTGGTTTTTGAGTATCCATGCCTACATTAAGCTATTAGATTAATTGATACTAATCTCCTCTTAATCATCATCTAATCACTTACAAATTATGTTGATTCTTGCATTTGATCCACCATAGCTCATCACAATGATACAAATTTAACACACTGGGTGCTATTGACATATTAAGCATCGTCTCCATGGACAATGCCAGATATTACGACGATGTCAGATACCATCACTTGGTTCTCGAGATGATATCGGATGCCAACCTAACTTGGTATGAGGAGGAAGGGGCAGCCCATCTCCCCTCATACCAAGTTTGGTGACAACCATCGGACATCTTTCGAGGGACCAAGTATGAGAAAATGGGGATTTCAAGGGCCGCCCTCCAAAAGAAATGCCAAAACCAAAAAATCCTCGTTTTTTTGTACTTGGTAATGCTATGAAAACCAAATAATTAACTATAGGAGTTTACAAAACCAAAATTATAAATATGGTGACAAAATCATATCTCATATATATACAATAAAAAAGTGAGATTAAAGAGCTAGGAGACTAGATACAATGAGAATGTGAGCTAACCCTACTATTCTAGGTTTAGCACTACTAATATTACGAACCCAATCATGGTCATTTTTCTCCCTTAAGACACGACAAGGGTAATCGACATGGAGGCTATGATGATGAGGCTGTGGCCCGCTGGCTGCTACTACTGGTGGTGGTTGACATAGCTCTAGTGGAAGCTCCTGCTCAAAATATGGATTAGCAAAAGCTGCTATTAACAGAGCCTACCGAGAATGTTAGGCTGCAAGCGACGATTGCCCTATGCCGTGCTCTCTCCTCCTTACTAGTGCAAGGCGTCTCCTCCTTACTAGTGCAAGGCGTCTCTATCTCGTGTAGACTAGCTTCTACTATATTTATAGAGTGCATGAAATATATTTCTTGACTAAGTTGGATTCCAACGACTTAAGTCCTTTTAGAGAAATAGAAAGTACCTTAAATTTAGATTGTCTGAGCAAGCAAATCGAGTATCCCTTACTTTCAGTAGAGCAAGCCCAATCTGTCTATACATCCAAAATTAGAAATCATGAGCAATACATATTTACACTCAGCACGACTATGCTCTTGTGTTGCAGTGATGTGGCATGCATCGAAAGATGCTTGCTCACTTGGTTGAGCTGACGTGATGGCCTCATCTAAGGTTACACTAGGACTAGTATCACGGATGTGCTCAAATGTTGTCAATGTGCTCTTCTCTAGCATTCGTTGGTAGGTTGCCCACTCCTCTGGAACCCATTTGGTCTCGGGAGGTGCTTCATCGACGAATACCTAAATCTGATCCATAGGGACCCCAACGGGGTGGTTGCTAGGTTGGCAACATTGGTGTAGTGTATCAACCAGCAATAACCACCAGTAATTAGATGCCACCAAGGAATAGGTCATCGATGTCGAGGGCTCGATAAACCCCCATGAACACATTGGCCCGGCAAGTGGGGCAGGCAACTTTCTGGACAAGATACAAAAGAGGTGGAATAGGTGTCCATATGCTAACGTAAAAGCATATGTCCTATCTATGTCCTCCTGATGAGAGAGCATGCAAGATGTGCCATGAGCAAAGAAAATATGGACCGTCGTCATTAGGAATACATGGCCATCTTCTCCGATGGGTCGTGGATACAATGGAATATATGGCATCGTTAAAGATTCGCTGAATTGTCTAGCCTAGACATGGAGAACTAGCATCGTTGTCCTATGCTAATTAATTCTACTAGTTGGGAACCCGTGCTTCGCACATCTTTTGAGGCTTCCAAAATCAAATTCTACCCAAACCTCCTCCTCCCCTTTCCGAACCTCCAAATTCTTGCCACGTGGTAGCTTTGTGAAAGTCTTCCTTAAGATAATATAGAGATGTGCAATGATGGGGTCAAAAAGTTGAGCTCACACTACATCCATGCCATCGTCTACATGCAAAAAACATGTTATTTAAAAAATTAATACTAAATGTAAACTAAAGTAAAGAGTAACAAAATATCAAGAGCTTTAATAAAAATGAAGAATAGACCTATCGTGGCATCATAAGATCTCACCTCCTCTACAATGTCGAGTTGTGTCTGTAAAGCATGTACAAAAGATGACTTTGCTCTATTGTGGGATGTTGTTGTAGGATGTTGGACCTGTGCCTAGAGCTCCTTTGTGATTTGCACTCCCTCTCTCATGGGTGGTGGCGTCTCGATCCTCATCCTTGAGCACCCTCTCTACTAGAGGCATCTATGTCCTAGATGTGCTACCCTCAAGTGTGGTTGATCCTCTCAAATGGGACATGTGCCTGTGTAAATGGACAAAAAAATCAAACATGGGAAAGCACATTATGAAGTGATGTAGATAGATATGAAAAGGAAGCAAGATCCACCTAAGGCAAAACAAGATGTGAAACCTACCGAACCACATGTTGGATCATCTTTGTGACAAATTTGACATCTTGAGCTACATGTCAGCCCAATGCCTCAACAATAAATAGGGGAACAAATGTAGGCTTGGCGATGAGTTGGGCTAGTGGAGGCCACCTATGGTCCTACATGTGGCCTTTACCACGTGTGTGTGTGTGTGTGTGTGTGTGTGTGTGTGTGTGTGTATACATATATATATATATGTACATATATATATATATATATATATATATATATATGTACATATATATATATATATATATATATATATATGTGTGTATATATGTGTGTATATATATATATATATGTATGTATGTATACACACACATATATACATATATATGTGTGTATATACACACACACACACACACACACACACACACACACATATACATATATATGCATATACATGTATATGTATACATATACATATACATGTATATGTATACATATACATGTATATGTATATGTATACATATACATGTATATATATATATATATATATATATATATATATTTATATATATATATATATGTATACACACACACACACACACACACACACACACACACACATACTATAGTGTATTAATTATATATCAACACTATAGTATATATGTGTATATAAAGTAGTGTTGATATAATTAATACACTATAGTATATATATATATGTGTGTGTGTGTGTGTGTGTAGAGAGAGAGAGAGAGAGAGAGAGAGAGAGAGAGAGAGAGAGAGAGAGAGAGAGAGAGAGAACCATAATGACTTTTTAAAAAACTTTAGCCTACTAATAGGTGACCAAGATGATTTTTGCAACATTATTAGAGAAATAGGGGAAGGAGGGAAATAAGGCCAAAAAGAAATGAAAAATACAAAGAGGGGAAGTAGGAAGTAGGGAGTAGTGTATGGGCCCTTATTACTAAGGGGGGCAAGAAACATTAGTCATGTTGTAAAGTTCTAAGGTCCTAAGGTTTTAGTCATGTCCTAAGGTCTTGGAAAATACATTATAAGTTGCAAATGTTGATATCCTAAGGTTTGAAGTTCTCACTATTAATTGAAAAATGTTTATAAATAAGGTCTGGTTAATGGTGATATCCTAAGGTTTGATCTATTTATTGAAAAATGCTTATACTTATTATTTACTAAGGTCTGGTTAGCTAAATATTTTTAAATTTTATATTATGAGACTTAAAATATTAAAAGCATTAAATAAAAAATTAATTATAATTAATAAAAAGATTAGGGATTAAGACACCTGCCTCCTTTAGCTCGAGTCAGGAGTGCACTCGTCACACTAAGATAATGAAAATAAGAGAGTTTGGGGGTTTTTATAGCTCAATCGACATCTCTCGGTGCAGTGGACAGCCACTGCGACCTTGATCAAGGTACATGATTGAATCCTTGCCATCCAAGGAGAAAGCTAGGATGTAATAAAAAAACTCAATCGACGTCTTAGAGGTAATCTATGCCGTTTTGTTGGAACACACAAAAGGTGGAGTATAGAGCCAAGATCTCAAATGGTTCTCATGAACGATCTAGATTACATGCGAGACCTCGATCAAGGTTTGAGATGCAATATAGATTCTCTATTGGGATGGTCAACGATGCATCATGGACCTCGATCGAGGCCTTAGGTACAATCGAGGTTGTTGTGCTTCCTCGATCGAGGTGTTGACAAGCCCAATGCATTACGAACTGCGATTGAGATCTTTGACGCACCCTGGTCATCTCAATTTTTCATATTTACTTTTACTTGGTATTTAATATTATGGATATTTTTGCATGCATGTGATATGGCATGAAACCTTAATTAAGGTATCTATATGGCATATGATGTCAACTACCAATGCATAAAGGTACCTCGAATGTGAGGTATTTATGTGTTGTGTTAACGTGTCCAATGACCTTGTTTGAGGTTTGGGTTGGCATTAACGTGGTATGGACATATACCTTGGTCAAGGTATGTTCAATGGACATGTGTTTCTCTCTCATGGCTCGAGAACCTTGATCAAGGTAGGGTGCCCACTTGAAATTATCACCCAAGCGGTGTCTCAATTTTTGAAAAACTATAAAAAATTGGTCACCCTTATTTTGCAACCACCCGGAGGGAGTTGTTGAACTTCCTACTTTTGGTATAATAGGTGTTGTACACTTTGGAGAGATACACCATAATTGTGTTTGAGCTTCCAGCTTTAGGCATCACAGTGGGCATTGTAGGCATTGAAGTCTCACTATGATCTTTTGATTATTTAGCCTCCTTTAATTTTTTGATGGGACAAACTATTGCACAATGAAATCCCTTGATAATATCAATGGCAACTATCTCAATCTTGCACTCTTCTAATGTAGTACCTTCTTGAATATCCCAACCAAACTTTCTTATGCTTGTTAATTTTTTGTAGTTGGACTTTATCAAATGTGAGACTACGAATTCCCTAAACTAAAGTTTGATACTGATGACATTTTTCTTTTTATCACTTTCACTATGTAAAATACAAGGCATCCTATCATTTGACATGGACTCCTTCATATCACTTGACATGGACTCCTTCATATCACTTATGGATCCTGCTTATAGAAGAGTGTTACATCGACTAGATTGTTATGTTGTGTTGATGTACCAAGGTATATAACAATCACCCCATTCTCGAGTCTCATTAATTTTGAGCTTTGGAGGAAACTTTAGTTTTATCTTTTGAGAGACTTGAGCTTCTAGTACCCCACTTGACATTGCATTGAAACATATAGAGTGTGTAAGAATAAATAAACAAGATGAAAAATAAATATACACGCTAAAGAATGTTTAACTTTTCCTTGTTTAGGCTTTCTCATACACTCAAATCAAATATAGTGCCTTGTAACACAAGGCATTCTATGTTCTCAATACTAAAATAGAAGGTCTTGATGGTTTTGTAACACAAGGCATTCTATGTTCTCAATACTAAAATAGAAGACCCTGATGGTTTCGATACAAATCAAATAATGCTCGATTTGACGCCTCTCCTTAGACACAAAGTTGTTCTTTAGAGTGGTTTTCTCATACACTCAAATCAAATATAGTGCCTCATAACACAAGGCATTCTATGTTCTCCATACTAAAATAGAAGGCCCTGGTGGTTCGGATACAAATCAAACAATGCGTGATTTGACTCCTCTCCTAAGACACAAAGTGGTTCATTAGAGTTGGTCTATTTACCCCACAAATAAGTGGCAAAATCTATTGTCCCTTTACCTTTGATAATACCTAATTCGAACAAAGTTTAATTTGAGTGCCCTCTCCTAACATAAATAAAAACAATATTATGTTTGAATCTTCTCCTCACGATAACTGAAGCGGTTCATTAAATTGATATATCACACAAGAGTAGTAACTTATAGTGGCTCTTTACCTTCCCTAATGTATGAGGTGTCCTCTCCTTACAGCTAAAGTGGTTCATTAAAGCTGGTTCATTTATCTCATGAAGTAGTGGCAAATTCTAGTGGTCTTTTACTTTTCTTCATAGAAGGTGCTATGAATATCTATATCAGATAATGTTTGATTTGAGTCCTAAATGATGTGGTTCTTAGAGTCAATTTGTATATCACACATAATAGTGGCAAGTTTTAGTGGCCCTTTACCTTCCCTGATAAAAGGTGGTTCTTGACATAACTAAAACAATGTTCCTTTTTAATCATTTCTTGTTAAGAACTGAAGTGCTTCATAAGAATTCATTGGTGTATCCTACATAGTAATGGTAAGTTCTATTGGCCCTTTACCTTCTCTCTTAGAAGGTGGTTCTCTATTGGTATATTCCACACAATAGTGGCAAGTGGGTCCAGATTGCCAGATAGCCATAGCTATCACCTATAGACTTCTATAGGCACTCATTAGATACATTTAAAGAACATAATAATAGATATACTCTCACTCGCTCTCAATACAACCAAGATATGATCAATAAGGCTTGCCATTATATTCATGATTGAGTAGAGCCATTGTATAGTTGAATGCTTGTATTACAATGATGACAAGAGTACAAGTTGCCAAGAAGGCTAAAGCTCAGATTGGATAGTACAGACTCGCACGGGACCGAGAATGACTAGAACTATTGGAACCCTTTTTACAAAGTTTGCAGGGTTTTATACCCATATAGGATCTTTGGCAGCCAACTACTAGCTTGCCATGTGTCAAAACCATAAATATATATATCTTCAAATTATAAGTAGACTTTATCATGGAGAGATACTTGAACAATGATCTCTCATAAAGTTCATGCATGTGCTTCAATGAGCAATTATATTAGAAATAAGGGATACCCAATTCCATTTAGTTGAAAACTTTTACTTAACCAACGCTCATTACTAACCATTAATTTTTACTTAACCAATGCTCATTACTAACCATTAATTTTTAAATTTTCATATGGTCATCATTTAATTGAGATGGACTTTTTTGGAGTGCATTCTCAGCTGAAAGGCACATCAGACTGGAAAACTTTAAACCAAACTTTGTGTTTTCATGCATTTAGGATATTAATAAGTCCACTGCCATCAAAGGCCTCAATTTCCACTGTGCCATAGAAGGAAGCGAAAAATGCTTTCACATTGCTAGGCACACCTTCATCTGCCCAGAATTGCTCATAGTACTGCTTTTCCCCCTCTCCTCTCTTTGTATCTCTCTCTCTCAAATACTTAAAAGAAATACATATCATTTTTGGCCATGCACTTCTTGGTCATATACTTTACACGCACAAGTGTAAAGAGTAGAGACACCACTTATGTGCAAGGAGATGGTATAGTACTTAGATGTGACACAATTATTCGCCAATTATGAGGTGTTTACACACCCAATGCTCTAAAACTCCAACTCTAGATCCTTAGTGTGGGGATGGTACATAAGCTCCATCATTCGTGAGTTGTCGAGATGTTTACACGAGTTTAGGATGGTACCAAGGTTTGTAGCTAATTGGCAGCTCCCTTGCCTCCATAGGAGGTAGTGGGTTTGAATCTACCCTAGTCGTATCTAGGAGAGGGAGTTTTGAGGTGGTAGAACAGGTGGATTCCATTGGGAGGACCCAGGCTCAATGCAATCAAGCTGCACAACGGCACGACGGGGGTGTGTGTTCTGAGTTTTGAGGGAGTTTTAACAAGCAAGAAGAGCTTAGCCTCATGGACCAATCTCTAGTATAGGTTTTTGGCTTTGCAAGTTGGATACAGAGATGTCACCTTTGAAACTAGGTGATCCTGGCTTCTGAAGAAGTTACGGCAGAGGGCGAGATCCAGGAGGAGAACAATAGGGGACTCCCAACACCTGCCATTCTGTTGCGGAGTTTCGGGCCCCACATCTGCCTGGCCCTTGCCTGCAACTAGGCGTCACATCATCAATGTTGATCTGGAGAGAACAGCAAGGTACGTTTCTATGTCCTGCATAATCTCGATTAGTGGGTGTTTATGTGGAGACCTAATCTCGCATGATGCTAAGTAGAGTTATGGCTGGCAGATTTTGTCTTGCATGGAGGACAGCTTGGCCCTGTTGAGCTAGCTCAATCTGCAGTATTGCGGGAGAAAAATGGCACCTTTCAATCTACATTCTCGCTGTTCCATAGAAATCTGCGTAAGGTACATCTTTAGCAACCTATGGTATTGGTGAGAGAAGATGGAAAGGGGTGTTTTTTTAGCTTTTTTTTTTTTTGGGAGGGGGGGGGTGCGGCTGGCCGGGGCAGGACAGGATGGCGGGGAAGGCAGAGGGGGCTTCTCCTCAACAATTCAGATATTAAGAGGGTTTACACCCATTACACCCTCCCTTTTCATAATTCTAGAGATTAATTAGGCCTTTTAACTTTATATTTTTGTTGCATTCCATGTTTTTTTTTTTTTTTGGGGTATGTAGGAAGTTGTGTAAAGAGGGGCACCTTGATGAGGCCCTTCAAGCTGTTCCCATAATGGAGCATCAAGGGCTTGCCATTTCACAGGACACTGCCTATTCCCTTCTGCAGGTATGCATCAAGAAGAAAGACCTGGCAGCTGGGAGGCAAGTGCAATCCCTTATGATAAGAAGTGGGTTACATTCAGTGTCTCTTCTGGGAGATCACCTTATCCGCCTTTTTGCTTCATGTGGCAGCCTGCCAGAGGCAAGCAAAGCCTTTTGGAAGATCCCGGAGCCAACAGTGTACACATGGAATGCCATCATTTCAGCTCATGCCCGGCTTGAAGACGGAAGAAAGGCTCTCGAACTGTACCACAAAATGCAGCAGGTTGGCGTGACTCCAGATATAGTTACATTTTTGTGCATTTTGAAAGCTTGTGCAGGTGTAGGAGCCTTGCTGCAAGGAAGGTGGACACATGACCAGGCCATTAGACATGGACTGGACTCGGGTGCTTTCAGTAACTCCCTCGTTGACATGTATGCAAAATGTGGTAGCCTAGAGGATGCACGCTGTGTGTTTGATGGGTTGAATTCCAGGAATGTGGTGTCGTGGGGTGCAATGATGGCAGGTTACGTTGAAAATGGCAATTGCCTGCTCACCTTTGAGCTTTTTGAGAGAATGAAAGAAAATGGTATTGACCCAAACAGAGCAATATTCTTATGCATTTTGAAAGCATGTATTTCCAAAGGAGATATAGGACAAGGAAGGCTGATACACTATGAGATAATCAAGAGTGGGTCTGATTTGGAGTTGATGGTTGGGAACACCCTTATTGACATGTACACCAAGTTTTCTTGTCTAGAAGACGCATGCAGGGTTTTTGACAAGTTGCCAGATCGAGATGTAGTGTCATGGGGTGTAAGGATTGCAGGATTTGCTGACCATGGACATAGCTTTCTTGCACTGGAGCTTTTCGAAAAAATGCAGGAGGATGGGTTGAAGCCTGATAAATACACATATTCTTGCATCTTGAAAGCATGTGCCACTGAAGGTGCCTTATGGCAGGGCAAACTGGTACATGATCGAATAGTGAGGTGCGGCCTTGAATCCAATATTGTTGTTGTAAATACACTCATTGACATGTATGGTAAATGTGCGTGTGTAGGGGAGGCGTGCAAAGTGTTCGATGGTTTGCTGAGTCGAGATGTGGTGTCATGGGGGACGATGATCGCGAGATGTGTCCAACACGGGCTTGATCATTTTGCTCTGAACTTTTTTGAAAAGATGCAACAAGATGGCTTTTGTCCAAATAAAGCTGTATTTGTGTGTGTCTTGAAAGCATGTATTATGGTAGGAACCTTGGTGCAAGGCAGGCTGCTACATGACCAGATGATCAGAGCTGGGTTAGGATTAGATTTGACCATTGGTAGCACCCTTGTGGATATGTATGGCAGATATGGAAGTTTAGAGGAAGCAGGCACGGTATTTGATTCAATGAACAATCGAAATGAGGTGGCTTGGGGTTTAATGATTGCAGGATATGTACAGCATGGTTATTGTCTTCCTGCTGTTGAGCTTTTTGCAAAAATGCAAGGGGACGGCATAAAGCCAGACAAAGCATCCTTTCTGTGCATGCTGAAAGCATGTGGCAAACTAGGGGCAATAGTGTACGGCAGACTGTTACATGGACAAATAATTGAAAGTGGACTGGCAGTGGATGTGGAGGTAGGGAGCGCTCTCATTGACATGTATGCAAAGTGTGGGAACTTAGAAGATGCATACAAAATTCTCGACGTTTTGCCAAGAGGGAATGCTGTGTTATGGGGTGCAATGATTGCAGCATTTGCCCGCTCTGGGAATTTCAAGACAGCTTGCGAATGCCTAAGCAGCATGAATAAACGAGGTTTGAAGCCAGACTATGTGATATTTACCAATCTTTTCAGTGCTTGCACTAATGCTGGCCTACTTGCAGAAGGTTGCCAGTTCTTCACATCCATGAGAGAGGAGTACGGCATCGAACCGAGAATGGATCACTACAATTCCATAGTTGACCTTCTTGGGCGGGCAGGACAAATGAGGGAGGCTGAGGACTTTTTGTTGTCCATGCCGTTTCCTTCAGACATTTTAGGGTGGATGTCTGTACTGTCTTGCTGCAGAACCTATTGTAACCTAGAGTTGGCAAGACGATGTTTCGATCAAGTTGTTCAGTTAAATCCAAATGATGCCTCTGGCTATGTGCTTATGTCGAACATATACACTGATGCTGACTTGTGGGAGAATATAAATTTCATTCAAGAGCAACAAGTGTGTGCTAGTGTAGCTAAGAAGCCTGGTATAAGATGTATAGAGGTTAACCAATGTACACAGGACTTTATGGTGGGGGAGACTTCTTATTTTGGATTACCTGAGTGAGATTAATGCAAAATGCAAGACGGTGAATTCCATGATCAGGAGGGAAGGATGCATGCCCTGAGTAGACTTGATACTAGAGCCAAGATTTGATGAGGGCTTGGAGGAGCTGAGCCTTGTTTTTTTACCTCACTGAAAGGCTCTTGGATACAGTGTTCCACTAGGGAAGGCATGCTCAAGTGCATGGAAAAAATTCAGCTCTCTTGGTCTGGGTAAAGGAGTTCTGTTCCAACATTGTTTTTGAAGAATGGGCTCTATGGGTCGCTCTTATTACGTCAAAGGAGGACTGCTAAGAAACAACAGCCAGGATGACCTGTTTATGTGAACAATGGGACAAATAACGACAGCCCTGTTCCCTCCAGGTGCTATTTTCTTTAATTAGACACGTTATTATACTCCAGCTGCTATTTTTCAGCTTCAACACCAGCTTTTTCTTTAAGTATACTCCAGCTGCTCTTTTCCATCTCCAACATTATTTTTTCTGTGCATTCTTTTTACATTATCATTTCTTTGATTATACTGTATTTAATTATACTTCTTATAACACAACAATCAAGCCGAAAAATGTTTCTACTCTAGCCACGTGGTTGAAAATGCAGCTGTTTTTTAATAACTAGGGCCTTTAATCATGCTTTAATCTTTTAGAATCAACCCGGTAAGGATAAGGCTGCCTAAAACGTTTGTGTTATAAACCTTTATCACGATCATAAATATAAACATGATCTATAGCTTAGAATTAGGTTTTTGTTGTTCAATGTGCTAACCTGTTTGTTTTGTTGACTTTAGGTCACAGGGTTGATGTTGTAGAGTGTGAAGATCGCAGTGGCAAGAGTGGACTGGCGCTGATTTGCAAAGGCTTCGTGGACTCAAAAGTTGAAAATCTATACTGTTTGAGTAAGTGCTCCATTTTTATGACCTATGGCTTCATTACACATGACAATGTATGATTTTCATAAGTTGTTTTCACATTTCGATATTAATGATTCTAAAATTTTAGATTTGTAACTATCTAGTTTTAGTATTGTCATATGCTGAAAGTTAAAATACAAAATTTTGATGCAAAGAAAATTGATGATGAAATTGAAAATAAGATCTCAATGCATATGAGTTGTTAATAAAGAAGGAAATTTATAATACTATTACATTGCGGGGCCTAGTGACCAATGCTAGGGACCCCCTTATTGAGTATTTGTAATATGCATGGTCCGGTGCAAGCTATTTACCGAGTATTCACCACTTCCTGGTGTAGCGATTGAAAGTGGACTGGTAGTGGATCTGGAGGTAAGGGGGCTCTCATTGACATGTGGGAACTTAGAGTATGCAAACAATTCTCTATGATTTGCCAAGCGGGAACGCCATGTTATAGGGTGCAATGATTGCAGCATTTGCCTGCGCCTATTGCCATTACCAGACTCGTACCATTTACAGGTTAAAAATAACAAATGCAAAACATTGGACGAGGCCATTCATTCAGCTCGTATCTATGATGATACAATGGTCTCTTCCAAGTCGAAACCCGTTACCGAGCAGGGGAACAAGCATAAAAGAAGGTTCTCCGCACCTATGGCTAACACGACTGAAGGAAAGTCTTCGGACCAACCTTCGAAGAATTCAAGTTCGACACCAGCGAAGAAGAAACGACTCCTTAGGGCTTTAAAGCTCAAGAAGGAAGGACGTTGTTTTATCTGCGAAGAAAAAGGACACATGCGTAACGAGTGCCCAAAGCAAAAGGGTACCAAGACTAACATAGGACCCAAGCCAAAGGCAACTAATCAGCTGTCTTTGACATGTACGTCAATTACTGTACTTTCTCGCTCTAGTACTTGTTCTGATTGTCTGTTCAATTCTAAAGTATTTGGCTTGCATGATCTTCTCCGAGTTTATGAAGAAGTGAATGGCCATAAGATTCACATTCTTCTAGACCCTGGTAGCTCACACAACTTTGTTAACTACAAACTTGTGCAGCAATTGAGTCTTGATACGACACCCAACGATCATACCTATGAGGTACGCTTATCTGCGAGAAGGCAAGTTTGGGATCGAAAGGTGGAGATGCTTCCGATCCAGATTCAGGACTACAAAGACACTCTGGAATGCTATGTAATGCATCTAGAAAATGTAGACTTGTTATTAGGGATTGAGTGGTTTAAGACTCTTCAAGTCCAGATAGATTGGTCTAGTCATATTTTTTCTTTTCAGCATAGGGACACCAAGTATAGTATTTTAGGTGATTGTATTAATCCCTCTCAGGGACCTCTTGTAAATACAATTGATTTTGGAAATATAATGGATTCTTCTTTGTATACCGCTTTCCATTGTGTATTGATTCCACTTTCTTCCTTTCTCATGCCTTCCTTGGACGTAAATGAATTAAGTGTGTTTGAAAGCAAAGAATTACAGAAGATACTTGATTCGTTTCAAGATGTATTTCCTAAGGAACTGCCATCGGGTTTACCACCTGAACGGGTAGTAGACCATCGTATTGACTTGATCCCTGGTGCTCATCCTGTCAGTATTTCACCTTACAGGATGAGCCAAGCTGAGGAAGATCAGTTGGCTAAACAACTCGAAGATTATTTGAGGATGGGCCGGATCCGTCCAAGTAAATCACCTTGGGGTGCACTACATGTGTAGATACTAGAGATGGTTAGATTTTTTTTTGACCATAAGTTAGAATAGAATAAGCTTCAAAAGTAGTTCAACGTAAACAAAACCTGGGAATCCATGCATCAATTCAACTGTGTGTTTGATGTTCTTTAGAGATTTGGCTTGCTAGCCAAAGGGCTTTTGCATCACCTGTGTTGCTTAGGAGAAAGAATGTAACATGCGGAAGCTCTGGGAGTCTTCTTTCAGCCCTAAACACTCTTGGAAACCTTCTGATGCAAAAAACGCACCATCTGATGCAAAAACGCAGATATAGAGAGAGAGTAGAGAGAGAGGGAAGTGCTGGAAATTCAGTATATTCTTCTATGATACAAAAAGGTATGTGAATCTGCAGCCATGGGCTGCCTTACATAAAAGGTGATGACACCTAAATCTGTCTCCTATGGGACCTCTAATGATCCAATCCCCTAGAGGGAGAGAATGAGATAAATGATGAGCACTTGAGCCCTTTTATATGGGTCTTGGACAATGTAGGAGCTGGCCGACTGCTGGTCGGCCAGTTCAGAATTTCCTTTAATGCTTTTTTTAGTAAATCCGACCAAATCTACTCCTGGCTAACGATGCGCATGCTGCTGCCCGACTGGACTCTAGTCCACACACTCTAGCGCCTGCAGCCGACTGATGCTTTTATCATCTTATGATGCGTTTCAGCCGCCTGGTTCTGTGAGCATCCTTTTGGTCCTTCTCAATACTTGCTCCAAGTCCTGCTCCAGTTTACACTGCCATCAGTGCTCTATGCTCTGTCATCCTGGTTCTTCTACTGGTTCATGGTCTTTATCTGTTTGCCTCTTCTGGATCTAGCCCTGAGAATGTCCATGGCATCTGTGATGCACATGACATCCCCCTCTGCTAAACTTGATGACAGGAATCCAACCTGCTCTTGGATGACTGTCATCATCCCAATCCTGTCCCGAAGTCCCTCTGTCATCTTCCATCCCTGGCAAACCTTTTTCTCTGAAAATCCGGTCTGTTCTCCAAACCACTCTGTCTCAGATGAAGATCTATGCATCTGGTTCCTCTAGTCCACAATCCATTCCTGCCCTAACTCTGAACACCGTCTTGGTCTTCTTTCCTGGAATTGAGTCTGGCACTCTCACATCACCCTTGGAGGATCAACCTCCCTTGGGACCGTTACCTGAGAACCTATTTGGCTCACGGAACTGCCATCCCCATCTGGCACTGTGGAACACCACCAACAAACCTCCTGGGAGTTCTTCCCGCTTCTGTGCTCCTCGCCTTGGGCTTCGAATCCGTGTACTTTCCTGTACCTTGGACCTGTACACCATCATATGGGACTGAATCAGTGTTTAGCTTGGCTGAGCCTGATGCTCTGATACCAATGTAACATGCGGAAGCTCTGGGAGTCTTCTTTCACCCCTAAACACTCTTGGAAACCTTCTGATGCAAAAAACGCACCATCTGATGCAAAAACGCAGATATAGAGAGAGAGTAGAGAGAGAGGGAAGTGCTGGAAATTCAGTATATTCTTCTATGATACAAAAAGGTATCTGAATCTGCAGCCATGGGCTGCCTTACATAAAAGGTGATGACACCTAAATCTGTCCCCTATGGGACCTCTAATGATCCAATCCCCTAGAGGGAGAGAATGAGATAAATGATGAGCACTTGAGCCCTTTTATATGGGTCTTGGACAATGTAGGAGCTGGCCGACTGCTGGTCGGCCAGTTCAGAATTTCCTTTAATGCTTTTTTTAGTAAATCCGACCAGATCTACTCCTGGCTAACGATGCGCATGCTGCTACCCGACTGGACTCCAGTCCACACACTCTAGCGCCTGCAGCCGACTGATGCTTTTATCATCTTATGATGCGTTTCAGCCGCCTGGTTCTGTGAGCATCCTTTTGGTCCTTCTCAATACTTGCTCCAAGTCCTGCTCCAGTTTACACTGCCATCAGTGCTCTGTGCTGTGTCATCCTGGTTCTTCTACTGGTTCATGGTCTTTATCTGTTTGCCTCTTCTGGATCTAGCCCTGAGAATGTCCATGGCATCTGTGATGCACATGACAAAGAAGGACAATACCTGGAGAATGTGTATAGATTACAAGAGATTGAAAAAGCTGACCATTAAGAACCGTTATCCTCTCCCTAGATCAGATGACTTGATTGACCGGTTAGCAGGAGCGAAATATTTCACGAAGATAGATTTACGTACTGGCTATCACCAGATACGTATTCATGAAAGGCATGTCGAAAGAACCGCCTTTCGGACTAGGTATGGCCATTACGAGTTTCTCGTATTACCTTTTGGGTTAACCAATGCTCCAGCCACTTTGCAGCAAATGATGAACGATCTTTTTCGTGAACATTTGGAAAAATTTGTGGTGGTGTTCCTTGATGATATTTTGATATATAGTCGTACTCTTGAGGATCATGTTAGACACCTCACGATTGTCTTATCTATTTTAAGACAGAATCGACTATATGCTAAGTTAAGTAAATGTGAGTTCTTTATGACCGAAATCATTTACTTGGGACACAAGATCACTAGAGATGGATTGAGCATTGACTATGACGGAGTTCAGAAGGTTCTGGACTGGCCTATACCGCGAACAGTGAAACAACTTCGTTCTTTTCTCGGTTTTGTTGTTGTTCTTCGGAAATCTGTACAGGAGTACTCTCAGCTCACACTACCGATGACCGACTTATTGAAAGGTCGTGGACGTAAGTCAAATAAGCCTATCACTTGGAATAACGAACTCAATCTCATTGGCCAACCCTTGAGAAGGAGCTTTATGCTGTGATTCATGCTCTCAAGGTTTGGAGACATTATTTATATGGCTCCAAGTTTGTGGTATTGACTGATCATCAGTCAATCCAGTATGTGTGTGATGCGGATGATTTGAGAGGAAGGAAAGCTCGTTGGACGGAGTTAATGCAAGATTTTGATTTTGAGATCCGTTATCGGAAAGGATCCATGAATAGTATTGCAGATGCGCTTAGTCGAATTCGAGAGGTGAATACTTTGTCGTTCATCGAGATTTCTACCGACTTATTTCAGTCATTGAGAGGGCTTTGCAGGACTGATAGTTATTTTGGTCCATTTTGGCAGAAGATCCAAGACAGGAGCTCATTGATTGACCAAGACTCCATGACTGAGTAGTCTACCATTCAGGCTGCAGGAGGCCAGTGGATGATTCGGAATGGTTTACTATTCCGTAATGACAAAATTTGTGTACCACAGATCCCGGACATTAGGTCCAAGATTCTTAAGGAGTGTCACGATGCTTCTTCTGCTGGACACCCTGGGGTACACAGGACACTATCGTTAGTGAAACACACTTTTTATTGGCCAAAGATGAAAGGGTATGTAGAAGATTATGTTCTCAAGTGTCAGATTTGTCAGGCAAATAAAGCTGAACGCTTTAGACAGGCTGGGTTGTTGCATCCTTTGCAAATTCCAGGTAATAAATGGGAAAGTATTTCCATGGATTTTATTACCGGATTGCCAAGAACACATTAAGGCCACGATTCTATTTGGGTTGTGGTGGATTGCTTGACAAAAATGGCTAGATTTTTACCGACCTGGAAGAGTATTACAGCTACGCAATTAGCACGGCAGTTTATCGAGCAATTGTTTAGACTGTACGGGTTACCGCAGGACATAGTCAGTGATAGGGACTCTAAGTTTACGAGTGATTTTTGGAAACTTGTTTTTGAGAAGTTGGAAACAACTTTGAATTTGAGTTCCTCTGATCATCCTCAATCTGATGGCCAGACTGAAAGAGTGAATCAGATTTTGGAGGATATGCTTCGAGCATATGTATCCAAAAGACAGAGTTCATGGGAGGATTATCTTCCTATGTTAGAATTTGCATATAACAGTACTAAGCATATGAGTACAGGTTTTAGTCCTTTCATGCTTATGTATGGTTTTCAACCTAGATCACTTGTTACAGTAGGATTCTCAAGACTTCAGCATGATGCAGCACGTAATTTTTTGCAAGATATGCAAGAAATGTTACAAGTTGCAAAGGAATCTATTAGAAGTGCTCAAGACCGAGACAGATTTTATTCTAATAGACATCGTTGACCCAGAGAGTTCTCTGAAAGAACGATGGTGTATTTGCGAGTTCCGAAAGATTCCGAGACTTTACGGACAGGTCGATCTCCGAAATTATCCCCTAGATACTGTGGACCATTTCGTATTACACGACGGATTGGTTCAGATGCATATGAATTGGATTTGCCTTCTCATGTGAAAGTTCATCCTGTATTTCATGTCAGTAGACTTAAGGAAGTACTGGGTGGAACAGATCAAAGTTACTCCTCAAGAAATTATAGATGTCGAGGACATGACATTTGTTCCGCATGAACCTGAAAAGATTCTTGGATTTCGTGAAAGAAGACTGCGTAATACGCTTATCACGGAATACAAGATCAAGTGGAAGGATCGTGTTGAGGAGGACGCTACATGGGAGACATTGACTACTCTTCAGAGAGATTACCCTGGCTTTTTAGTGAGCTCAGGAGTGAGCTCTTAGAGGAAGGGGAGTATGTCATGTGCACAGTGTGTATCTACCGTGTGCTACATGCACGCAAGACTTGGGGAAGCTTGGAGCTAGGCAGGCTGTTTGACGAGCTGAGTTAGGGATAGACTAACGGTTGGGCACCCAAGTATGGACGGGCGGGCGCCTAAGTGTGGACGCCCGATGACCGGCCAAGAGCCTATAAAAGGGTGGCTAAGGTTAGTTATTGAGAGAGATAGAGTCTCGCGAGTTTGTGAGAGCTCTATGGTCTTGGAGCCTGGATCTAGTGCAGACGTGCACCTGCTTTATGCAGCCGAGGCCGGCAGCAATCTCGAGGCCCGCGAGGGTAGCTTCGTGGTGGTATGGGACGTCGCGAGAAGGAGATTGGTCGGTACGTCAACCTAGTTAGCTCAGCTCGTGGCTCGGTGGGGACAGCCAAGACTGTGGGCTTGCCCGCAGTTGTCATGGTTGGGAGGTGAGTCAGGCCTGCACCCCCTTGTTTGTTTGTTTGTTTGTTTGCAGGATTCGAGTCTCGTACCAAGAATGATCACGAGGAGATCCGTGGGGATTTGACACCTGGCCAGTCTCACGGTCCCATAGAGCAACTGAATGCTCCTCAAATTCCACCCGAAAGCCAGTCTTGCATACTTCATGCACTGACAGAAGATGAAAACCCAGAGCAGGGACGTAAAGAACACCGCAAGCATGCTTGCCCCCCTTGTCGTCGGGAATAATCTCCATCCGGCCCTCAGTGTGTATCGGAATAGTGGAGTTGTCGCCAATAAAAATGCGACCTGACTGCCGTTTCAGATCCAAAAAGAAGTCACGGGACGGAGTCATGTGCCTGGAAGCACCACTGTCAAGAATCCATTCTCGGGTATCCTTCGCGGTGAAGCCAACTGCCTCCTCGCTCGAAGACGATGAAGCATCGAAGTCCATCATCTCTAAGTGCACAAATGCAAGAGTCTTTGCAGCTGAGGCTGAAGAATCAGCACTCTTCCCAGTCCGCTTAGGACACTTCCTCCAATAGTGGCCATTCTCACCACAATCATTGCAGGATTGTTCGGCCTTAAGCTTCTCTCATTCTGTGTCGGGCTTCTTCTCAGAAGACTTCTCCGGTGAAGCCTTCCCTTTGTCCTTGTTGTTATTCTGGCCTTTCGACCGTTGGCCAGTTAAGGCCTCCGAACCTCCGCTGTGAGGAGGGTTCGTGAAACATTCCTCTTGGTCCAAGACCATGGGCACAAGCTCCTCCCAAGTAATGGTGCTGAGCCTGCCACTCGTAATCAAAGAGGAGTAGAAAGCGGAATACTGAGCAGGCAAGTGAGACAGCAAAGTAATGGCCATGTCTTCAGATGATATCTCCTTCCCAGCCTGGAGGACTTCCTGCTGAAGAGCCTGCAGCTTGTTAATGTGCTCCCGCATCGTCGATGACTTTGCAGGGTTCATAACCTGCGTCTGCACTTCCAAGGAGATCCTCTTCATGGGTGATACCCTGTTATAAAGAGAAGCCAAGTGCTGCCATATGCCTATGGCCAACGTCATGTGCTTTACGTGATTGATTACTTGTGGTGTGCAATTGAGGAAAATAAATGACCGGACCTTGGCGTTGACACGATCCCACATCTGTGCCCGTGCCTCTCGGTCCTTCTTCATCGACAGTAACTCCCCTTCCTCTGCTTCCGGCCTTGGAACCCCGTTAACGATGAAATCAGCAAGGTCATATGACTCCAGCACAGACTCCATCATCACCTTTCAAATGCCATAATTGTTCCCGTCCAACTGACGGTCTACTGGGAACGTGGGGAGAGTCGGGATCTTCACATGCTTCTCAGCCATCTCTAACAAATCTGCCATCGCGGGGATGTAACTGAAAAGGGTGGGTGGGTGGGAAAAAAAAAACTCGAAACTTGCAAGTGGCTGTCCAGCACTTCAGACCGCCTTTCTCTTGCAACTTCTCTTCCCGAACAGTCCAAACAATCGTCCAATCGTCCAATCAGCAACGTAACTATCCCCCTCTTGCTCAAAAAACTCCCAAGATCTATCAAGAGCCTAGGGCTCTGATACCATGTCAAAATACGCAGCAGAAATGATAACCAAACTTGAGACCACAAGAGCAAGTAGAGTGCAGAAAATAGAGAGCACAAGAGAAGGAGAGAGATAGAGGTATAACTCTTCTCTATACACAAGATCCTGAGGAAAACTGAATGAATACAATGTGGGGGCAATGGGGCCTATTTATATGGCCCCATGATAAATAGGCTCCATGAGTGCAGTCGGCCAGTAGATGGGCAGCCGACTGGACCTGAAATGCCCACGACCTGAAAATACAACAGTCGGCCAGCATATCAAAGTCGGCCATCACTCGTGTGCAGTTGGCCAGCAGCAGGGAGCAACTGGGACTGCTTGTGACCAGTCGGCCATCTGGTACAGCCGACAGGTCCTACACTGCCTCCCACACCTTGGAAAAATAGGGAAAAATGGGAAAAAAATACGGGGAGTGAGGAAAAATGACAAAACACCTATACAGGGCGGGCACACCCACAACAGAGGCCCTGGTGTCTGATAAAGACAGGAGATGACTTCTAACACTCTTGAGGGCTTCTCTCTCCAGATTGATCATGTTGTTTCGTCTTCGATATCTTCTCGATCTTCTCGTGGCTTCTTCCGGAGACCTTCTGGGTATTCAGATGTACCATATCTTCGCGAGCTTTGTGCCTTTTATGAAAAGGTTGTTCCTTCAGACGCTTTGGAGGATTTTTTTCAGCGTACCGGACTTGGTCCACCTATCTAGCGATGAAGAGGATGTTAGCACTTTCATCCCCAGTTTCTGCCCTTTATGGTGCCCATTTGGTCCCCTTTTGTTTGGCCCTTGCTTGTGGGCTGGCCACCCCTTTTTTACTATTTTTCTGGGATTTTTTCCCAGCCATTCTGGCATTTTTCTAGTCGGCCATGTCCAACAGCTTCAGTCGGCCTGTTTATGAGCTCCAGTCGGCCAGCACTTCCCCACTATAAATAGTGGGTGCTGGCCTCTCATTTCTCATTTAGTCTTGTACATATTTGCTCCCTCACTTATGAGACTAACACTGTCTCTTACTTGGGACTGTTTTGGTTCAGTATATTCAGCATAGTTTGCTCCATATCTCTCTCTCTCTTGCACTCTCTGTTCAGCACATTCTAGTGCCACTCTGCTTCCGCTCTGTGCACTCTTTCATGGTATCAGAGCTCCCGGTTTAGCAACCTTTCTGCTGCCCCAGATTCAGCCCTGTTTTCAGCATCTTCTTCTCTGCGTTTTCTTCCAGATCCATAGCTTTTGCTGCTGCGTTTTCTGGACAGCACTCTGCTGGTCGTTTTTTTTCAGATTGGCTTCACCGATTCAGCCATCTGGCTCTTGTCGATCAGCGTTTCATTGCCCACTTGGAGATTGGACTGCAGGCGGCTTGTTTTCTACAGGACAGCACTTGTTCACTGCTGCGTTTTCCTATTTCATGGCTCCTATGGCTGTCATGATGCATAGGTTGACCGCTCCAAAGTTGGTGTTGCTCTATGGTGGGAGGACTTTGGTTCAGATGGACCGGAGCTGCAGCAGCTTGCCATCCGCATACTTAGCCAGGCCGTCAGCTCCTCTTGCTTGGAGCAACTTTGGAGTACCTACAGCCACATTGCCTCTAGGAAGAGGAACCGACTCGGGGTAGAGCGTGCCAATGACCTTGTCTTCGTCAGCGCTCGCGAACTTGCGAATGCTTTGCAAGAGCATGACCAAGAAGGCAGATTCCTTCACCGAGTGGGAGATGCGTCAACAAGAGGATGAGGTGCAGGAGCAGCATGCCAGTGAGGATGAGACTGAGGATGAGCTTGATGCTTCTTTGGCACAAGCTACCCATGACCATGAGGCGAGCACTTCACGTGGATGATCATTCATGGATCATGATTCATGGGCCTTACTACTTAGCTCTAGCCTCTAGCCTCTAGTCTTCAGCACTTTTTTGTCATTGACTCATTTGAGTCCGTCCATGTATTTTGCCTCCTTAAGGCTTAGTCTTGACTCCTGAGTCCTGACTCTTGAGTCATGACTCATTTTGTATCTACTTAATTATTAATATGACTCAAAAGCTTACCATTTTAGTGTAAATTTGTGCTCATTTTGATGTACTTCCAAAGTAGAATAAGTGTAGAGTAGAAAAATAAAAAAAAAGGTATTTTTTGAGTGCCGTTCCCTCCCCCGTCCCCGTTCCCTACTTATGGCCGTCCCCCGTCCCCGTCCCCGTCCCCGTCCCCCGTCCCTTGTGACTATGACAATGGGCTATCTTTGCTCAGAATTTCTGAGGGGGATTTTTCTCCTATTGCTTCGTCTCCGATTCTTTCTTCGTCAACTAGTGACCAGGATGTAGAGCAGAGAGGGCTATTTCCAAGTGGTGGTGGTGCAAGCTGTGATGACAAGGGTGCTCTAAGACCTGAAGGGTGTAGGCTCTGATGACAAGGGTGCTACGTACCTGAAGGGTGGTGGAGCAGAGAGAGCTGCCATCCGGAGTGGTGCAAGCTTTGGTGACATAGGTGCTGCGTACATGAATGGCGGTGAGGAGCAGAGAGGGTTGCCGTCCTAAGTGGTGCAAGCTCTGGTGACGCGGGTGCTGCGTACTTGAAGTGGTAGAGTGCAGAGAGGGCTGTTGTCCTGAGTGGTGCAAGCTCTGGTGACACGGGTGCTACGTACCTGAAGGGGTGTCGATGATGAAGATAAGCAGAGAGTGGGCTGCCGTCTCGATGGTGTGATGTAGCAGAGAGTGGGCTGCTCTCTTGATGGTGAGAGCTAAAGAAAAATGCTGAAGTACTCTATGTATAGCAGAGAGGACTGCTGCTCCACGAGCTGTGGATAAAACACTGATATGCTGATGTAAGCACTGATGATGTGCTGATGTAAAATGCTGATAAAGTGCAGATGCAAGCGCTGATGTAAAACGCTGATGAAGTGCTGATGTAAGCACTGATATATGCTGATGTAAAATGTTAATGATAGTCTGATAATGTGTTGATATAAGCGCTGATGTAAACGCTGATATACAGGATGTTTCTGAGAGGGTTGTTTTCCCCTGATGTATGCTAATGTAAAACGTTGATGAAGTGCTAATGTAAGCGTTGATATATGCTGATGTAAAATGCTGATGATGGGTTGATATAAGCGTTGATGTAAACGCTAATATACAGGATGTAGCAAAGAGGGCTGCTGTCCCCATGGTGTGGCATGTAGCAGAGAGTGGGCTGCTGTCCCGATGTGTGGCCAGATATAAAACGCTGATGTGCTGCCCTGAAGAGCCAATGAAGATTGGGCAGACGATGTGCAGTCCTCGGTAGTAGTAGCGGCAACAAAAGTGCTACCAGATATGACAATGAAGTGGAACAAGATGATGTATGATGAGGCAAAGCTATATATACCAATATACCAAGGGGGACTGCTGGTCGGTCAGCCTAAAGGCTATCGGCCAGTAGCAAAGACATAAAATCCCTAAATAAAACCAAAAATCCCAGAAAAAATCCCCTTTTTAGGGCTGTGAAAAGTACTGTTTTCACACACCCCCTCTCAGGCCAAAAAGGGGACCATGAGAGAAGATGATAGATGCCACAGTCCCACACTGATACACTGGTAGAAGGAGTGTATCCCCCTCTGGAAACAAAATCTGATAAAGTCAGAGAGGGTGATTGATATGGCAAAGGTGGTGAAGATGAGTGAATATACATGGGTTGATCTTGAACGGGGCTCTCCATTGAGTAAGAAGTCCCACTCCCTATGTGGTACAAAGCAGATTTTGGAGAAACAACTTCGGGTGAGAAGAATTGGTCCTCCGGGAGTGCGGGTAAACGGTGCTCTCGAGGTCTTCAATCCCTTTGCTCACGATAGCTTTGATACCATGTGAGGGCAAAAGGACGAGATGTACGAGAGATCAGAGCAAAACAACACAGCATGAAACATGTGAGTGAGTCTATATATAATGGCGAGTGAACAAATGTACAAGAGCCCTCTGATGTGAGGTGACTCAGTAGAAAGACCAGTGTAGAAGTAGAGATGATGTCGGAGCGGAGGCATGGTCGATGACGAAGGCTCCTGTTGATGTGAGGCAAAGCACTCCGAGAGGTGGTAGGTGTTGAAGGCTCGTGTCGCTGGATGCAGAGGCTCGTGTCGCTGGATGCAGAGGCACTCCGAGGTGGTAGTGGCAGCGGAAGATGAGGTGATGCAGGCTCTAGTGACAAGGGTGCTGTTATACTTGAGGTGGTAGATGAAGAGCAGAGAGGGATGCCGTCCCGAGTGGTGGTGGTGCAAGCTCTGATGACAAGGGTGCTGCAAGACCTGAAGGGTGCATGCTATGATGACAAGGGTGTTGGTACCTGAAGGGTGGTGAGGAGCAGAGCGGGCTACCGTCCCGAGTGGTGCAAGCTTTGGTGACATGGGTGTTGTGTACCTGAAGTGATAGAGAGCAGAGAGGGTTGCTGTCCCGACTGGTGCAAGCTCTGGTGACGTGGGTGCTGTGTACCTGAAGGGGTGTCGATGGTGAATATAAGCAAAGAGTGGGTTGCCATCCCGATGGTGTGATGTAGCAAAGAGTGGACTGTTGTCCCGATGGTGAGAACTGAAGAAAAACGCTGAAGTGCTCTGTGTATAGTAGAGGGGGTTGCTATCCCATGAGTTGTGGATATGCTTATGTAAGCCGTGATGTAAAATGCTGATAAAGTGCAGATGTAAGCGTTGATGTATGTTGATGTAAAACACTGATGAAGTGCTGATGTAAGCGTTGATGTAAAATGCTAATGATATGCTAATGATGTGTTGATATAAGTGTTGATGTAAACGCTGGTATACAGGATGGAGCAGAGAGAGTTGGTGTCCCACGGTGTGACCTGTAGCAGAGAGTGGGTTGCTGTCCCGATGTGTGGCTAGATATAAACGTTGATGTGCTGACTTGAAGAGCTGATGAAGATGAGGTAGATGATGTGTAGTCCCCGATAGTAGCAACAACAGCAAAAGTGGTACCGAATATGACAATGAAGTGGTACAAGATGATGTATGATGAGGCAAAGCTATATATACCAAGGGGGACTGCTAGTTGGTTAGCCTAAAAGCTTTCGCCGAGCAGCAGTGACATAAAATCCCTAAATAAAACCAAAAATCCTAGAAAAATTTTCCTTTTTAGGGTTGGGAATAATACTGTTTTCACACAGAGCTTCCAATCCATCGCATTGAGTTGGTCCCCGAGATAGAACTGCCTAGCAAGTTTTCTTATCGCCTTTCTAAGGCATTGGAGGGAAAATTAGAGTATCAGCTTTCCCAGTTACTCCGAGCTAGATTTATCCAGCCTTCATCCTTACCCGTTGCTGCATCTTGTTTGTGCAGAAGAAAGACAAGTCTGCATGATTATGCGTTGACTATAGGGAAGTTAACAAGCTCATAGTGAAGAAGAGATTTCCAATGCCTAGGATTGAGTATATCCTTGAGCGACTCAATGGTGTAAAGTTCTTTTCAAAGATAGACCTCAAGAGCGTATATCATCAGGTTCGGATCTTTACGACTAACATTCCAAAGACAGCCTTTAGGACTGAACGTGGCGATTATGTGTTTGTGGTGAGGCCATTTGGTCTCACCAATGCACCAACAACGTTTAAAAGACGGTCTCGGGTATTTATGGAGCTCATAGAAAAGTGCGTGTTTCTCTTTTTATATGATATACTCATCTTTTCTGCTATTGCAGAGCAGCATGCGTTGGATGTCGAAAAGGTCTTGTGACTTTTGCAAGACAATGCACTTTACATCAATGTAAAGAAGAGTGAATTTGGAGTAGAAGAAATACATTTTTTGGGTTATGTTATCAGTGCAGACAGGACTAGCCTCAGCTCTGAAAAAGGTAAGGACAATTCTCGAATGGGTTGTTCCCAAAAATGCTTAAGAGATCCGCTCTTTCGTAGTCTTTGCCAAGCATATAGTACTTATATGGACAAGTTTTTGGACCTTGCAGCACCTTTTATAGATCTTCTTAAGGGTGTGAAGATGCGTTAATAGAAGGTATATGTTTCACATGCAAAGCACTCGAGGCATTTAATGCAATGAAAAAGGTTCTTTGTGAGTCTCCGGTTCTCAAATTGGCTTCATGGGATGATCCTTTCGAGGTAATCACCGATGCCAACAATCTAGCCAAAGGTGTTGTCCTCCAGCAAGAACAGTGCCCAGTGGCTTATTACAATTGAAAATTGGCTTCATGGGATGATCCTTTCGAGGCAATCACCGATGCTAGCAATCTAGCCATAGGAGTCGAGTGGCTTATTACAGCCAAAAATTAAATGATGTAGAAAAGAACTATTTAGTGTATAACGAAGAGCTATTAGGGGTGATGACAACACTTAAGCATTGAAAACATTTTCTTTACGGAAGAGATTTCATAGTTAAGATATATCATTAGACACTTAAATGGTTGCAAACCATGCCCAATGCCTAATGGAGTGATAGACAAGTCAGATCTTCCAACAGTTTGGAGGTATGCTTGAATACATCCCTAGCTCAAATAACCCCATTTTGTCGATGCTCTCAGTCAAAAAGTCACAATTCAAACTTTGCAAGAGTCCACTTTGCTTGAAACACAGGAAAAAGATCTCAACAATATGAAGGTACGATACGATGATTCATTGGAATTCGGAACTCGGTGTAGATTGGCCCTACAAGTAGAACTGGATCACTATACCATCCATGATGGTGGCTGGTTATTTTACAAGAACCAGTTGTGCATTATTAGGGAAAAGCGACAAGCACTTCTCCATGATGTCCATGAATTTTTCGTTGGAGGTCATCGTGGTATCAATAGTACATTGGAGAAACTTGAGCGATCATTCTATAGGCCAAAGATGAGACGAGATGTCTATCAATATGTCCAAGCATGCCAGATATGCCAAAAAGTGAAGGTACCTCATATGAAACAGGCAAGGCTACTTCAATCTTTACCAGTTCCCGAAGGTCCTTTAAAAGATCTCAGTATGGAATTTGTTGGACCTCTTTCTGCTGCATTTGGATGCCGCAACACATAGTGCATAACTGTTGTGGACTGATTGAGTAAATTTTGCATCTTGATCTTATGTAAGCAAACAGTCATAGCTGAAGACATTGCTCGCCTGTTCATCCGACATTGGTACCCCATCGAAGGTTTGCTAAGGATAATAACATCAAACAGGGCTCCCAAGTTTACTTCAAAATTTTGGAGGGCATTATTCGACAACTTTGGGACCAAGTTGCATCTGTCCAATGCATTCCATCCACAAGAAGACGGCCATAAAGAAATCTACAATTAGCTGGCTTTTGATATTCTCAAATCGTATTGCCATGACATGCAATCAAAGTGGGAGCATTATGTTTCTTTGGTTCATGCCATCCTCAACAACACTCATTTATCTAGCATTGGTCGGACTTCGTACGAGGCAGCATTTCGTCGCCGTTTCTCGTCACTTGTGAGACAAGAATGGTATCACCTTCCTTGGAGGCCAACAAAACCACCGAAACATTTTCATAGATCATCGAGTCTGTCAAAGAGCGGCTTGGCAAAGCACGAAAAGCATACACTAGGCAAGCCAACAAATCAAGATGAGAAGTCAACTTTAAAGAAGGGGATTGTGTATATCTTTGGATAATGAAGCAAAGATTGAAGTAAGTGGGCAAACATTGTCCAAAATTCTCCTTTCGCAACTTCGGACGCTTTCTTATCATTAAAAAGATAAATGATGTCTCTATGAAGCTTAAGCTTCTAGATAGTTGGACTATGCATAATGTCTTCCATGTTTCTTGCCCTACATTGGTTCAGCTTTGGAGGATATTGCAAATGAGCAACAACTAGAGGTGGTAGACGAAGTTGAAGTTATTGAGCTTGAATAGATTCTCTTGCACACATAGAAGCATGGATCCAGTCGAAGACAGACAATTGTACACAGTTTCGAGACCGAGGTACTTATATGGCTCGATGAAAAGTTCTTTCCAGAGTACCCCCAACTCCTGGTGGACTACTTGGAAGCGATGAACTTGCAGCCGCCAAGCTAAGCAGTAGGAAATGTCACATGCATCGTGCACTGGAATGCTATATGACACACTGGCTCTACATCAATGCAACATTTATTAATAGGATTTGCCTTTTTAGGAATATTTGTCGTATGTGCTGACCCCATTGTGAGTCCCAGCTCGAGACATGTTAGGCATGAGTTACGTAGGTCAGTCCCCACAGCCATAGAGAGTCTGCATGTGTCAGTCCTCTTACTCACTTGGAGAATTCATCAGATAGGTTCATATAGAAGTCAACCTTAGTTGTAGTCATGCATTAGAAAGCATATAGGAAAATTGCACATGGGCCAGCCCATAAGGCACCCCACATGGGGGTTGCTTGGCACAGGGGTCTAAAAGACCTTAAGCCAATGCTCCTAGGCATATTGATCATTTTTTGCCCATGAATGGCATAGGCAGCCAGTCGGCAACAGCCTACAAGGGCCTCCATAGTGTAATTGGCCAGCTTCAGGAGCTCCCTATCATCAGTCGACCAACATTCAATCCATCAGCAGAGCAAGTTGTGGAGAAGCACACAGTCGGCCAAGCATCTGGGACAACATTTGACTCATGCGCAACATTTAATGCTGAGAATTTACAATATTTGTCTAAATGAAAGAGGCTGAAGCTGTTGTGTGGAGCGACCCGCACGAAAAGGCCATATATAAGCATTGCCTAGCATTCATTCATCAAATGATTCAGTTCAGCGCCAGTCCCAAGAGTTCAAGTGTGCTTACAGCCACCGGCTTCCTTGTGCATACTTTCAGCAGCATTCTCAAGGCTTCCACGAAGAGTAACTTCAGCATTCGACTAGCATATGTTTTGGGATTGCATAGTGGTCATTGAAGAGCTATTCAAAGGAGCTTGGATAGCATCTGGATTAGCCTGCATTCGGTCTACTTCTTCCTTGCGTTTGGCAGTCCTCAATCATCATTCATATTTATTGTCAAAGTTCTCCAAAGACATAAGCAAATACTCCTGCTTGCAAGGGGATTCATTAGTGGGTAAATTTGGACACAATACTGTGTCTATTATCTTCATTCTTTCTCTTCTATTCTCTCTCAAAATGGGATTACACAAACTCACGGGTATAAAGAAGGCTTTGTTGCTTGTTATGACAATTAACCTATTGCATGCTACATACAGTTTCTTGATAATCTTCTTGATGAGTGATTCTTGATTTTCTTTCTTGAAATATTGAAATCTTTCAAGATTAGAGGTTCTTAAACTTACTTGTCCTTCTCTATCCTTGCTTGCATCCTTAGGATTCTGTGTATTTTTAGTGACAGATTTGAGGTTTCTATGCAGGTTTTGGTGAAAATTTCATCAAGAAAGTGGTCCAGATTTCAGGACTGTTGCAGAAATTGTTCAAAGACTGTTGTGCAGAGTTCAAATTTGTTACAGATTGATTGGTGCAAATTTACAAATCTTGGTGCAGTTTGTAAAAGTAGACCTGCATCGTTTATAGCAAAACAAAACATGTAGAAGCATATTTGCATCGTTACAATAGAAAAACACATATGTAGAAGTAAAGTAAAAGTGGGCTAAGAAGCAGATCATCGGTGTATCCTAGCAAATTCGGCTAAATAGGACATAGTCACATATAGCTTTGGGGCTGCTAGTCAATTTGGATAGTGCATTGGCTATCCATGCCATCAACAAATCATCTAGTGGTCATAGCCAAGCTGGTTGTGCTAGTGTAACCAATGTCAGCGTATACAACATATAAGCATAGTGAAGTTTGGCCAGCAAACTAGACCAATAGTAACCAAGTGCCCAAGACACAAAGACTAGTAAAGGCAACAATATCACAAATTTAAGAAAAGGGTGGTTTTACAATCTCTACCTTCTAGAGTAGAACTTCACAAATACAAACAAATGATGGTTTTCCTTTTTGATCAGCCTCAGTCAACGTAACATAGCATCACATGCAGTGTCTCAGCTCTTGTAGACCACATCATAGTTGACGTACATGCTCAGCATTTGGAGCAATTGTGACACCAACACAGATTGTCCACCACAACAACAATGTCACACCGTCACATTGACTCAATGGAGGCGTCGAGCATTGGGATCATCCGCAGCATTGAAGGCTCCAATAACACTAACTAACACTCCCAGGCATATATGGTCCCTCGACTCATCCTAAAGGATATTCAACATCCTTCATTCTTCATCTCTCACTCATCTTCTTGAAGGACATCCTTATCCCACCTTGGAGGACATCCTTTTGATCCCATCTTGGAGGAAATCCTTATCTTGCATCCCTCACCATCATCTTGAAGGACATCCTTTATGCTCATCGGTCATACCACTGGTATCCTATGTTTTTTCATGAGCTTGAGCTATGTCATCCTCTTCATTGTCACCTCTATTGAGTGTGCACGGTATAGTGAAGGAGATGTATCAGTGTTCTCTGAGTGGTGCAAGTGTTCTCGTTCGTTTGTAGTCTTATCTCTTCTTGTGTCGTGTTTCGCTCCATAGTGTCTTTTGTGTTGCATTGTGAGCATCGAGGACTTCGAACATACTATCCAGAGAAGAGACACCACGTAGTGTGCTAGGCAACCAGCCCTGCTAGAGGTACAATAAAATTGGCATGCCGGGTGGGACTCTTAAAACTGGGAGTCCTACTAGCTCACTCTTCCCTTTGTGTCGCATCCTCTCTCCACGCCCAACACACCTCCCGTGGTAGTCTAGTCAGCCCATCTAAGAGCTCTCTCAATACACGTGGCCATAGTCCGAAGAAGAGGTTCAACTACGTACCACCTAGGGACCCTCTTCCACCTCTTCCTATGGCGGCTGACCTTGGTAACCCCACCCTTGGCAATGCGGGAGGCCAAGCCAACCTTCCTAGTCCAGCCAATCCTCCTAGCGTAGAACCCTTTTCCATGGTGCTGGGGCGAGTCAACGTCAAGCTTCCCACCTTCAAAGGATCATTCACCGAGGATGTGCATGACCATATCCAATGGTTTATCTCCATTTGTAAGAGCCAAGGTCTTGAGCAGGAGGATGCCTTGTCGGTGCCCTTTTCGTCCACTCTCCAAGGTTTTGTAGACAAGTGGTTCAACCAATTTTCAATTGATCACTTTGCAGATTTGAGCATTCTAAAGGACACCTTTCTTCGAACCTTTCATCTTGGTAACTATGAGAACCACATTCTCCAATAGCTAGGGAAGCTCGAACTACTACCAGGGGAGAGAGTGTTGGAACTCATGACATAGATCACAGTTCTGGTGGCCTGCTTACTGACTTACCCTGGCGATTTCATGGTGCGTAAGTGGGTGACACAAGCCTCAGAAGATTTGAGAGAGTCGGCCCCACACTAACAACATTGTTGGAATTCCAGGAGCTAGCCTCCCAACTTGAAAATGTACGACTCATGTTTGAGCGTGATGATGTAGGCTCTGTATATCCAACAGTAACACAATGAGATGACTCGGTGGCTTAACTAAAGCGAGAGCTGGAGGCACTCAAAGTGAGCTAGAAACCTCCAAGCGAGAAAGGTACCCTGCTCCAACTCAAAAGAGGAACCATCTCGAATCGAGCCAAGCATCGTTGGTACATTAGAGGAAATATGGACTACAAAAAGGGCCCTGTAATGATTAGCTTAAGTTGCTAATTTTTTGGGTTTAGAATACTAAACTTGGCTCCATAGTAGGGGATAAGCTAATGAATATCCTACTTTTGTGTCCCTTTTTAGATCAAGAATTCCTAGATCCTCTCCTATTGTTAATCTAGAGTCCACTCACTTTTTGAAAAAGTTACCTCTATTTCGAGAGTCCATTCTTATTTTTGACTTTTTAATGTGTAAGATTCCTTGGACCATTTGCCTTTTTTATGTGGTCCCACACTTTTCTCTTTCCTAAATTTGATAAACGCGAGTATAAAAGACCCTAAAATTAGGGTTTTTTAAAATTTTTAAATTTTTATAATTTTAAATAAAAAAGAGTCTCTCAACCATATATAACCTCCAAAAGTACCTTTTCAAGATCATTTTCAATCAATAACTACCTCTTAAGGTCCCATACCTTTTCCATCATATCTCATGCATATATATGTGGTCCCATACCTCTCTTTCCCAAATTTGAAAAACATAGGTATAAGGGATCCTAAAATTAGGGTTTTTTTAAAATTTTAAATTTTAACATTTTTTAAATAAAAAGGGTCCCTCAATCATATGTAGCCCTTAGAAGTACCTTTTCAAGGACATTTTCAACAATAACTACCTCATCTTCCTTTAATCATTCTTTCATCTTACTCTAATCCTTCTTTCATTGTTGACCTTAGTCTAAACCATGCCTCTTTTAGAAGATATTACTAACACAAGAAAACGTAAGATAGATCTTCATGTTCATGTAGAAGAGGAATATGCATCAATCAAATGTCCTTACGTAAGACAACCATTGGATATTGTATCCACTTCTTTACTTAGGGCTAAGGGAAAGAAACATGTAGACTTATGGGTTGATGGTGCACTCTATCCACGTGACCCATTAACCTTAGATAATCCACCATTGACTAGTTTAGTACATCACATTGGTGATGGGGAAAATGGGCTTCTTGGATATTGTAAACGTCTAATAGTCTGTGGCGGTACTTACATGCAATATATATACACATCAAATTTGCATTTTCAATCAAATATTGAAGATTTAACAAAACAAGTGTAAAATTTAGAGAATAAGAATAAAGAAAAGGAGATCCAAATCAAGGAGCAAGAAAAATAATTAAATAAGCTTAGAAATAAATTAGATCATTTGAAGAAAACCCCACTTGGTGCAAGGGAACACCAAAGAGAGCTATCTGAAATTGATAGGCTTGCAATAAGCAGTGGTTCTAGAAAAAGGTGAATCATGGAAATAAAGTGAATAAGAATAATTGAGTGTTGAATAATTTAACTAAGAGTTCTACAACTAACATTTTTCTTCAACGTTTACATTTCAGGAACTTTTTGATTGATGCATTAGCGAAGTATTCACAAAATTATATCCTGAGTCTTTTGAAAGCTTGCATTAGGAAGCAAGACATGTTGGCTATTGTTCGTGATCCCAATTACAAGGGATTTCGTGATGTTTTGAATGAAAGAAATCATGGACATTGAGGGGATTTTGAGTGCAAATGATATTCAAATTGATGAAGTAGGTATAAGTCGCAAGGGCTATGAGTCTGTCCATGCCATCATAAAGGAGGCTCTTCACAAGCAAGGGATCAAAAGCCACTTTCTTTCACCTCCATACAAAGTTGCATTGGTAAAGAAGATAAATAATGCACATGTAAGATTACTTGTCGGTGAGTATTTCCATGTGTAGAGGGAACAAAAGTATTGAAGGATAAATCAAAGGGTGATATCAAAGTAGATTAAGATGCCTTTAACAATATTTTCGTGGATTTAAAGAGGCTTCAACAAGCAATGATCAAATTTTATAAAGTCTCTCATGAAGGTTAGTATGATTTAAACTTTCTTATTCATGGTGAAACATTAAAGAATACGTATATCCAATCATGTGTTGTTTCATAGAGTCTATGGGAGTGGTCTCTTTTGTATTGAAGCTACATGAGTATCAAATTGTCAAAGGGTGCAGATTGGAAAGAATGAGACTTACACTCATGAATGAGGTAATGGCACGTGCAAAAGTCAAGGATAAGGTGCTTTCTTTCAATGTTCAATCCGAAAAAGGCAGTTAGTGGCTAGGATCTTTTGAGGTGCCAAAGGAGAACCATGAAATGCTAGATTGGATATTTCAAAGATGTCCTTGGATTGTTGAGGTCATTAAGTAACAAATAGATAGTGAACAACTTGAAGTTCCAGGTGTGGGTACCTTTGTAGTGGATTGGAGGAGATTTGAAAACAATCAAATGTATGCTTGGTTGTGACACAAGTGCTATCTCTTTACTTCCTTTCTCTCTATGCATGAAGAAAGTAAAGAAAAAGTGTAGAAAGGAAGACGAATTGCAATGGATTGATGGAGTCATATCATGCAACGTGGAAGCACCGCCAGACAGGGATGCTAAGAATCCTACATGGAATCCCATTGTTTCATTCCCATATGAAAAAATTCACTTCTACATATTACATGCCATGATGAGAATATTTAATAAGTTGCTTAAATTGCACATTGACTTTGCATTCACTATGAAGCCGGCTTCTCCATCCATGGAAGCCATTTCCAAAGTGGAGGATCTACTCAAATCTCTAGGGGTACACGGAGGCAACGTCAAAATAGTGAAAGATGCAAAGATGTCTGGAGATAATCACGTTTTGGTACAAGTATCAATGAGTGGAGCAAAGGCTAGGTGTTTTTTGCACGTCGGGAAAAAACTCCAAAGCAAGATGGGAGTTGTGGAGAGTTATGCAAGTGTACTACGAATTGTGACAAGGATGTAAGTCTTTGCAATAAGCGTGCAAAGGTTTGGGCTTGTTTTGATAAGATGGTGTCGATCATGGTGTGTTAAGTATTACCAACGCTGAACAACGAAGCATATTTAAGACAACAATCATCGAGTTTACTTAACTGGTCATTGACAGTTGGGGGAAAACATCAATCACCCATTACATGGTATATTTTTGTTATTATCAAGTTGTTACAATCTATATGTATTTATAATCACTCACGCAATTGCTTGTTTCCAGCATATTGTTTACGCTCATGGATCATATTACTTAGAAAAGTATGGTTCCCTCGACATGTGGAGCATCCAAGAGATGGAGAAGTCACATTATAGGGTAAAGAGAATCTATTTTAAGAACATTTGTCATGGTGGAGAGGTGACACGAACAAATTACCTCATTAAAATATTTGATTAGTTTTTTCAATACACATTGAGGGGAAGCTTATTAAAGGAGAAAGCAAAGGCATCTCAAATTGCAAAAGCAATCCAATTCCGCATGAAGGAGACCAATAAGGCTAAATGGAACCAAAGTAGTAGGCCAACACGCCATGCTGCATGGTGTGCTACAATGATTAGAAATGGTAAATTTTGGGTGGAACAATATTAAATTGCAATGGATATTATTATTTTTTATTTCACACTAAATTAAATTGTAATGGACATTAATAAAAAAAAATTGGTTTCACACTAAATTGTCATTTTTAAAAATTTGACCTAATGTTTAAGTGCATATAATAAGACTCTATGGTCTCATTTTTTTCATTTCACTTTCACTCTCCTCACTTTCTCACCCATGGCTCGAACTAAGAATATTACATGTAGAGTATCTCCTCGTCTTGCCAATGCTACTACTAGTACTAGAAAGCGTCCTTGCAATCCCGATAGCACGGAATCGTCAACTGACAGTGAGGAGAAGCAGGAATAAGGTCCTCCACCATGAAAAGGGAAAAATATTCCACCTTCACGAGGGCAACGTGCTGGGAATGGGTTCCCTTCCAACACGAGAGGAAGTCCAAAAAGCAGGTGGAGGACAAGGAGGATCCACAAGTGAGAGGAGTGGGCCTAGTGTTTTATATTTACAAGAACCTCCACAATAGTATGTAGTAGAGCCTCCACCAGAACCTCGCCGTGGCCACCCCAAGGGACGAAGGCTCCTCGTCCTCCAAGGCCACAGAACCTGAATGTGCCTCCACGTGCACCAAGGAGGAGGAGGAAATATGGAGTCAAGGTACTCCAAGAGATACACAAATTTCAAAAATCTATGGATCTCCTTATTCCCAAGGCACCTTTCACACGTCTTGTAAAAGAAATCCTATAGTTACTCTCAAGACTATCGTGTGTGCAAAGCCTTGCCTTGGGAGCTTTACAAGAAAGTGTAGAAGCTTTTTTAGTGACCTTTTTTGAAAATGCAAACCTTTGTGCTATCCATGCCAAGTGGATTACTATAATGAAGAAGGATCTTAAATTAGCTAGACTTTTGCGTCGTTAAGACTTATAATCAGCAAAACTATGTATGAATTTATCTTTATTAATAGAAAGCTCAATTTTTTTTTTGTCTTGTCATATTTTAAGCTTGTATAGTCATAGGTTTTGGGACACATTTTGAAATATATTTTATTAATGTACGAAGTGCAAAATTGAACTAGATTGCACACCAATATTCTCATAGCAAGTTATAAAACACATAAGTGTAATTTTTTGTAAATTCTTCTAGAGAGTTTACAGATTTACAATTTTTTTTTGTTCAATTGAATTGCAAAATTGAATTCTGAATTTGTAACAAACCTTTTAAAAAAATGATTTTTTTTCAAAGAATCCAAAATATTTTTTTAAACCCTCTGTAGGCCTTTCAAGCTATCCAGGCCCTAGGCCAGCACGGGGCGACTTGGGGCCATAAGGGCTTGGCCTTCCAAGCGCTCTCCCATGCCTTGGGGGAGGGGTTAGATGGGCCCAAAAGAATCCAGGCCACTTGGGGCCAGGTAGGCAAGCCTATTTGGCCCTAGGGTGCTAGGTCCTTCTGGGCCATCCAACCCTCCCAAGGCCTGGGGAAGGGCTTGGAAGGCCTAGATAGGCTTGAAAAAAATATTTTGGACTGTTTGATTTTTTTAGAATTGATTTAAAAAATAATTACAAAAATTCAGTAAATTGGTACAAACTCAACTACAAAATTGAACTCACTCCATTCAACTGCAAATTCATAATCAATTGCACAGTTAAAAAATTCACTTCATGTAAAATTCAACTACGAAAATTCAAATCGGCCCTAGCATAGACGACTTCAAAAAAGTGTATTTTTATATTATTACTAGAAAAGGGATCACATGAGAAGCATTACAATTTACATCTTAGTTTTTTTCAGTCTTTTGATTGCTTCTTTTGATGCCTTACACCTTCCCCTTAACACCTTCTCTTGTTGAGGGGAAGAGTGTCCACCATGATAGAATCTACAATACACTCGGCATCTCTCTCCTACACTTTTGGCGATGGTTGTATTGATAGGGACTTTAGGAGTGTAGCCTCCTTCAAAGGTTGCAAAAATGGTCAACTTGCTGATGAGGATAATTTTCTTTGCATTCTTAGAGACACTAGGCAAGCACAACACTTTAGATAAGGCCTTGAGAGGAAAAAGTTGGAATCCTCCCATAGGGCTAAAAGCATTGTGGACAAGCACAATGTTTTTATTCCTAATTGCAATTCCACACCCCTATCCCTTTAAGAATCACGAACCATGAAAGACTTCTCCATACGTCTCCCAATCTACACAAACACATATGAACAAATATCATCAGAGCATGGATGGTTAAGAAAAATCAATTCAAAAATTAATGAGGAAAAAGCTAATACCTTTCGACGTTCTATCTTGAAGCTTGCATCTTGTACTTCCTCAGATCCCATGATTAGTAAGTGTTCTCGAACGTCTGCCAAGCTCCATTCTTTGTGCGTTGACAAGGTCAATGGTGCCATTGGGTAGTTTGACCGGTAGTTCTACATGATTGCAATGGTATCCACTCTCCCTTTTTCTTCATCCATCGCTCATAAAAGAATTGGATATATAAATTTGAGCGTGCTTTCAAGTATCGAAGTGTAATACTTGAAATCACAACTCTGCAAGAATATACATCCCTCTTATGCACTCCTTTTATTATATCCCATGAATTTCCAAATAAACCATTCATCTGCTCAGATTGAAATTTCTTGCAAATGAACATTGTTTGAGGGGCTTGTGGCAAGAGCTTTCAAAACACGTGCACAAAAAGATGAATGGGAGCATACCAACTAAGACCTACTTGATCGAGAGGGCTTTGTAAATTTTAAAGAGGATTGGATATCACTAATCGTATTTTGTTTGAAGGCATCTACACTCCATTTGTCTGGGATTGGCCACACAATACTTCCTAATGAGAGAAATGGAAGCTTTTCAAGTCTCAAGAAGTGTCCTAGGGTTCTTATTGGGAAATAAAACCTCACCTATGGTGGAATGGAAAGCATTGAAGGTCCTTGTTATGTTCTTCAATGGTTGTTCCTCTATGTACCTTGATGGGAATATGTTTGCATACACAAAACCACAAAAAAAGAAGAAGTGAACAACAAGGGTATAACAAAATGACTTGAATAGAACTATATCAGTAAAAAAATACTTACAATTACAAAGAAACTTGGTTTTTGCCATTTGAGGAGGAAGATGAATGTTTGAAGCCATGTAGACATGTTGAACCACTGTCACCATGCCTTCATATGAGTTTTCTTGAAAGCTAGTAATCTTCCTTTCCAATGATGTTCCAAAAGCTTTGATTTTGTGTGGCTCTCTTGAGCTTGATTGTAAGTAAATACAATCATTAATCCTGAATCTCTCTCCAACCGACATACCTTGCTCATTCTTATAGTTGTTAAGAACATACACATTAGAGATGAAATCACTAGGTCTCCTATTCGATGTTTCCATGGCTGAGAACTTTCTTACAAGAGGATAAAGTGACTTAAGTGGGATTAGATGAGGAATAGGGAGGTTAGAAGGCTACTAGAGGATTAGACAAGAGCTTAGAGAGCCATTAAACCTTGCAACAGGATTTACAAGTGGCTAGAGAAGGATTAAAGAGGCTATAGCAAGATTAGTAGAGATATGAAAGCTTGCAAGAGGATTAGAAACTTGTTGCAAGATTAAGGAGAAATTAAAGACACACAAGAGGATTGGAGAGAGATTACAAGCTTACAGCAGCAGCAAAGATTAGAAGGCTGTAGTAGGCAAGATTAGAAAGGGATTAGAGAGGTTATAGCAAGAATAGGAGAGATATGGAAGCTTGCAAGAGGGTTAGAAACTTGCTGCAAGATTAAAGAGAGATTAAAGACACACAAGAGGATTGAAGAGAGATTACGAGCTCATAACAAAGATTAGAAGGTTACATGCGAGATTAGAGAGAGATTAGAAGGTTGCATGCAAGATTAGAGAGAGATTAGAGAGCTCTAGGACTAATGGTTTACATGTGTAATTAGTTTAAGAGCATAGAGAGGGGCTAGGAAGCTTGGAGAATCCTTTTTTCACTATAGAATAATATGGAAGCACTTTTTGGGGATAAAATCATATTTTTGGAGGGAAACAAAATTTTTCAAATTTTAGGGTTACTTTTTGGCCGAGTAGATCTGGTAAAAGTTTCTTTGCGCGGCACATCTCCCAACTGCCGACGGTTCCACCACCCTCCCAATCCCCACTTTCTCCGCTAACATCACCATTCCTATTGTCACCCTTTCCTTGTCCAGTCTACTTCATAGCTAAGCACGCCTAGTTACCCTTATATGTGCTGGCTGCATGTGAGGCAAGTTGAGAGAGTGGGGGGAGACGAGTCGTGATGGGGGTTGGAGTAGCCGAGTCGTGGGTTTGGGTCGATCGTAGAGTGGCCGAGTAGGGGGTGCAATCTCAAGGTAGCTTGCTAGAGTCTTGTCAACAGGCATCGTCCATCTGGAGAGTTGCGTGATGGCGAGGTGACGCTCGTGGGAGAGAATTGGTTGAGAGGGGGCGCGGGGTCGAGAGGGGCTGGGGTGTTTGAGTCGACAAAGGGAAAAAGGGCGGTGAGGTGAGTTGACGGGCGATGGGGGACAAAGAGGGGAAAGGGGGGGATGTCGGTGAGTCGACGAAGGGAAGGAGGGCTGGTGGTGAGTCGACAAAGGGAAGGAGGGATGGCAGTGAGTGGACTAAAGGGAAGGGGGGGTTCCGGTGTTGTTTAGTTGGGGAGTGGGATGAGGTGAGTTGACGAAGAGGCAAGGGGAGTAGGTGAAAGAAGAGGGGAAGGGGGGGTTGGGTGTTGTTTCGTCGAGGGGGTGGGGGAGATGAGGTGAGTCGACGAAGAGGTAAGGGGGCAGGTGAGGTGAGTTGTCAAAGTGAGGGAATGGTGGAGTCGACAAAACTGGTTGGTGAGTCGACGAAGAGGCTAGGGCGAGTGATTCAACGACGAGGGGAAAGGGTTGGTGATGGACGGTGCGAGAAGGGAAGAAAAAAACGGATGAGGGGGGTTTGACATATGGCCAAAAAGGTAATTTTGGCAGACTGTCCGAGGGGTAGGTGTTGTGGACAAAGGATCAGCGGACAAACCATGGTGAATCCGAGAAAAGTTTACGGTTGGGAGTTGGTGGACGATCCAAGGCCAACAAGGAATGGAGGGGAAGGTCTGGTCAGTGCAGAAGTGAAAAATTTATTTGAGTCGAGTGGAGGGGTTGGATGAGCCGACAAGTGCACTGGGGTTTTCCGAGTTGACTAGGGAGGATTGGAAGAGGCGGACGGCGGCGGATGGTATGGAGAAGAAGGCAGGTTGACGATCCAAAGAAAGAGCTTGGGGTGTGGCGGACAAGCAAAAAAGGGGGAGTTGGGTTGACAAGTTTTTGGTCGAAAGGACGGTTGTCGAATAATCCAAGAAGGGGAAGGCGGATGAGCAAAGAAAGGTGGAACTGACGTGACGGATGGTCGAAGGGGGGAACGGTCAAAGAGGTGGATGAGTGGAGAGGGCGGTTGATGGATGGCATGAGTGCAAAGGGGGGTTGGGTTGACAGTCCAAGACGGATGAACTAAGAGGAGGTTGGGATGAACCAGAGCACGGTTGGGGGAATAGTTGGAGATTGCGTTGGGTTTCTGTGGGAGTTGATCTTGTGGCTGGTTGTGGACATAAAGGCATGCCCGACTTGCAGAGTTGGTGATCGAGGTGCTACATGGTGGGGCTAGGAGTGAAACGAATGACTCCCACATGTGGTGGGGTTACAGGAGTTATCGGCTTGTGGTAGCCTTGTGGTACTAGAATGGGATGAGGATTATAGGTGTGGCTGTTAGAGATAGGTGGCACTTGCTTACCAAAGTGACCAATGGTGCTAGAGGGTGTAAGATGGTGGGGAAGATAGCTAGGAGATGGGTAAGTGTGTGGCAAGGATCAAGGGCATCTGGTGATGGCATGTGTAGAAGGGAAAGGAGATTCATGGGTGGCCCTTGTGGTGTGGGAAGAAGAGGAGGTAAGATGCTCTTCGTTCTCTTTTCGGCCACTCTCCAAGGTTCTATAGACAAGTGGTTCAACCAATTTCCAATTGACCACTTTGCAAATTTGACCACTCTAAAGGATACACATCTTCCTCTAGACCTTTTGTTTTTATAACTACGAGGACCGCATTCTCCAAGAGCTAGGAAATCTCCAATTGCTATTAGGGGAGAGAGTGTCTAAACTCATGACACGGACCATAGTGCTGGTGGCCCACTTAGTGACTTACCTTGCCGATTTCATGGTGTGCTAGTGGGTGACACGAGCCTTACCTGCCCAGTTGAAGATTTGAGAGAGCTAGCCCACACCAACAACATTGTTGGAATTCCAGGAGCTAGCCTCCCAACTTGAAAACGCATGACTCATGTTTGAGGGTGATGCTAGGAATCCAAGGACTATTATACTCGGGATTGCCCCAATCAAAGGGCATCCAATTCCTCCAACTTAACATTTCCAACCCCAACCACCCACAGTCTCTACAAGACATCCTCCATCTATAGGACATCCTCCGTCCACTTGCCAACCTTCCTCTCCCAAGAGGCCAACCTTCCTCTCCCACTCTTGGAGTGTCCAACACATCCCCAACACCTACCCATGAGGATCCACCATCCACCACAGTGGTGACCAGATCTCAAAGGAAGGCTATGTCTAAAGAGTAACAAGGGGATGAGCTAGATGATAAAACTCTCCCAGTCCCCCACACAATCATAGATCAATCCTTCTTGTTGCAGCTTACACCTTTCTCCATGGAGGATCTACTCAAGGGAAATAACATGTCTGTGAACCTCTTTGATATGTTCCAGACTAGCCCAAACGTCCAACAATGTCTCAGTACATTACTAGAGCAACTCAATGGTACGACCACCAATTTTAGTGGTGGGTAGTATGGTGGGTTTCCCCTTCCCTCTAGTGTTGCTGGGTGCATGGGTATTAGCCATACCAATCCCTCCTTTACAGACCACCAGAGCCCCCACCTATCTGTGGAGATTCATGGTACCCTACTTTATAGGGAAATCTTCGATGGCGACTCTGGGGTGGTGAACCTCATGCCGAAATTCACACTCTATGCAGTAGGTCTCAAGGTGACATGGCTAGTCAACTTTTGTGTTCGGATGGCCGACCACCTATCAGCCTAGTAGAAGGTGTCACTGTAGTAATCCAGGGAATTCCATTCTTACTCACTTTGTTGTGATCCGACTTCCTATGAAGTCAAAGGGGCCTACTCATTACTCATTGGTCATCCATGGCTTAGGAGTACAGGGGTTCCGAACAATTTTGGATTCCTCAAGAGCATGGCCCACAGGATCTCAAATTGGAGGAAGGTCTAGATCAAGGAATCCGTGGTGCCATAGGAGCCCCCATTTCTTCTCCCAACTCTCCGACGCCCACTTCTTGGCCAACGATAGAAGAAGGCCTTGTTCCCTATGCTGAGATGAGTCTGAACTACTTGATTGGCTCCAAGCCACAGAAGGCTTGACATCCTACATGGTGGACATCACATAGGTACCACACACGCTTCCACTATGCTCTCCTCTGAGAGCACTATGAGGCTTTAGGCCTAGGAGAACCAGTCATGGGCAGTGTAAAAAATAAGATGCCTCCATGAATATGTAAGTGTACCTGATTTTCCACAAAGGACGTAAGATGGCTAAATCTCTCCCAGCAAAGCGAAAAATCCCCCAACAACATGGACTCAGCAAAGAGCTCCACCACAGGTGTTTGAGGCACACCAACTTTCCCGGTGGGGCAGTGTCCTAAGTCTTGGATGGAAGACCACTATGGCACCTTCCCAATTCACCACTAGCCTGCCCATAACCCCGACTTCCTCTCCAAAGGAGCTGAGATAGGGTAACCGCTCAACCTTCCATCTTGCCAAGACCCTGCCCAGGAATTCAATGTCGACACTTCTAAGGAGCCTCGTCCCATCTTCTTAGCTTCTTGGCTGTGGGATCACCCTATCCTCCTTAACCAAGCTACTGCCTTTTTTCGATCCTAGTTCTAGCCACTGCCATTGGTGTCCACATCATTCCTCTCTAGGAGGGCACTCGACCCATTCTTGGGCGCGCCTACAAGCTCAACCCAAAGTATGCATAGGCCATCAAGGTGAAGCTAGAAAAGATGGAGGAAAACCAAATCATTTCCCTAGTAGAATAGTCTGGAAGGCTTTCCCCTATGGTGATCTCGTGCAAGAAGAAGACCAACATGATCCGTGTCTGTGTGGACTTCTAGTCTCTCAACAAAGCCACTATCAAGGATGGATTTCCTCTTCCATTCATGTATCAAGTCTTAGAGGATGTTGCTGGGCATGCCCTCTAGAGCTTTATGGATGGGTTTAGTGGATATAACCAAGTCACCATCCACCCAGATGACAATGCCAAGACCGCTTTCATCACCCAATGCGGTACCTATGTCTACAATAAGATGCCCTTTGGCTGTGTAATGCTCTAGCCACCTTCCAACAGCTCGTCACCAATATCTTCAGGGAGTACCTCCTTAGCTTTCTCCGTACTTTCATTGACAATTTTTCTAATTCCACAGGCACGTAATATGTCTCTAGGCTAGAGGCCTTTTTAAAACATCTGTCTCAGTTAGCTCTGGTCTTTGCCAAGTGCCGCTCCTCCTGGCTCCGCCTTCATCTCTTTAAGTGTCATTTCCTAGTGGTCCAAGGCACCCTCCTAGGTCACATCATCTCTTTCGAAGGCTTGGCTCCCCACCCTAACAAAATAGTTGCCATCATTTGCCTTCCTCCTCCAATTATCCCCAAGGGCACCCAGGTTTTTGTCGGACACACTAGATACCATCATCATTTCATTAACATGTATGCTGACGTGGCCCTTTCCCTCACCCACCTAGTCAAGCCATCCACCATCTTCCAGTGGTTTACCTAGCCTTTACTGCATTCTCCTACCTTAAAAAGCACCTGATCGAAGCCCCCATTCTCATCCCACCCGATTAGATGATCATCTTCCATGTCCATACAAATGCAAGCCTCACTGCTATGGGCGCGGTCCTTACTCAGCCCAATGAGAAATACAAGATGGACATACCCATCTATTATGCCAGCCGCCTCCTCACACCCCCGCTGAACAAACTACACTACCATTGAGAGGGAAGGCTTGGCTATTGTGTATGCTTGCTAGAGGTTCTGCCACTATCTCTTGGGCTCTCACTTCATCGTCATCTCTCGGACCACCATGCTCTAAAGTATCTTCTCAATAAACCACAGGTGGTTGGTCATGTTTGGTGGTGGTTGGTCATGTTTGGTGGTGGTTGCTGCTCTTCCAAGAATTCAACTTTGATCCTCCTCCGGGCAAACATCATGTCATGGCGGACCACCTTTCCCACATCAACACGAGGGAATAGGTATTGAGGATGACCTTCTTGATAGTGTTCTTTTCAAAGTTGATGCTGCCCCGGACTGGTACGGGGATAGCCTTGCTTTGCTTTCCACAAGACACTTTCTAGTGGGTGCTAGCCCCAAGGACAAGCACCAACTTCTAGCAAAAAGCCGTTCCTTCCAAATCATAGTTGGCCAACTCTACAAGGCTACCACCTCCACCCCAAGGCATCCACCAAAGATAGGAGATGCCGCCAACTAGACCTCAGGCATATATGGTCCCTTGACTCATCTTGAAGGATATCCGACATCCTTCATTCTTCACCTCACACATCTTCTTGGAGGACATCCTTATTCCACCTTGGAGGACATCCTTATTCCATCTTGGAGGACATTCTTTTCATCCCATCTTGGAGGACATACTTATCCTGCATCCCTCACCATCATCCTGAAGGACATCCTTCATGCTCATCCATCATACCACTTCTACCTTGTGTTTTGTCCTCCTCAGCTTGAGCTGTGTCGTCCTCTTCACTCTGACCTCTACTGAATGTGCACAGTACAATGAAGGACATGTATTAGTGTTCTCTGTGAGTAGTGCAAGTGTTCTTGTTCCTTCGTAGTCTTTCTCTTGTGTTGTGTTCCGCCCCATAGTGTCTTTTGTGTTGCATTGTGAGCATCAAGGACTCCATACATATATCCAAAGAAGAGCCACCATGTAGTGTGCCGGGCAACCAGCCCTGCTACAAAAGAACATTGAGATTCAATATCATTATGTACATGTGCTTATCATGGATGGAGAGGTGGAGCTAGTCTACTGCCCACCATGATGCAACATAGAATTATGCGGATATATTGTAAAGGCTCTTGGGAGAGATTAATAGAGTGCCATCTTAATCTACTTGATGTTGGGACGAGAGAGAGAGTTCACGTCTATGGGTAGACATTGAGGGGGTGTGTTGAAAAAGAATTTCCTCAATGCTTCACCTTCTTGATGTTTCTGAGGGTGACATATGTGCTTGCAAGGTCCCCTTTATGAGGAGTAGCCCTTGTGGTGAGCACTCAGGCACCCATCAGTAGTTCCTAGTTTAGACACTGGATGGTGTTCGTGTGGCCAGATGATTAGGAGACGGCTTATGTAGACTTGGTACGCTACCAATTAGGATGCATGCTTTTTGCAAACTAAGTGACCGCATTATATGGGTACCGGACAACAAATTGAAGACACGTTGTTCTTGGGTTGGGGACTTCATAGTTCATATAGTACATATATCCCATTGGGTGGATACATGTGGTTGTGGGTAGGGTCCGACGGACCAACCTACCATATGGGATACTATATATGGGAGGATTTGTGGAACTCCATAATCATCAAGTTCATTGTATTCAAGCACTCTTGTAAGCAAGACATCCTCCTTCCTAGAGTTTGTCTAGATTGCCATCAAAGTTGCTTACTACTCAGAGCACACATGTGCGGATGCCATCAGTTTGTAATCACGTTTTTGTAAGCAATAATATTATTTGCTTTATATTGTGTTGATCTATCTTCTGTTGTTGCTGTGTATTCTTACATCATCTCGGATGCAAAGAATCATCCCTAATAACCATGCCCACCAAAGCTATTACACAATGAGAGAGAAGAGAAGAATTAGAGTATATCAAATATCAAAGTAGCGCTCTAACAACATCCTCACTCATAAGCATGCTCACTGACAACCAAGCAACATGTATGCATAGACTCAATCAAGCAAGTAAGAAAGAAGGAAAGAGAAGAGCAGAGCTCACAAACATTGTTCAAACCATTTGGGAGATCTCTGATATTACCTTTCAAAATCAACTTATATACATGTAACTATATCCACACTTGCTTAAGACAGTCTCCAAAATAGTCCAAGTGGCTTCCCCATTATTCATACATTAAGCATATATGGTCTAACCTTATAGCATTGTGCATAAATTGAATTCCATGAACTATAATGGGTAATTGGCACCTCTTATAAATGCATCATGAGAATATTAACTAATATAGTTAACAATAGGTCCTCATGGATGGATTGAAAGGCATGGAGTCTTTAAGCATGCTAAAGTGATGCTAACAGTGACATGCTTTAAGTGCTGTATAAAATTAATATCTTCAATAGTGTTTAAATAAATATAAGGTATAAATATTTTATGCTTCTTAAAGAAGATTTTTTTTTTTTGTAATTAAAGTAGATTCTTAAGAGTAATATCTAATTTATTTTCTTGCATGCTCAACTGTTAAATCAATAGCATAAAAACATATATTGTAAGGGACACTGATATTTTGTCTACCTTAGCATGATTATACACTCATAAATAGAAATGGAGAATCAAGAAAATTATTCTATGCTAAATAGAAATGGAGAATCAAGAAAATTATTCTATGCTAATTAAAGTAGAAAATTATTCTATGCTAATTAAAGTAGAAAATTATACAAGGTATAGATTTTTTATGCTAATTAAAATAGATTCTTAAGAGTAATATCTTATTTATTTTCTTGCATTCTCAATTGTTCATCAATAGCATAAAAACATATGTTGTAAGGGACACTAATATTTTGCCCACCTTAGCATGATTATACACTCATAAATAGAAATGGATACTCAAGATTTGGATGGAAGGCTTCATGACAACAATAATAAGAAGCTTCTTTAACCTTATATAATAAATAAGATGATCCTTTTCTGTGTGGTTTTTATTTTGATTATCAAGAATTTTCCAATGGGTTAGCCTTTTAGGTACTAATGGGAGTTTTAACGTTTATTGTAAAGTAGTTTAAATTTACTCCAAGCCCCAAAGTGTTTAGTTTTTCTTGCATTAAAATTATGTCTCAAAATTCTTTCTTTTTCATTCACAATGCGCAAAGAAAAAGAAGAGTGTTCATGCCTTCTTAAGAATGACAAGAATAAAGTTCAAGGGAAAAAAAGGGACTTGTTTTAGCCTAGTGGCTATTTCCTGGGCGATTTCGTTATTTTCAGACACATGGCATATGCTGGGGGGGTGTTCACTTAGAGAAAAATGTGACTATTGCGTGAGTTCAACAGAAGATCATTTTTAATTCATGTTTTTAACACAAATATATTTACAGAAGGGTGCCTACTATCAATCACAAAGGTTACAGTTTATATAAAAAAGGGTGCATTTTTATCATGGAAATTTCATAGATAAGGGATTTTAAATATAAGTCTTGAGAACGCATGTGATATACATGGTCTTCATATAGTGATTGCCCAAGGGCATACACAAGAGTGGGGCTAGACTAAGTGTTATGGGTGATACCATGTGAAATACCACAATCATCTTTATATTTACAACCTTATGGGTATTTTAAACTTTTGCAAGTATTTTATGGCCAAAATGCTCCAAAATAGGCATGACACCCGTCAAAAAGCAACTATGGTTTGCACATGTAAATGTGTAGGAGATAAATATATTATTGTAAAGGTAGTACACAAGGCTTATTTTTGTAAAAGAAAACCCAAATTTGGATGGAACAAATGCTATTATTGGCTCCATGGGTCTATTTTTGGAATATAAAGACAAATACTCCAGATGGGGTGGGGGAAAATTGGACACTCGTGTCTTCTTTTTCTTTTTTGCTTTTAGATTTGTATTTTGTTGATTTGTTCGCATCTATTTTCACAAGTCGAGACGTATCACAGGGCTATGTTCTAAGTCTTCTTCTCTTTGATTTTGTTTTTGCACTTCGATTTTTGTTTTGTTGATTTTTGTCGTAAGAGGTCGCCTAAGTACAAACAAAAGCTTACATGTACATCGGGGTGTCTACAAGCCTATAAGCATCGCCCTAGGCCTAAGGAGTCTTAAAAGCCTTTTTTAAGAGACTTGTATATAATATGCAGAACATAGCAATAATTGAGAATCCTCTTTGCACAAGACCATAAAGATAGTGCTCGAAAAAAAAAACTATTTCCTCAAAAATTGAAAAACCTTTATATATAAAATTAAGAAATTATCAATAAGAGTTTTTTAAATTTTAAAGGTATTTGTACTATATTCCCTCAAATTTTGCAAGTATTGGCACCTTCAAGCTATAAATTTGTATGTATTTTTTAAAATTTGAGGGTGATATTACACTAAATCTGGGTTTTTTTTAGCACTACATAAAGAGTTCGTGGACGAGCAGACTTCTAAAGGATGCACTATGGAGTCTTTGCTTGTTTGCTAGCTTATAGTGAACAATCATCCTTTGTTTGGGAAGAGGATTTACACCTTACTTAATAGTGATATGTGATAGGAACCGAGTGGCTGTTGTAAAAAGTCTATCAATGTATATGTTTCTACTCTAGTTATAAGTATAATTACAATTATGTTCTAGAAAAAACCATCGCAAGCAAAGCTAACGTTACATTAAAATTATATATATATATGTATATAAAGTGCTCTTAAAGTGGCAGTATGTCTGAGACCACGTAGCATCCCATCACAGGTACCTGCCCAACCATCCCTCGAAAATGGCCTTTCGAGAAGAAGGAATAAACATCCCAACTTTTTTTTTATAGAGTTTTTGGGATTATTTTTCCTAAACTACGCTATGGACAGTGCCACACAATCGAAACCTCTTCAGAGTGTTCATGTCTTCTGAAAATCTTTATAAATTCTTTTTGAATAAATTACAAGGAACATTGCAAGGCACTTCATGAGAACCCTATAGAGTTAAGCAATGATCCAAATAAGCAATGAAGATAACCAACTACATGAGATAAGTGATCTAACAAGATTTGAGAATGATGGATAGTAGATAATGACTATATCACCAATCAACAATGAAAGAGCAAGATAAGAAATATCTTTCCGTTCTCATATTCTTAAAATGTTGTTTATTACATTAGTCTTGCCATCATGGTGAAAATTTACTTTCTCATATTTTTAAATAAAAATTAGCCAAACTTTACAAGTGTTATTAATGGAAAGAATTGTTTTAGCATGCAATAATAGTACACATTATTTTCTTTGGAAAAAACTTTTGAGATTATGACTTATTAGTCAACTGCATCAAATAAAAAATTAAGACTTTATTCTTTAGAATCAAATAACTCTACAACATAAGAGTTTTCAAGAATTTTTATATTTCCATCACACTCTTAGACTAGTATAAGAACTTTAATATATCCATAAAACTCTTAGACTAGTATAAGAACTTTAATATATCCATAAAACTCTTAGAGTAGTATGAGGAGAAAGGAGTTTTTTTAATTGAACCCTTGTTAAGGGTGGGTATTAATTTAGGTATATGATTTAGAGGCATTAAAACATATCAACCAAACTATGACACTCTTGCCAAGTAAGATGTAAATTGTTAATGAGATATGAGACCAAGAAGGAGAAATATTTAGCATTAACCTTAGTGATATGGGTGCCACTTTTTCCAAGCAAGAGAAAAACCATACCATAAACAATAGAGTGAAACACTTTATAAACTTCTTGACACATGAATATCCTTATCAAAAGTACAAACTTAGAATGACCATAGTAAATGACTTTTAGCCTAGATAGAATATATATTCGAATATCATTATTTTCTAAGTGTTGAAAAGCCTATTTAGAGACTTGAGGAAAACACAAACTTAAACAATCATGGTAGTCTGATGTTTGGTGTGTATCTTCTCTAGATATGGGATCTTAAAGATACATGTTGGAACATCATTTGCTATCAAGCCCCAAGACATCCGAACTTGAAGTGTGATTAGACAATGATGCACATGTCTCCCACCACCGATGAGTATATGACTTACCATTCTTTCACATGAAAATAACCTTTTAGAATAATGAACTTCATTCATAGATAACATTTAGAGTTAGTACTAGAGTTAGTACTATTCAAAAGAAACTTTTAGTAATATTGAGCTTAGTTCATAGTTCTCATCACTTCATTTCACTGAAACCATTTAGATACAATTTGGAGTTACTTATTGTCCTTGCACATTAAAAGAAACTTTTAGAATATTAAACTTTATTCATAGTTCTCATCACTTCATTTCACCAAGACCATTTAGATACCATTTACAGTTAGAACTATTCAAGAGCTCTCCATCCATGCATTCAATTGTATATTAACTCTATAAATAATATTTGGTGCATTCCTAAGTGTTTTTTTCACACTTTTCTAGCCCTCATCACCTCATATATAAGCAAACATGCAATTGAGGTCAGCTCCTAACCCAAACAAGAGGGATGTTCGGTAATGTATACATTAGATATTTTGTAACCTTCAAGAACCATCCTCAAGAGAATGCACGTTGGATGTCTGAAAGGTTTTTCCATAGTTACCCAGGCCTTATTACCTATCATAACCAAACAAGCAATTGAAGTCAATTACTAACCCACGGGGAAGGGATGTTAGTACACTACCCTTCCTGACCATTGGGGATGCTCAAGAAGTCATTGTGTCATAGGCTCATGGGTAATTCCATTATTTCCAGTTACATGGAATATACAAGAGTGGGGACTAAATGTTACAGGTGATACCATGTGAAACAACATAGTCGTCACGTGTACGTTTGGGCATAAATCATTGTTAGTGTGTGATTTATATTTAGAGCTTTGTGCGGCACTATCTTAGTGTGTAATTTGGTCTTATTCATAGCTTTTTATCTGCAACATTAGCATGATTATCTTTGTGAATAGGTGAAAGAGAGACATAGGTGATTCCGAGCGCATGTGCATTGTGATGATGTGGGACACTTATTGGATGTCCTATGGTAATTTTGCTGATGGTATTTTGGGAGGTGTTGTATTTGTAATAGAAACTTATATTCCATGGAGCACATCATAGATGTGTAGGAGTAGGAGATTGATACGTTATTGTAAAGGTAGTGTACAAGGTTTATTTTTGTAAAAGAAGACCCAAACTTGGATAGAGCAAGCTATTATTAGATCCATAGGTCTATTTTTTGGGGGAAAAAAGAGCTAAATACCCTAGCTGTGGGGGAAGCCACCATCTGGAGGGGACAGATTACATCCAGTGCTGTGTTGCGAGTCTTCTTCCATGTTTTTGCACTTCGATTGAACTATTTTGCTAATTTGTTTGTAACTCGAGACTATTTACAATCGTGGTGATTATTATGAGGATTTTTGAGTTGATAACTTTTTCCCAAGTTTATTAGCTTTAAAAAAAACCCTCACTACAACATTGCATTATTGTACTATAAAGTATATGTATAATTAAATAGTATAATTGAGGTAGGATCACATAGGAGATGATTTCGGGCTCTCTTGCTTTGGATGGGAAATTTTCCCATACATCTTTTTTATTGGTGAAGATGTAAGAACAATGAGATGATCATCTTCATTAGAGTGTCGAAGATCTGTGGCTTGATGCAGAATTTCAAGAATAGAGAGGTGTGGTTAGCATTGGAGAAGAAAAATGTACAAGGGCTGGGAAAGAGAGGGTGAGAGATGTATGAGTTGGTAGGATATAAATAGACAAGAGATCTTTATTCATAGTAAGAAAATTAGTGAGAGGTCTCCAAATCTGACTATTAACTTACTTATAAGAGGTCAATCACTAATGCAGCTTTCACACTTGCTCGAAACCTCTCTTAGCTTTAGCTAAACACAATTTTTTGTAAAATTTTACATGGACACAACATCACTACAAGCTCACACTAGCCATGCCAAATTTGTAATATACCAAAATGAAACTTAGAAATCTTCACATTTTCATGTGAATACAAATTTAAGGGTACGGGATACATGTTGATAGAGATTTTAATCCATAGAAGGTCTTCAAAGGAACTTCCTGAACGAGCCAATGAACTCATTAAAGTGAAACAAGATAAAATAAGTATATAGAGTATACATCTTGTTAACTTCACTTTTTCACATCAAGTTTACAATAGAAGTCATTTCTTACCAGTCTTGAATCAATGAACTAACTTCCTAAGGCTCAATAAACCTATGATATTGCTTCACTCCATCCTCCTGTATAATAGTCTAATTAGTAATATGAACTCTAGAATAGGCTAATTAGTAAAATGAAAAGTATGTGAAAGATGCATTATCTCCCGAAGGATCTCTTGGAAGAGCAAGGATACACCTTGCCTAATGGGTTAATGATCACAACTATCCAAGTGGTGCACACAATTGCATGAGTTGTACATGATCAACATTTAAGATCCAACTATTCCCCAATAAATCATCTCTTATCAAAAGACTAGGCATGCACTAGGGATGGAAGAAGTGAAGATGTGAGGGAATCACAAGGCTATTTATCTCCTTACAACTTCCACATGCATGGCACACATGTGGGATAAACATGGCACTTCCAAAACATAAGGACAAAAAAAAGAGAAATTACATATGTAAAGCAAATAAAAAATGGAAAGGAGAAATACATTTTACTTTCTCGTACTTTCCCATAAGTAGTATCATCCATGAATATAGGCAACATCATTGCTTGGTATCTATGCTTGAACCTTAATGTCTCTTAACTTGGTTATGTTCTCAAAACATAACTTGATTCACTTGCATAGTAATACAAGCTTGCATGTCTCTTCACTATTGCACCACATGTGTATTTAGTGAGTTTCTTGTGAATCAAACCATGTTGTTTTGAAATTTTACACCATAACTCTAATGGATGGAACATAGATTTACATTTTCATCACATGGCAATATGGATCATCATTAGTCTTAGAGCTAAAGTGTTTTATTGCCATTTCCCTTTTGATAGAGCAACTTGTAAATAAACACTTACTGATTTTACTTCAGAAAAGAGTTGCCATTAGCAACAAATGGGAAATAGAGAAGGATTGGAAAAACTCTACTTTTTAAAGACAAAACTATGATAAAAAGGTTGATACATGCAATGAATGTTGGTCTTGCTTTCAACCAACCAAGTTTGAGAAAGTGAAAACGTTGACTCGCTTGTATGACTCAACCAAGTTACAAATTGGTTTCCACCTAATGTGGTCCCCTCACCTTACAAATCTTCTTACATAATATCTTACAATATAGAGATAGATAGTAAGATTATTTGACCTCTATACACATCACACTCGTTAAAATTTCCTCTTACACACCACATTTAGTTACTTCAAATAAAATTTATAGAGTAATGTAACAAGAATTGACCCAAATATGAACCGTTAGCCTAAAAATACCTTATATAACAATATGAGTTACAATTATTTTGCCACTTCCACTTAGCCATAGACGTCTCTACACAATTAAGAAACAAACAGGCGTACATGCAAGCAGCACCACATTTCTCGTCCTTTGAACTAAAAAAAGGGGGGGGGGGGCGCCTTAGCGAGTAGTGGGTTCTTTTCTTTTACCCCATCCGTTAATGCACTACTTACTAATTGGCTTCAAAATAAATACTAATGCTAGGCCTAGCTGAAAGTGAAAAAGAAAAACGTTATACTAAAAGTGTACCGAACCTGGTTGGGCACCGTGCATAAGCGTAGGGACGAAGGCTACGACGTGGCAGAGCGAGGAGGGCGGTTGATGCGCCACCAGGCGTTGGTTGTCACGTCAAAGACCACCAGGTTTGAATCTCTGAGTGGGTAGATCGTGTTGCGGATACTGGTGCAAAAGAATTTCAGCTCAGTACATATAATCTCTTGGTCGAAGAAACGGCGGAGGATGGTGTCGGGAATGCTGCTGACTTGTATCCATGATGGTCAGGATGTTGAACGTTTCGGTCCACAGGCGGCGCTCCTGGGCGCCCGGAGCTCTGTACTCTATAAGCTGGTGGGCGGTCCCTCATCGTCACACAGGCGGCTACAAAGAAGAGTTGGCCACCGCACTCCACCAAGCGGGGGCTGGCGAAGACATATCCAGCTGGTACGTCCATGGTGGACCATCGTGCCCTCTCCAGGTCGTAGGCATGTATCCCCTTCTCGGCTGCCCATGTGAGGAAGTACATGACGCCCTTGTAGTACAATGTGTGCTGCATGTCATCGTCTTGGGGCACGTCTCTGGTGGTGGTGACACGCCATGTACCCAGTGCAGTGTACTCCTCTGTCTGCATCATGGGATGATCATTAGGACCTGCATAATAGCTTGGTTGGCGTTGTGTTCGGAGGATGATCTTGTAGCGCGCGGATGAATCATCCTTAAGAAGCACCAAGCCGCCCAAACCCTCACCTTGCCGTTAGGCCAAAGAGGTTTCCAGCCACCCATAGTGGTGAAGAGATTGCGGACCCAGACGGAGGAGGGGTTGTCAGTTAGACGGAAACAGAGGAGCCCCCCTGCACCGCTGATGTAGTTGAAGAAAGGCCCACGGACCATTAGGTGGAGAAAAAAGGGGGACAGTGTGAAGTACCTGTTCTCTGCTGGAATGAAGGCTCTCCAGGACGGCGGCCAGGTGTCGTCCTCATGTATCCGATCGCGAGGTAAGAAGAGCAGCCATGAGTTCTCCGACTGTTTATGCATCACGTTTGCGCGCATGCTCCTGAAGGTTGGGTCGGACGGCAGGGCGTTCCAAGCCCTGCAGACTGCACGGAATCTGAAGAGGGCGATCACGGGAAGGCAGGCCGTTACTCTCTCCACCAGGTCCCTGGGCAGCTTCTGCCAAATACGAGGGTCCAGATTGGCGCAGCGCCCATCGTTGGGGTACCTTACCCTCCTCGATTGTCCGTCTGTGTCTCTGTATTGCTTTGATGTTGGAAGTGACATGCCGTTCTTCGAATTCGATTCGCGAGTACAGCATCTCTGTCTCTAACGCAACGATCTTGTGGTTTGACCTGCTGCCGCTGCGTTGTGCTGTGGCGCCGAGACGTTGCCCTGTTTAGCTTCCGTAAATGCTCGCTATGCTGACGCCTGGCTTCCCTTCCCTTCCCTTAGATCGGGGACGCATCGCGTCTTCTCTACCGGGACGTTGCTCGGTCTTCTTCCGTGTCTGTATGGGGTAATCCTGCATATTTATAGCCTCCTAGCCTCTGGACAATCTCCCTGCCCGTCCGCCCTAGTCTGAAACCCAACGCTTGCGCACCTCCTGCCTCAAAATACAGCTACCAAGCCCCAAATCACAGCCCTCTTTAATATGCAGCGTATAACTTTGTTGGTGAGGTATGAACACAATGTATGTTAGGCAAAAACATTTATTGTGTCCTTGAGATATGTTTATGTTAGGCCCCTCTCTCTCTCCAAATTATTGACCATAGCATGCATCTTAAAAGGCTCTGTCAAGAGGCTTGCTTGCATGGTATGAGGTGAGCATATATGCTGCACAATTGAAGTCCATTACAAAGTAGAGGATAGATTAGGTGCTCTTCCACCCTACTGGCATTGTCAGGAATCCAAGGACCATCATAGCTGGGATTGCCCCAAGCAAAGGGCATCCATTTCCTCTAACTTCACATTTCCAACCCCAACCACCCACTTTGTCTTTGTAGGACGTCCTCCATTTAATGAGGATTCACTATCCACCATAGTGGAAGGCTAAGTATAGATTTGATGGTATATGGGATTACAAGGCATGGCTAATGGCAAAGTCATTTGCTATAGGTTGAGGGATTTGACTTTTAGGAGACATTTTCCTCCCACAACTAGATTAAACACCATGGTAATACCTTCTCCCACTTATGAGAAGTGATTGGTATATGGATGTAAATTCTATCTTTCTAAATGGACTTTTTGAATGGACATTTCAAGGAGGACTATGAACAACCCTCAAGATTTGTGATGCACAATTTAGAAGGCAATTTATGTAGACTCTCAAAGGCATTGTATGGGCTAAAACATGCCCCTTAAGCTTGTATGAGACATTTGACACATATTTTGTGAGTATTGTTATTTCTAAAATCCTATTAGATGTAAATGTACACATTTTCTTGAAGTAAATTCTTTGAGTAAAGCAAGTATAGAACTTTATGTGGATAACCTCGTTTTTTGAAGGAAAATCATGAAGATAAAATCCATTTACCTATTGATTTCAGAGTTTGAAATGACAAACTGCATTTTTTTAAGAGATTAAAGTCTAGCAAGAGTCAGATTACTTGGTTGAAGTATGCAGCAAAAATACTAAAGGCATTTTGTGCATGCAAATTTATCTAAAGAAGCCACCTATGGATGTAAAAGAGTACATGAAGGTGGTGGGGAGGTTGATCTTCTTGTGCAATACATGTCCAAACATGTTATTCCAATTCTAGGATTAACAAGAGCTACCGCCATTATCTTACATCAAGGAGTCACGGTAGATACACCAAAGGGTCATACATTCAAGATATGAAGCAATAGTGTCCAAAGCTACAACTTAGACGGGCGCTCGTAATGGTGTGATGGAGTATTTATGGTGATTCCCACTTCAAGAATGTGTGGTAGCAAGTTAGGATGAAGTCTTATAACTAATGTACTTCATGGATATATTATGAGAGTAGTCATTGTAATAGCATTAGGCCTCTTATGAGCCTAAAGTGCCTGGCCGGCCATAGTTTAAGTGAGTGTGAGCACTTATGGCCATGTATATAAGTGAATTTCTCTCATAATACAACATACTCTCCCATTGTGCAATTGAGTCTTACTCTTGCTAATCTCTCTCCCTAATGCATGCTAGTGAGTGTGTGTGAGTGAAGTGAGATGAGAGGAGGGATGAGGACCCGTAGTGTAACGCGGCGGTGTGACAACGCTCGCGCGTGGTGGAATTGCTTCTCAAACAATGCAATAGAATATAATTTTTAGTGAATGTTAGCTCTCTTTAGTTTTACCATAGATCTAAGATCATTACTTCTAGTTTAATTGTGTGTTTTTTGTTGAAATTGTTTGGATTAGAGTGTTAGCAAGCATTAGGAGTAGCTTAATCTTTCAAAAAATTTCTTAAAACTATAAAAAAAACCTTGAATTTGACTAAATTCTCTTAATGGATTGGTTTTTATCATAAGGGTGATTAATCTTGTTCAAGAGGCTAAAAATTTAGAAAATATGTTAATTGGGGTCTAAATTGATCATATGAGTAGTCAAAATTGGTGTTTCTGAGTGTTTTGAGAGCATCTAAATGCATCAAAATACCTAATCACATCAATTTTTTGATCAATTGAAGAAATTTGACTCTCTTTGCATAATTTTATCTTAAAGAGGAGACTATAATTAAGAGTCTAATTAATCTCCTAATTTAGATTAATTTACACAATTGTTGATGCACAAAGATTAGTTTTTCTTTGCTCTATTCAATGATGTGCTCAATTGTGTGAATTAATTAGAGATTAATGGTTAATTAGAGTTTTTGATTAGTGTAAAAGAGAGAGATTAATGAAAGGATTAATTTTTAATCACTTTTTTACATAACTCATTAAGGCTAATGAGTATTTAATGAGTAGATGCTCATGAGTTGTCAATTTGTCTATTTTGGGGGTCATTTAAAGGGTGTAAGGTGTGTCATTAAAAGATTGACTTTTTTGATTCCCACTTACCTTTTTGGAAAAATGCCCATACTCTTTTCATTTTAAATTCAAAAATATTCTCCCCAAAAAAGAAAATTCGTATTTTCCACTAGAGTCCAAAAAAAACGTAAAAAGCCAGGCCCTAAAAGACTAGGCGCCGTGAAGAAAAGGTCCGGTGTAAAAGTATAGGACGTAAACGGCTTGGCACGTGAACGGCTTGGACGTGAACGGCTTGGCACGTGAACAGCTTGGAGCGTGAACGGCTTGGCACATGAACGGCTTGGACGTGAACGGTTGGCGCGTGAACGGCTTGGACGTGAACGGTTTGGCACGTGAACGTGCAAGAGGTGAACGGCTTGGCACGTGAATGGCTTGGGCGTGAACGGTTGGGATGTGAACGGCTTGGGATGTGAACAGCTTGGCACGTGAAAAGGTTCGTAAAAAAAAATTGAATTTAATCTTCCGTTTTAAAAAAAAACTTTGAAAAACATCCCTGTTTGGAGGCCTGTATTTCCTAAACGGTATATCCGATGAAGGTGCTTTAGGGCTCACCGAAAAGCTGACATCGAGCTCTTCAACTTTGGACCTAGTCATCCAAAGTCAAAATTGACCATTTTGGCCTCCGACCAACAGTCTCAAAATTCGACCTGGAAATCGAGGCAAAAAACAGCCCAAAACCATGAAAAATCGCAAAAAAAAATGCGAAAACGACGACGAGTCATATTCGGGCTACTTTTTGAGGGCCTAAACGATAAAATCATGGACGACTCAGGGAAACAAAGTTGTAGTACTCCAAAATTACTACAACTCTTATATAGAGTTTTTTAAAATTCCTTTTGGAACACCCTCAAAAACGTGCTGCGAAACAGGGAAAAAATTCTCAGGAAAATTTCTTGTCTTGAGACAGTGATGGAAAATAGGTTTGGGAAGTTCCTAGCATATGCTTTTTCTGAAAAAATATATATTTTACGTGCATATAGTGCCTAAGCTAATTAGGACAAAACATACACTCGTTTGATCCAACGAAGAGTACGCCAAGCCTCTTGAGGCTGTTAACGGGATGTGAGAAAGTATAAAAAGAAAAAAAAATCGTGATTTCTCATTAAGGAGCATTTAGGCACTTTGACATGGCCACGATAGAGGAATTGCCAGGGATCACATAAGGACTCAACCCAATGGCTGACATCTTTGAGCCATTGAGATCTATGCCAAAAATTCACCTCCCAATGCCGTTGGTCATGCCTATAACAAGCATGTCATTGGGTTTTACACCCTATGTCTCTTCGATTCCACTGGGCTTTGGCCCCTTGCTTAACATTCTCGCAAATCCTATAAGTACTAACCCTTTCCTGGATGCCCACACCTTGGACATACTGACTAGTTTAGGAAGGGGGTGTCCCAAGGACTCACTGAGTCTCTTCCAACAAGAGCACTCACATATGGCCTCAGTGATTCATACAAAAATACGACCGTACAAATTTTCAAAACTATGGGCAAATATGACGGAACAACATACTCTATTCAATTCATTCAAATGTTTGAACAGAGATGTGAAGCCTTTGGAAATCCCAACTGCCCTACTAAGGTACATGCGCGTTGAACTTATGCTTAAAGAGAAAAGCTAGTCGATGGTTCATCGCATTGATGCTGGCGATCAAGATCAACTTCAAAACCTTGAAATCAGCCTTTATACATGGCTTTTCCAGACAAGGTGATCGATGGAGTGCAAGAACAGAACTCTATTCAATTGAGCATCAACCCAATGAATCCATTAGAGATTTTATCCTTCGGATAAAACTCACGTTGTGAGTCATGGGAAAATTAAAATGATGTTCAATTGAGGAGATGTTTCATGATGGGCTTGAAGAATAAAGCTTACACAACTTGATCATTGTATCCAATATGGAAACATTCAATCAATGTTGTAAAGAAGTAATACATTTAGATAACATGCTATAGAAGATGAGCATGCTACGAGATGTTCCTCATCTAGACCAAGTGAAGCAACATCAAAAGAAAGATCGATCTCGAAATTGACATTCCCATAATTTTATGCAACCTTGCTTAAAACCTTACAGAGCAGACATCCCTAAGAGAGGATGAAAACCTTCAAACCCGGACATCCCTAAGAGAGGATGAAAACCTTCAAACCCAGATATCCTCAATGTTTCTAAAAGTGTGGAACGAGATGCCTTGTGTTGAGTGTAATCACTACGACCATCCCAATCCTTATTGTGCATACAAGGCACATGTCCTTCTATACTGCGTATATTGTAAAACCTTTGACCATGATACTAAAAAGTGTCCCGCTTCATCCACAATTGACTCAAAACCTCCACCTCCCGTGCACCAAATAGAAACAGTCCAAGGGGTAGAAACTGCTCAGGGAGCAGTTAATCGGACACTTCAGCCTTTCTATTTTCGTGGACCTCACAAGGTGGCAGATTGCACAGTTTGGAATACTTCAATGCCCATAGTCACTGACACCTTGTGACCCATGTTTGAACGGTGTGGCATTGATCACATGTTCCAAGATTTCCCAAAACGAGGTGCTTCAATGCAACTTGTCTCACAAAATAAAACTCTTAATATCTTAAGTGTACAAAACGTGCAATTGTCCACGGTACCCTTGAATGCGCTTACACGCTTATTTACAAGCTAAGGCACGAGAAACAATCAAAAGGAAAGCACAAGACAATACCTCAACATGGGTAGAAGAACATGCTTTAAATCAGAACCCAAAAGAGAAAACAAAACCTTCTAAACCCAAGAAAGACAAAGGACAACAAACTGTCGAAACCAAGGTCGAGTTAAAAGATAGGGAAAAGGAGTGTGTAAAGGACATAAACCTAAAAAGGGACAAACATGAAAGAGCCAAAAGCTATATATGGTGCAGAAGCATCCACATCAAAGACCACCACACAAACCTCAACACCCATATGTGTGACACATAATATAAAAACCTAAAAGAAAACTTGATCTCGTCGCATGGGTAAACATAATGAAAAACTGACAAACCAAAGAAAGTCAGAGAATGAAACAAGTTCTAGTACATCACTAAGTGAGGATGAAGCAAGTTATTACTCTTTACTCAGTGCACCACATAGACTAATCAATAAACTAGAACCCACCCAACCACCCCAAATAGATAATAATGATCACATGACATATACGGAACGCAAAAAGCAAGCTCAGGAGAGCATGCTTAGCTTGGTTGAATGTCTTACAGGGTCACCGGTTGTGATTGAGCCTCATAATGCCAATACTAAAAGCAACCAAGATTCAAAGCCTAGAAGAGTACCACTTTCCCTTTCAAGAGGAAGACATACTCTCTACAGAAGAGTCATTTGAGACAGACTGTACGAACTATAGGCTTGAGAAAGCACGTGAGGAATTTGATAATTCTCTTACAAGATTAAAACAGTCTCTCAAAACCTCATTCGGAGGAATGCTCTTCTCTCATAATAAAGCCAACATCACATCAACACTTATACCTTTAATGGCTCAACCTGAGTTATACAAGGACATAATGAACTCCATAAAATAGGACTATGAGGATTCACAAGTTTCCAAACAGCCCTCATTAAGAATTGTCAAAGGGCCAAGTGTGCCAGTGTACGTATTGGGTACTCTTGAAAAAGCTGAGACCCAAACAGAGGATGAAAGTGAATAGGAATATGAAATAGAAACAGGATCTGAAGCTGAAACAATAACCGAAACACCCATGGTTCCCTTGGAAGATTCTATCATAATATGGTTGGATTTCCCTACAGACAATGATATTCAGCGCAAAGGTATATTGATTAGCCCTCGAGCAAGTCATAACATCGTGACAATAGACACTTGGGTGTCATTGGGACAACCTAAACTCATCCCTGCAAACAATAGTCTTGCAAGAGGAGCCAATGGACAAAACATTGAAATTCCAGGTTCGTTTAGATACACTACTCAAACAATCGATGGCGATCTGGAATTTACATTCCATGTTACCCTAGATTCCCTTGAGTATGACATCGTCCTTGACGGAACTTGGATAAGTGAATCGTTGTATTCACTAGATGAATCCATGCAAATAGTCACCTTGAACACTCTTGCCAACCAATGTAAAATTGCTATATCACGGGAGGAAGAGACCTTGCAAGAGTTGGAACTTCCAACATATCTTACTGAAAAGATCCCTAGGATTCTGGTTGGATTGGAAATTGCAAATAAAATCACCATATCTCAAGCACAGCTTTATCCAACACCATGAGAACACAATCTCATGAATCTTGAGCTATGGGATTTGTTAGGTCAACCAACATTCACGGTACCTTTACACAAGACTTGAACATGCCATGTCTGGGATACTTTGAACATACAATATGTATATTGAAACTAACCCCCTCACTTGTAAGTTTTTTGTGGTCGAGTATGTGTTGGAAGCATATTTAATCTTGAGGCATAAATGAAATGTTGCTGTCCAAGCACCACTATGCTTTGCTAGCGATAGAGTCATCATGATGGTCAACGACAAAAAGTTGACAATAACATACTGCCAAGAAGAGGATCCAACTTTAATGGATATCTATGATGCTGAACGCAAAAGGATACAAGCCTCTTCCACAAAAGCCCCTCTACACAATGACCTACCATCTGCGTCAACAACCAACTCCGATAAAGCCTCTACTTCAACCCCATCCTCACCTATGAAGTTTGATGCCAAAACCTTGCAATCAGCAGCTATTCCTGAAGAAATTCCCAGAGCTCTAATAGGGAACTTAAAGGAAAGGCCCCGGCTCCTATGCATCTTCATTGACAAACCTCATCAAAGGAGACAACCACATGCTCAAAGGCCTCGTCATCGGACAACCACTCCACAAGGGACTCTAACCTCATCATCAACAATGCCCATGAATCTTAAACTTGCAGCCTCAGTACGCCAACCAAAGTCAAGGAGGGCCCAAACCTTCCACATCAATCCAAAAGAAAACACCACGACAACCACAATCACGATATCTTAATAGTATCAAAATGTGGGTGGAGAAGCAACTACTTGTAGCTCAAGGCTACTATGAAGGTGCCAATCAAATTTGGGTGCCTCGACAGTCAAAACCTCTTCCTCAATGCAGCACTCGAAAGCCAAGGGAAGAAGAAGAGTACTCCACAACACTGTCCACAAAAGCCTATGCGAATTCCTCAAAGAACAACCAATGCAACAAGTGTGGGTACCAAAAACACTGCTGCAAGCACAAGGGCACTACCAAAGAAATACCAAAGCTTGGGTCCCTAAGTGCATCACAAAGTCCCCTAAGCTTGCACAAAGAAAGCCTCAACACCGAGCACATCGGCAACCAAATTACAGTGCTCGTCAAAGATGGGTGCATGTGCATGTACTTCAACAACAAGGATACTATGATGGTAATGCCATCATATGGTTGCCAAAATCGAACAATGTGAAGAAAACTTCACCCCACCGACTTTAATCCCAACAACTTTACCTATAGTTCGGCAAGAATGGAGGCCCAAGCAACAGCAAGCAAAACCCTCAACCACTCTCAAACACCATATTCGAGAATTTGGGAATCTCCCAATAGTTTGGGAATTCCAAATCAAAATGAATCTCGTGAATTTGGGAATTTCATTAATTTGGAACCTTGAATATTGGTGAAGTATATTTATTGTATATGTAGAAGATATTGATAAAATCTTAAATAGGTGGTGTTAATAAACACCTTATCTTTGGCAACCTCTCCAGCATGGAAGTCTTTAGCCCAATGATTCTTGTAGATTGGCTTTAGCCTTCAAGACAACCTTTGGAGGGATTTTAATTTTTTTGGGAACTTTGGTAGCTTTTGTTATCCAAGAGAAAACAATTGTATCCACCATTAGGAAATTTTTGAGCTCATTTTGGGGCCCTGTAAGGAAGTTTGACCGGAATATTTCCTCCAAAAAGGGGCACTGGATAAAATTTTTGCAAACGAACTCCAAATTTGTCGGACCTCACATATTTAGATTCTACTCTTCAAAAGCTATCCATTGATATATAACACGATAGGGTTCAGAGAAGGGACAAGATAGATACCTAGAAGATTCCTTTTTGCCTAGGAATCTTCTACGTACCGTAGAAGATTCCTAGGCAAAAAGGCAAAAGGAATCTTCTAGGTATCTATCTTGTCCCTTCTCTGAACCCTATCGTGTTATATATCAATGGATAGCTTTTGAAGAGTAGAATCTAAATATGTGAGGTCCGACAAATTTGGAGTTCGTTTGCAAAAATTTTATCCAGTGCCCCTTTTTGGAGGAAATATTCCGGTCAAACTTCCTTACAGGGCCCCAAAATGAGCTCAAAAATTTCCTAATGTCTCTCCCAACGTTGAGGGTCTTTCTTGTTGCACATCCAGTATTTATCCCAGCAATTCTGATATACCTCCTCATCTGTAGCATTTTGTCAACCACAAGCTGGTGCCCAATATTGTATACAGATCTTTTGATAGTTACTTGATTTTTTATTTGTATCAACCTCACTTTGTGCAACACTAAGCCATACTGGATATATTGGATCTGAAGGTCGAACAAGTACAAAGTCGTCTTTCTTGACATCTATCATTGGTTGAAATGCATCTTTTGGTCGCTTGCTGAGAGGACCACAGTAGTGGTCATTCAACTCCTCCAAGCCAAGAAAGTCATCCACATCATCTATGTCTTGAAATAATGTATCACCTTGTGTCCTTGGCCAAAAGTCCATGAATACTCTTGCTTCTTGGACATTTGGAGCTTGAAGTGCATCAAGCATGGTTTTCCAATAATCAATCACTGGTGTTATGAACTTTGTGTACTCCGCTTCAGGACCTTGTACACTTGACCATCTTTCCCAATACTTGAGATAGTCTTTGATTCCACTTACCACCTCTTGATGATCTTTAATATACTCAGACATGGGTAGCAAGGTTGGAAGACCCTTTGGAAGGGTAGGCTTTCCTGTTGTTGAGTCTCTTTTATAGTTCAATACCGCCTTCTCTTGGCAACCATTCTACTGACTTAGGATGGATCTTGTATTGCATTAGAGGTGTATCCCCTTGCATGTAGAAACGAAAGTGAAGTGGTTTTGAGTGACCAACAAGTGCATCCTTGGAGTCACATAAGTATCCTTCAATGTAACTCTTGAAGTCTGGTACATATGTCAACAAAAAAGGAGAAGGCCTTGTTGACTGGCACAATTGAAAATGCCGCATAAGGTGAGGAAAAGTGAATGTCATGCTTGTTCTAAGCTTCTCTGAGAACTTGCTGAACATTGCATCAATGTCTTCATGTGTGTGACCCACCATGAGAAACCCAACTTGGATCATCTTGAAGGTCCCTCGTGCCACAAGCAATGATAAATATGCAAAGAGATAACGGTTTTTGTTTTCTGATCCACAATTATCTAGCTATAGCAACAAGTTCTCTGGTAGTCGTCTAAAACCTTGTTGTCCATCCTGTAGTATTATGTCCTCCATTTGTGTAGTAGTATGAGAACCTTGTTGATGGTAGTCTAGTGCTTTCCTTGAGTTTAAAGCATTTAGCAACAAAGAGCTTGATCTTGGCATTCCATCTAGTTGTAGATCACTAGTTTCATGCCTGTCAAGTTGCTCCAAGTTCTTGAAACACAGAGACAATGAGGCAACTGTGAAGTTAGGATCATGGGGCCAAAGATCAATCGCAAAGTGCCCATATCTTCCTTCCCCATGCCCATGTGTGATCATGCCTGTCAAGGAAACTGGTGGTTGAGTGGATCTATCTGTCTCTTTTGATCGAACTCTCAACCTCGGGATAGCTGTCTTTTGTTGGTCCATCTTGTCATGTATGATGCACAAGTTCTTTTCAGGATTTAGCACTGATGCTAGACGCCATCCATAGTATATGTTTCGACAACTTTGTTGTTGGAGCATGTGACTTCGACGCTTCCTCAATAGTATGTTGCGTTCTTCAAGGCATTTGGTTGCTGCAAGTTGTTCTTTGATCTCTGAGCAGACACTACATTTGGAGAACTCGCTTGTCTTTGCTAAGGTGACATGCCTAAACTCTGTATTCCAAATTCGATTGAATGTGGACAAAGACATTTGCTTACATCCAATAGCATCTAATGTGGCATTCACTTCTCCCCATATGTCTATTTGCTTATAAACATCTGGGATGACCAATTGTGTCTCTCTGGAACCATCCTGCATGGTTCTACTTTTATGTGGCATTTGCTCTGCATTCTTCTCAATAAAGTCTCTCAAGATTGCCCTGCCCATTTGTGTGGATCCCAAGCTGCTCTAATTGCTCCTTTATTGCCATGCATTGCCCTCCTTACACCATTCTCAAAATGCAACCTATACCTATAGAAAGATGTTTTGGGGATGCCATGCATCCCATACCATGCCCTACCGCATACAACTTTCCCATTGAATATAAAACTATATTTTCGTGTACCCATATTGTCAATGCGACATGATGACTCCAAAACATCATAAACATAGTTGGTTACGTTCTTCCAAACGTAACCCCCAGAAGTGCCTCCGCAATTGGTGTACTGCATCTCTATCAGCATATTGACAACACTTTGCAGGACAACAATCAATTGTAGCAACAAGTAAAACTGATTCCATCGAGGTTCTCAAGTTTGAAGCTTTGAGAGCAAGAATTCTAGGCCTTCTATTGATCATACAATATGATCTCTTCTGTAAGAAAATGGATTTTGAACCTGAAATAAAGTCCTCAGTTTCCTCACACACATCTTTTATGCTCTCATTTGGAGATGTGAAAGCTTGTGTTTCCTGTTCATGTAGCAGTGGTGTACCATCATCAAAGGTGACCTGTTTGATAGGCCACCTAACCAAATTGACGCACTGAAGCATGTCACATGTGTCTATCCCTGTAGTTGGATCAAGGATCTGATCTACCACCACACCCACATCTTCTTCTCCTAATAGATCAAAGTTAATCACATCATATGGAAATGTTAAGAGAATAATCCCTGTTCCAACGTACTTCTCATTGCCTTCTGTCCAGAGCATCACTTTATGCTCTTTCCAACTTTCACGGATACTTGGAGTGTCCTCATCTCCAACAACATTAAAATCATTAGAAGGTGGCACCGCATGATCATCATCAACAATCGTGATGGCACCTATAACAACCACCACATCTTTCTTTTCCCACTTTACAAAACTACCCACTGCCTGAATGACCTTTGTTGCATTGTTTGTTTGGAAATGGCAAGCAAGCTACATCATTTAGGCAGTTGTCGATAGAAACTGACAAAAATCCATCTCCAAGGACTTGCCCATGGCATGTGTGAGTTGGACGTATTGCACATACTGTTCTAAGTGCAACAACATCTCGATCCATCATCAAATTGACACGATCCCCACAGTGAAAGTCTTGGTCCATGTTGCCTGAGTAAGTGAAAAAATTTGAGATTTAATCATAAGCGATTGAGTGATCTTATATTCATCATAAGACATTTAATCATAAGCGATTGAGTGATCTTATATTCATCATAAGACATTTAATCATAAGAGATTGAGTGATCTTATATTCATCAAGTAATCACATAGCATTGATAATGAAAACATGCATTAATAGATGACAAGCTGAAGTATACATTGCAAAATTAGAGCAGTATTCCATTTTCCAACATCATAAGAGAGAGAATAAATTTGACCACATGGCCAAAACTTGTTTTCTCAATGAACATGGTAGTATATCCTTGATCTAGATTACTTGAGTTACTAGATAAAAAAGGTCTATGTAGTCATCATTGCTTAGTTGAAATGGATGCTTTGACCATATGGCCAAAACTTCAATAGCCTATAATATATGCACATCATATCTTACTTTAGTATATATGCACATCATATCTTACTTTAGTATAAAAAGTATTCATGGTGTGTGTGATGGTCTACATGATGTTTTAGCCACATGGACAAATTCTCGCACGGCTTATCATTCTCAAGACATGGGTAGATCATCTGTTACTTTTCCATGGGAAGACAATTTATTGTGTGCTAGTGTAGAGAATGTTTTAGCCACACGATCAAATCCTATCAAAGCTTATTGTTCTTATAATATGTACAAATCATATGTTACTTTTCCATGGAAGACAGTATATTGTGTGCTAGTGTAAAGAATGTTTTAGCCACATGGTTGAATCCTCTCAAGGATTATCATTCTTAAAACATATGTAGATCATATGTTACTTTTTTGCGGAGGACACTTTATTATGTGCTAGTGTAGAGAATGTTTTAGCTACATGGTCCGATCCTCTCAAGGCTTATCATTCTTATAATATCTATAGATCATATGTTACTTTTTCATGAAAGACAATTTATTGTGAACTAGTGTAGAGAATGTTTTAGCCACATGGTTGAATCCTCTCAAGGATTATCATTCTTAAAATATACTTAGATCATATGTGACTTTTCCATGGGAAGACAATTTATGGTGTGCAAGTTTAGAGAATGTTTTAGCCACATGGTCGAATCCTCTCAAGCCTTATCGTTCTTAAAATATTTACAGGCCATATGTAACTTTTCCAAGGAAGACAATTTATTGTGTGCTAGTGTAGAGAATGTTTTAGCCGCATGGTCAAATCCTCTCAAGGTTTAATGTATTGCAGGCATAGTATGAATAAGATTTGGTTGGTGCAAAGTTTATGTCCACGTGGTAAGTAGAATAGTTATTAATATATTGGGAAGCACAAATGTTAGTGCATGCACAAGCAATAATTTTGGATGCAAAATTGAATAATCATATACCAATAGTTGGTATTATGGCCTAAATGTAGTGCACATTGTCAGTAATATACATCAAGAAGTAACTAATATGAGTTGTGTCAAATTAAAAAGTAGATTTGAAAAGAGTAGATTTATCCATATAATGAAAAGTAAAGGTCGTGAAAATAGAATAGCAAGATATGAACCTTATTTTATATGGCATTAATATTAGAATAGCCTCAACACCTCTTGAAATATCTATGTAGACATAGGAACTCTTTTAGCAAAGCAATAAATGATGCAAAATGAGTAATCCTATGTAACTAACTTATTACTTTCTGTGTTGTCTTATAAAAAAATATATCAATAAATTAATATTATATTTAATAACATAATATTTTAATATTTATTATTTAATATAATATTTAATAATATAACTTATTATCATAATATAAAATAATATTATATTATAATAGTATATTTTGGAATATAATAATATTATAATATTGTTCACTATAGTGGTGGATTTCTTGGAAACTCTAAACGACATTTGAGGCACTAGTTGCTATGGGCAATGATCCCTAATGGGGGTCTAGGAGGCAGCACCCTTGGTGGGGGTCTGGGGGCAACGTCCCCAGCCGGGGGTTCGGGGGGCAGCGCCCCCCGGTGGGGGTCTGGGAGCAACGCCCCCCCCGGACCCCGCCGCTGGGGGCGTTGCCCCCCGTCGTCCATTTTTTATAAACGTTCTCATTAAATGTGATATATTCTTGAGAATATATGCTTCATTAAAGAAGATATCCTTTAATGATGTGAACCTAAAAGTGATTTTTTAAAATAATTCCATTTATTGTCAAACGTCCATTTTTTATAAACGTTCTTCATTAAATGTGATATATTCTTGAGAATATATGCTTCATTAAAGAAGATATCCTTTACTGATGTGTGAACCTTTTCTAAGAATTTGAATTTGGCCCTCTCTTTCTATCTTCTCTCTCTACGATTTCCCTCTTCTCCTAAAAACGTACTCTTCTTCTTGCTCGCACTTTCGACCCTGGTTTTTGTTCTTGCTCTCTCTGTGATGTTTTCTCTGCATTACGCCTCACCTAAGCTCTCTAATCAAAAGATTTAGTTGTGCTTAAGCAAGATTTTGACCCTTCATGTATGTTTCATGTCTGCATATCTACTTCTTTTCATCTTCTTGTTTCTGTCTTCACACGCTAATCAGACGCTAATCAGAAGTGACTTTTCCAGTAAGCTTCGCAACAACAACAGCCATTCACAATATTGACGCTAATCAGAACTTTGCCAGCAAGCATCGTAACCATAGCCATTTAAAGGTAGGCTCTTTGCCTCATGCATGTTCTTTGTTTTCTTGATTTTCTGGTTCATAATACTTAATTATATAATTAATCTTTCTTAATCATAATTAGCCTAGTAAGATAAATGAGATCATATAGTACATTCATGACATAAAAATAAAAATATGGTTAGCTTCACACCCAGTTTTCTTAAAATCGAGAATGTTTCTTGACTAAGAGCCTACTTGAAAAAACAAACAATGCAGAAATAAGAAAACAAGTATGAAACTAACCTTGATCAGTTTTTCAACACTCTTGTTATGGCAAAGATGCGACCTTGTCCCTTGAGAATGCTTCTGTCTTGCTGATTCTTCTTGTATGCTGCGTTGACCTTGCTTGTATAAGCGTACTTCTATATACTACTTGCACATATGTGTAATCACTCGCTATGCAGAAAATAGTGATCTATCCATGTAGCATAATAGAGACTAATTGGACATTGTAGAATAATTCTCTGTATATGTATGCATTTCACATGAAATGACTTTTTCAAGACACACATATACTTGTGCTTACAAAAGAGGTAACAAAAATATACTTCTGGTTATATGATGCTTCAAACAAAAGTGACTGTGTAGCATAATAGAGACTAATTGGACATTGTAGAATATTTCTCTGTATATGTATGCATTTCACATGAAATGACTTTTTCAAGACACACATATACTTGTGCTTACAAAAGAGGTAACAAAAATATACTTCTGGTTATATGATGCTTCAAACAAAAGTGACTGTGTGGCCAAAAGCCATGGTCAATATGAAAGCTTCTTTCTGAAATAGCCATAGGATATTGCCTTGTGGTCAAAGCTTTGTACCTCAACTATTACACGTAACATGTTGTGTCTCTATTGCATATCAGACTAAAATCGGATGAAAGTAAGAAAATCATGCATACTTTCAATGTCACATAATAATATGGCTAAAATCCATGGGCACCTATGTTTGATTGTTACATGGAATTATTGTTAAAATCCATGGACACCTAGGTTATTAAGATGGTTCTTTTTGTGTTCTAATTTTTTTTAAATCATCTTATATCCAAGATCACTTGTACATTGAAAGGATTTAAGGAAGTTGGCCAAGTAGAGCTGTCTTCTAAGAGTAAAACCAAACATAGCAAAGTTTTTACCATATGGTCAAATTCTATAGAAGACATCTCCTTCAAAAACCCATGCTACACATAGAATATAAATTATCAAATGGCCACTTTCATGACAATATGTCCACGATGAATCTATGACGATGTCTACATGAAATTTGGTATTACAAAAAAACCAAACATTGTGGCATGAGAGTATGGATAAAATCCATGCTCACTTCTGTATATCCATTAGTGATCTCTAACATTAGTGCTCTCCATTGTCACAAGATTAGTGCTCTCCATTGTCACTTCTGTATATCCATGCTCACTTCTGTATATCCATTAGTGAGTGATCTCTAACATTAGTGCTCTCCATTGTCACAAGATTTGTTCATATGGTCAAATTCTACCTTATAATTATTACATTCAACATTTTGGACACATAGGCTTTTGCCTTGTGGTCAAATCTTTGTATCTCAATTGTTACATGTAACACATTGTCTCTCTATTTCAAGTCAAACAAAATTTGAAATTATGGGAAAAAAGTAAGAAAATCATGTATTCTTTCAATGTTGCATAATAGTATGGCTAAAATCCACGAGCACCTATGTTTGATTGTTGCATGGAATCATGGTTAAAATCCATGGACACCTAGGTTACTAAGATGGTTGTTTTTCTGTTCTAAAATTCTTTTTCAATCATCTTAATTACAAGATCACTTGTATATTGAAAGGCCTCAAGGAAGTTGGCCAAGTAGAGGTGTCTTCTAAGAGTAAAACTAAACAAAGCAAAGTTTTTTCCACATGGTCAAATTCTATAGAAGACATCTCTTCAAAAGCCCATGAATATGAATTATCAATTGGCCACTTCCACTAAAAATTGGCATTACAAATAAACCTTTCATTGTGGCATTACAAATAAACCTTTCATTGTGGCATGAGAGTATGGATAAAATCCATGCTCACCTGTGTTTGATTGTTGCATGAAATTATAGCTAAAATCTATGAGCACCTAGCTTACAAAGATGGTTCTTTTTGTGTTCTGAAATTGTATATGGATCAAGATCACTTGTATATGGAAAAGCCTCAAGGCTAGGTAGAGATTCCTTCTCAGAGTAAAACACGAAAGAGAAAAGTTTTTGCCATATGGTCAAATCCTATGCATGCATATTATAATCATAACACTATTGAATAAAGTTTTGGCCATGTGGTCAAAACCTAATATTTCTATGCAATATCTTGCCATATGGTTAAATTCTAACTTAAACCCTTTCTATGATGATATTTGGACATACATTGGTCAAATCCTATGCATGCATATGGTAATCATAACACTATTGAGTAAAGCTTTGGCCATGTGGTCAAAACTTGAGATTTGTTTCTAATATATCTTAATTTTTGTACTTATGTAGGTTTATTCAATGGCAAAGAAATCTACTTCGACAAGGAAGGAGAATCAAATCATTGATGGAGTTAGTGGGGATTTTGTGTGGCCTTGGTTTATGGATGTTTATGACAAAGAAGGAAAAAGGGCAAACAATGTCCTTTTATATGCTTCAAAGCTTGAGGATTCAACATATGATCAAGTTGGGATCATTGAGGGGTTGATGGATGGATGTGCTGGGAAGGAAGGGATCCCGTGTATTGTAGTAAAGATCAAGGGAAAGAACATTGAATACAACCTGGATCCCTTATCTTTTCAATCTACACATATAAAAGAGGATGAAGTATACTCTTTGAGAGCAATGGGTTGGAGCCTCCCAGAGGAGATATCAGGCACACAGGACATAATAGCTACATTTGAGTCTATCAAGCATAGTGAACTTCTTTTTCCTACAAAACATGGTGTTCGACCAAAGAAGAGGACAAAGATTTAAGATGCACAAGCACAATCAATAGCTTCAAACTCACAGGCTCTTGGTGTGAGTGTACCTCCTAACACTCCTCTAGACAACACAAACCAATCTTCAAAGGCACAAGTAATCCAAGCAACACCTTTGGTGTCACTTGAAGTCAAGGGTGTTGAAAGAACCTTTGACTTTCCAGACATGGTTAAGAAGAAGGGTAAAAAGGATGGTTCAGGATTTCACATGTTTGAAAAATACTTTCCATTTGGCTCAACCACACAGTTTCCTATTGATGTTGGTAGATGCTATGAGGCACCACCTTTATATGCCTATAGAAAACTTTGTTGGGATTATGTGCAAAAGTTGACATCATCTTTTGTAAAGAATCTCATGAATCCAGCACAACAGTAGCATACCTCATGCCCTTTTTGGAGGAGAGTGATGTGAAGTGACCCATGCATCGTGACGAGGTGGAAGTGGATAAGCTACATTCTTACTCCTATTGGATCATATCAGGTCTTCACTCAATCCATGCGGCAAAGATCTATATCCTAAGTAGCACTCATCGATGCCTAGTAACCAAACATCTATATGCCACAAGGAATGCAAGAATCTTGGTGGACTGTCCTGCTAAAACGTGCATTGAGCTTTCTAGGATGACAAATATGGAATCCCACAATGTTATGAAGAATGGTCCTTATCTTGAGCAACTTCAACAAGTAAGGGATCAATGGATAGCATTTGCGTCTCCACCAAAACCTCAACAAGGGCTTCCAAAGGGTAGTCCTCAAAGAGTACCATGGGAGGTAATGATGTACAACCTTAGCTTGTCTTATTCAAGATGCATTTGGTGTTTTCTTTCTCATTTCATATTTTTATTTTTGATAGAGATTTATAGAATACATTGGAGAAAAGTGTGCATCACGTGATTGTCATATGATAGTGAGCACACAAGAGATATTTGATGGTTGGATTACCATCATGAAGAGATACTCAAAGGGGGAGCTTTCATCTCAAGAGGATACCACCACAAAGAAGGGAAGGCAGCCTTCTCCCGCAACTTTTCGTTGCCTTATGGGTCTAAAGGATGGGGACATCCTCACATTACAAAAGGAAGTTAATGATGGACACATCGTCTTTCTTAGAAACAAATGGGACAAAGAGGATGTTGTTGACATGGAGACAAGGGCAAAGCAAATCAAGCAAGATAGGGTGCTCCATGAGGAGCTAGTTTCTCTCTTCAATGCCTCAACTCATGCTAGCAATAGTATGATGAAGAGTTGGGAAGATCTTGTTGCTGAATACGACATCACCAACGATGTATACATAAAGATTTTAGGTGTTTGCAGTGATTGGGTGTCAAAAAAGCTCACACGTGGGGCTGATGCAGGACCATTGCCAAATGGTGCAAAAGACATTGTGAACTTTCTTATTGTGAAGAAGCAAGATCCTCTTCATTCTTCTACTAGCTTATCTGGCAAGTATATATTGTGGGGTGAAACCTTGAGGCATTCGATCTTATATACAATGTGTATAAAGATCCTATTACCATTGGTGTGGTTGTCCTAGAAGCGGCACATGGAGTTGGGGGCATGACATGGGATTCTATCATGTTTGGAAAGGTGGTCTTCACATTATTAAAAATGACATGTGAGCCTAAACAATTCATTTTGTTGTCATTTCTCAACCGCAAACAAATGGCAGCTATGGAGGAGGCCCTTGAGAATCTTTCATGCAAGTATCATATGCAAGTTGGAAGTGTTGACTTCCTACCAATGGCCAAGAGTCTTGCTTTTGGGCCATGGATTCATTTGTTGTGTTGACACTTGTGACCATGGAGAAAAGCTTCATCAATCTAGATCGATATGTTGGAAATTCCAACAAGCCATGCATTTTGGATAATGAATCCATTGAAGCCATTGACAAAGAAGGAAAGGATGGAGAGCTTGAAGAAGAACAAACTATTGCAAAGGCCATATTTAGAAAGAAAAAGAAGGTCATCAAGGCTACAATCAAGGCATTCAATGATGCACATGAGGTTGTATGTGATATATTCTCATGTGGCGTTGCATCAACGCTCGCATTGGAACATCACATGAAGACTATTGCAGTGGTGTGCAATAGTCAAGAGCAAAGAGAGATTGAAGCGGCATGTTGGAGAGCCCATGAGAGCGCCAATCCACCTACAAGTGCTCAAGAGGTTCCTCCCATTGGTGCTCTAGCTCTTGACCTACCGCCGGAGGGTGTGGATGAATCAAGCCAAGACATAGCAAATATTATTATGAAAGAGAGGTTGAAGGCTACTTCAGGTGTTTGAACCTCTCTATCTCTAACTTTTGTCAATGAGAACACTATGGTGTAAGGTTGAACTTGCGTTTTGGAGGATGATTTCATGACATAACATTTCCTACATATTTTCTCATTTTGTGGTGCTATCTAAAGCAAGCCTTACAAGCCTATTTCTCCTAGTTTTGTGTTTATTGTTTAAGAGTCCTTATTTCTAGAAATATTTTCATCATATTGTACCTAAAATTGGTTGCAAAAAGTTTGTGCTTCTGTATTAAAATACAAGTATGAAGTACATGATAATGTTGGAAGAAATATTTTCTTGTATGGTATAGCTAGAATGCTTCAATCAATTGCTATTACATTACTTTGATCCAAATGTTGGTATTGGTTTTCTCTAAAGTTTTGTGTCCTTCAATATTTTACCATGTGGTCAAATATATTAGAAGAAAATGTTTTGTGTCATACAACTACATTGAGTTTTTCAATTTCAATTGCAGTGCTTTGATTGAAACATTGGTATGACTTGTATTATCAAAGGTGTCAATGTGGTGTCTATTGATATTAGGCCACATGATCTAATATTTTTTCTCTTGAAATATGTTTTTCTAAGTATGCTCAACATGCATGTCCTACATGCACATCAATGTGGAATATTGTAGCATGTGTGTGGAAAAATATTCTAAAATGTTCATTGCAACTATATACATTGTTGTATCTTAATTCAATAGTCATATAATATTACTTTTTGAGATTTTTTTGCCACATGGTCAAAAATATATTTTGATGAAGTATCTACCATCCATGCATACTATTTGCATATTAAATTTAATGTCTTATACAATGTACATATGGAATAGTACAATAAACTTAGCCCTATTGAACTATATATAATGTTTTTATCTTAGCTTACTAGCTCTAAAATGAAAAAAAAACTTGTAAGAGACTAGATGTCTATTTTGTTCTTAACCTTTGTGTTGTATGATAGAATGATTCAAATTTGACTAAGAATAGTCTATTTGCATATTTGGCAGATTTGAGCAGAGCAAACAAAGTAAGTGATGTGGCCTTGGCGAAAAGTGCTACCAAACTATGTGTGATACTTGATCTCAATGGTCTTCTTTTACAACGTTGTTTTTCCACATCAAAGAGGTTCCAAAGTTTTCGAGTGGGCAAGCAATGGGTTGTTCTTCGACCAGGATGCATTGAGTTTCTTGAAGCTACATTTGCAAGATTCCAAGTGGGAGTTTGGTCTACAGCTTCACACAAAAATGTCATCGCAATAATCAATTGCTTGGAGAGCTATGCAAAAAGGAGATATCCTTTTTTCATGATTTGGGGACACGAGAAATGCCATACGCATCCACTCAAGATCATCTATCGGCCAGACAAGATGGGGGTGGAAGCAATGTTCAAGCCCCTTCAGTATGTGTGGAACGAATATGGCAATGTTTGTGAACATAGCAAGACTATTTTGATAGATGATAGTCCCTACAAGGGGTGTCCTAACCCTCTTGAGAACTGCATCTATCCACAGACATTTGATGTTAACCAAGGAGACTCAATCTTGATTGAGGAACTTCTACCCTACTTGACTCGCTTAAGTGGATCCCATGATGCACGTGAAGTCATAAAATTTGATCGATATGGACTTGAGCCAGTTCAATATGGACATGAGTTGTACACACAATTCAAGGTTGTGATGATTGACACATGGCTTAAAGGAGATGATAATGCTATGTCATCTTCATCATCAGTACAACCCAAGAACATCAATCGTGGAGATGGAATATATATGAAACAATCTTCAATCACTTCTTGCTTGAAGAGATCATCAATTGTACAAGGATCATCATCAAGAGTCTCAATTCATCCAACCCATCCATTGGGTGTCTCACAAGTATCGAGGTTAAAGCGGATTCCTTTGGTTTCTACTCTAAAGGATATGGAAGCAATGCAACTTGCTCATCAGCTAGGATATAAGGACGACTACATAAATGGTCGTGTAGCTAGACACTTCATAAAAAACCTTCAAAAATTGTACTTTCCACGAAAATGATGTGACACAAAAATAATACACTCTTTTCTACAACTTGTACCTTGGTGTTTATAAATGCGTTCAACATCAGAGAGACTAGCTCAAGATTTCTGGATTGTGATTTCATGGAAGAATTCATTGTATTATATACAAGCTCCTCAATAAAGAATGATATTCTAAATGTAATTTGATGGAGAAAATGTGTTTTTATGAAAAGGTATACGAATTGTGCTTTGATATTAAATGAATGCGTGCATGAATGCAAAATATACTAGAAAAATTTAAATCTCAAATTAGTCTCGGTATTGTTGTTTTGAATTTTATTTTCAAGTATATTGTTGAAGTTATATTGGAAGAAGCAATTTCTTGTATGGTAGCTAGAATGCTTGAATCAATTCCAATTGCATTACTTTGATCCAAATATTTGTCTAAAGTGTTGGATCTTTTGATGTTTTACCACATGGTCAAATATATAGGAAGAATTTTTTTTGTATCATATAGCTACAATGCTTTTGCCAATTGCAATTGCACTGCTTTGATTGAAATATTGGTATGACTCATATTATCAAAGGTATCAAGTTGGTGTCTATTGATATTTGGCCACATGGTCGAATATTTTTCCTCTTAAAATATGTTTTTCTAAGTATGATCTACACATATGTCCTATATGCATATTAATGTGGGAAGTGTTGTAGCATGTGTGTATGGAAATATATTCTAAAATGTTCATTGCAACTATATGCATTGTTGCTTCTTAATTCAATAGTCCTATAATATTGTCTTTTGTGATCTTTAGCCACACGGTCAAAAATATACTTTTATGAAGTATCTTGTGGTCATGTAGCTAGACACTTCATTAAAAAACTTTAGAATTTTACCTTCCGCAAAAATGATGTGACAAGGCAACAATACATTCATGTCTCTAACTTATACCTTGGTGTTTATAAATTCTTTCAATATTGGAGACTAGCTCAAGGTTTTTGGGTTGTGATTTTATAGAAGACTTGATTGTTTTGTAAACAAGATCATCGTGGAAGAGTGATATTCTAACTATATTTTGATGGAGAGAACGGGCTTTGATGAAAAAATATACCAACTGTGCTTTGATATTAAATGACTGCAGTATGAATGCAAAGTATACTAGATATATTAAATCTCAAATTAGTCTCATTATTGTTGTTTTGATTTTTATTTTCAAGGGTAACATAGATATCCTTTTTCCAACTTAGAAACATTCAGCACAAATATAGACAAAAAGAATATAGTGTGCTTTGATCTCAAATAATTCTAAGTAATATTTTTTGGGATTTTCTTTTCGAGACTATTAACCACACATACATATTCTTTCCAACTTACTAGAAAGAGCTAACCAGAATTATAACCATACTATTATATTGTATGGCGACTATGCATATGTAGTCAAAGGTCAAGGGTTGGAGAGAGAGAGAGAGAGAGAGAGAGAGAGAGAGAGAGAGAGAGAGAGAGAGAGAGAGAATGCATTGATGTCCAAGCATCATGTATTAATATAAAGTGAAGTAAAGAAGAAATTCCTTAGGAAAACACACATACTCTATAGTTTTCTAGTTATTTTTTCAACATTTAATTTGCTTTATTCTCATAGATAAGGTAAACTTTTAGGTTTGGCTATAAAAGTACAAATATTTCTATACAAAATGCACAAAAAATAGGTCTATTTCTCAAAGTGGGACTTAGGAAATTCCCAAATTCCCCAATATGGTGTTCTCATGCATTCAGCACCACCAACACAAGAGCTTGTCTGTTCAAGCAAACAATAAGCAGTCTTCCCTACTGCCTCGACATCATTTCAGCAACAAATTCAAGAAGCAATATGGAGACTTAGGAGCAGATCAATAACAGAATAACAATGCTCTTGTCACCCCTCTGGAAGTAAGAAATGAGCGCATAAGAAGCTGTTGCTTTGCAAATCATGACATAGATGATCCATAAAATAAAATAAAAAGGGGTCAAAATCTATAAATTCACGGAATTCCATCTCACGGAATTACAATTCACGGAGTTCCATCTCACGGCTTAAGAACCTGCACTTTCATGATTTCAACCCCATCACGGATTAAGCCATATCACGCAATAGCCACCATATATTTGTTAAGTTTATTGCTTACTATTCTTTTGGCTAAATTAATGTAGCAGCTGCTCCATGAGTACATATCCATATTCATGCACTGGAGAACATTTGCACCAAAGCCTCACCATCAACAACTTCCAGGTATATCTCTGGATGGGGGCCATGGTGGGCGAAAACTTGGTCAATGGTACAACCCATCACCCTGGAATTTTCCTTCAAATTACAAACCTCTCCAAACGACGACACAATCTTCACATCTCAATAATTCTCAATGCCTAGTGAAGATCTCTATAATAACCTCGCAAGTCCACCTAATTCTTTCAATCCTCACCAACAAGTGGCTACTTCAACACAGAGTAGTTCAATAAGAGTCTATATGACTCAATTCTTGTACTTCATGAAAATTTGCTTCTAAGAGCACTTAAATATATACATAAAAACATAAAAAGCACATGGGCAGAAGAAGACAGGATCAAGTCCTACTCAACAACATTTGACAAGAATCCTGCCACTTAAAGGAACAACAACAAGCCAATTACTTCAAATGATGAATGTCACTTCAATGAATCAAATGAGGAACTAAGAATCACCATCTCGTTCTAATGATTAAGTCTACGTTCCTCCGAATCCTTCTCTCTCTTCTCTCCTATTATTAACATCTCTTAGTGCCCCCACTAACAAAAATCACATCTAACATTGTCGATGATTGCCAAAAACAAATTGAGCAAAAAAAAGGGTTCACACAAATATAAAAATGCAATCATTTGTAAAAAACCCCACCCACCACCCCGTTAGGAATTTCCAGTAAACCACTAACCTCTTCATTCATTAACTAGATTTTCTTCTTTCCTCTGGAGAAACAAAAACCATTAACCGTCATTCAATGTCAAAGCCATCAACAAAGCTTGTTCATTCTCCCCACACAAAGGTCCTCAATGCGATCACGCGGACGCGATCATCATATCAGGAGGGGGGGAAACAAGAGCTACCGCCATTATCTTACATCAAGGAGTCACGATAGATACACCAAAGGGTCATACATTCAAGATATGAAGTAGTAGTGTCCAAAGCTACAACTTGGACGGACGCCCGTGATGGTGTGACGGAGTATTTATGGCGATTCTTGCTTCAAGGGAGTGTGGTAGCAAGTTAGGATGAAGTCCTAAATAAGTGATGTACTTCATGGATATATTATGAGAGTAGTCATTGTAATAGCATTAGGCCTCTTATGAGCCTAAAGTGCCCGGCCGACCATAGTTTAAGTGAGTGTGTGAACACTTATGGCCATGTATATAAGTGAATTTCTCTCATAATACAACATACTCTCCCATTGTGCAATTGAGTCTTACTCTTGCTAATCTCTCTCCCTAATGCATGCTAGTGAGTGTGTGTGAGTGAAGTGAGGTGAAAGGAGGGATGAGGACCCGTAGTGCAACGCGGCGGTGTGACAACGCTCGCGGGAGACGCGGTGGAATTGCTTCTCATGGAGTTGTAGAGCTTGGAGACCTCAAGGGTTACAAGCTCGGCCATTGGAAAGATCCTCCACGACAGTTGTAATTCACCAGGTAATCTCTTTTTGGATGTGTTTCAAGAGGAGTGTTAGGGTGAGCCATAACATTTTTGGCGCCGCTATAGCTAACCCTAACCGTCCTTGAAACACATCCAAACAGAGATTACCTGGTGAACCGCAACTATCGTGTAAGGATCTTTCCAATGGCTGAGCTCGTAACTCTTGAGGTCTCCAAGCTCTACAACTCCTTAAGAAGCAATTCCACCGCGTCTCCCGTCGCGCGAGCGTTATCACACCGTCGCGTTGCACTACGGGTCCTCGTCTATCCTCTCACCTCACGTCACTCACACACACTCACTAGCATGCATTAGGGAGAGAGATTAGCAAGAGGATTAGCAAGAGCAAGACTCAATTGCACAATGGGAGAGTATTGTATTATGAGAGAAATTCACTTATATACATGGCCATAAGTGTTCACACTCACTTAAACTATGGCCGGCTAGGCACTTTAGGCTCATAAGAGGCCTAATGCTATTACAATGACTACTCTCATAATATATCCATGAAGTATATCACTTAGGACTTCATCCTAACTTGCTACCACACGCTCTTGAAGCGGGAATCACCCATCACACCATTACAGGCGCCCGTCCAAGTTGTAGCTTTGGAAACTATTGCTTCATATCTTGAATGTATGACCCTTTGGTGTATCTACCGTGACTCCTTGATGTAAGATAATGGCGGTAGCTCTTCTTAATCCTAGAATTGGATTAACAAAACATCAGCTTTATATTTGTTGTATTGATGAGTAAGTTCTCAAATCAACACCCCAAGGAGAAGCATTGGTGGGAGCCACCGTTGGAAGACAAGTGTTAAAATACATCCAAGGTGGTACATTTGGATGTAGTATCCACACCTTAGGAAAGATCTTGATGGGATTTTGTGACTCTCATTAAGAGATTGTGATAGTAGGAAGTCAATTTTTTGTTATTGGCTCTCACTTGGGTCTAGAGTTACTTGCTAAATTAGTAATAAAAAGCAACATATACATTAGCTCTTTATTCTATAGAGGCTGAGTATAAGAGGTAGCATGCTATGCTTCATATGAAGCAGTCCACTTGAGGAGAATTTTGGGGCACATAGGTGTGGCAGTTGGCCCAGGAGAAACTAACTATAATCAAAGTTGCATGGTGATTGCAAAGAACCCAGTGTTCCACTCACATAAAGCACATTGATACATAGTATCACTTGTTGCAAGTTAATCTTGAATGGAGAAGTTGAGAGTAGGTGATCTACCACCTACCCACGTGACTTTGGTGCACACTGTGGCCTATATTAGTTCCTCATATCTAGTTTCACTTCTTGAGGATGACCTTACACCCTAGGTAGGACATGATGAACATAACAAAGGGAATATATATGCCCTTTAACACTTGCTTGTAGCAATTTTAAGCAACCACACTAGCTATCCACCCTAGGTAGGACATGATGAACATAACAAAGGGAATATATATGCCCTTTAACACTTGCTTGTAGCAATTTTAAGCAACCACACTAGCTATCCACATCATAATTAAACATGGTTTCTACAACTATTTTCGGCTCATGGTCAAGGAAGGGAACCCATGAAACATGCAGCTTCTTCTAACTTCTCAGGAATCTCAACAAAATGATATTGAGTCCCACCAAAATAATTATGGGTTAAGAACTTGTTGATGTTAAGATTATAATGGTGAAAAAAAATAATGAAGCCCGCTGTTGATAACATGGAAGTTGTTAAAGAAAATGTGGATGATGATCTTGTTACAAAATCCCATGATTTTGTTAGTGTACTTCATTAGTGTAAAACACCAAATAAAATTTCCAAAGTTATAAGCATGTGAACACGAGCTTAAAAAACAGTGTAAATGGATCCTTTACACTTTTTAGAAAACATAAAGGTTTTGATATAAAATATTCCTTAAATATAGACTTTTTAAACTTTAATAGCTAGCACAATGTTGGTAGTTTTGCAATGCACATCCTGCTAGTTTTGTATAACACATCATGCTAGTTTTGTATACCACAAGTTAGAGTCTTTAAGTTTAGAGAGGAGATCAAGTTTTTTGATGAAGATGCTCCTAATCATACAGTATTAATTTTCATCACTTTGATCCATACCTTGTCAAAGGAGCTATGATAATAGACAACACCCTATACAATGCCAGTGATGATGGAGATGGTTGTTGATCAAAAATGCACCCAAGAGAGATGGGGGTGTTTATTTTGTGGGAAAGCTTATGTACACTTGGTTGAATGAAGTACCATGAGATGAAACAATGAGTTGTGGCCTACTAAATGGGTGACGTTTACTACTTGTTATACCTATATTTAAAAATAAGATATGGTAGACTAGGCTTATAATAGATTTTAACAAGGATAATGATTGGTTTCTATATCAAGAACTAGGTGTGCATTCAAAGCCTTCTTGACTTCCGATGTGGCAACACAATTTTTTAAATGTGTTTATATTGATCATAGGAAGCCAAAAAACCCAAAATTCCAACCCCCCAAATCTTTTAAAGGGGAAAAACCTCTATTTTTAAATTGGTGAATGGAGACCTTTTCTTTTTTCCCTAAAAATGAGTCGTGGTGTGGCCACCTTGAGATGCACAACATACGGCAGCGCACATCCATGCAAGGACAACCACAAGTGATGGGCAGTGCACAATGGACACCCCCAAAAAGAGCACGCAAGGACAACCACAACCGACGGGAAATGGTGCACAACCACAAAAGCGATAGGCAATGCCCAATGGACACCGTCAAGAAGGGTGTGCATGTCTACACCATGCAAGGCACCCAAGCGTTGGGCCCTCAAGAGGACCACAAACTACCACAAAACAAAGAGTCATGCCCCCTTCGATTGATGAGAAAGGAGGGCCCCGGAATGGCCTATAAACCCTCCATACTTTCTAGGAAAGACAGCATATGGGATAATTTAAAAAAACTCTCTCACACACGTTTTCTCCAAAAAGAAAAAAAGTCTTTGTTCCCTCCTAAACCTTGGGCCTAAAAACTACAAGGCATTGAGATGCCAATGGTTATTTGCCAATATCATCTACTTATTGCTAATAAATGCCTAGACCCCACTATGTGTTCCATGTAGCCATTCCTCTCTTCCCATGAGGTCTAAAGAAGAAAGGAGCAAAAAAATCCCAATCAACATAAGCATCAAGAGTTCCCCAAGACTTTTTGGTTAATAAAAGCATACTATTCTTTCAATTTTTGCATAACAGCTTATCTTATACAAAGTATCTCATTATTTAAAATAAAATCCATCCTTGCATCAACTTATATTTCAATTCTTGCATAACAGCTCTTATACAAACCATCGAGGTACGTTTTTGCATAGGGGAACCTAAGTGGGAACAAACCTAGTCCAAGGTATAACCCATCACTTGGATTACCTTACCGTATGCTTCAACATGCTATTCTTTTTTCATGTGGATCATATAAGCACTTGCATCTTTCAAGTGCATGCATCAACATGTGTGTACATGCATTGCACTAACATAAAGATCATCAACATTGACAACCACATTACCTTGAATACCTTGTGATGTTGTCACTAGTGAGCTACTTCTTCAAGGCATCCACATTCAAAGAGGCTTCCTTACACATTAAGCTTTCCCAACCTTAACATCGAAGCCCTTTCACTTATTTTTCCTTGTGAGATGACTGTAGCCCTATGATTCAACTACATCTTTTCATCACAAGGTTCTAGACTACAATAAAGAATCTTTTATTAAAGGTTCCTTTGCTTATATTTTGTCAACGCAGGAACTACCCTATAGGTTCCTTTACTTATCTTTCATCACCAGCATAGGAACCACCCCTAGAACTTTGCACTCTATTGCATAGGTCCGAGGACACACCTACATCAAGAAGGGGGAATTGTTAACGATTCCTCAATTAACGAGGTAGAAAACTCTAACACGTCATTCCACCAATAATAATTTTCATGATGACCACAAGTCTTTACAAGTATCTAAGCTTCAAGATACCTAATTTTTGGTACTTTTAATAATGTCCAGCTAAAATGTTAAACATTGGGTAGATGGCTTTGATGGGTTCCACCAACTAATATTTTTTATAAAATCGGATCTATTACAAGTGATAGGCACCAAAATATCTTTCAATTTATATCATTTTTTATAATTTTTGTCTGCCTAAGTGATTTTTCACTTAATGCATATCTTATGAGTTTTTTCTCTTTAATGATATTTCAATGAGCCTGTAACGATATAAATAAGGGATGACCAAGAAAAGTGTAATGCTCGCATCAAATTTTCATGTATACTAGTAGTCTAGGTCACACACTAGTTCATAAAGTCAAATAATAGTCGCCCGTGCTCGAATGCCCAGCCACTTATACTTTTTGTATAAAGGATAACTCACACACTAGTTCACAAAGTCAAATAATAGTCGCCCATGGCCGACGAGTGCCAGCCACTTATACTTTTAGTATAAAGGATAACTCAACTAATGAGGACATGCTTTCCCATTTGTGAATTTGAGGGCTCCTATGTGCTTCTCCTTCTCTATCTTATCCATTCTCTAGTGTGTGTGAGTGTATAAGTGTGTGAGAGAGATTGAACAGGTTATCTTCTTTGCACGAGAATGGCATCTATGCCATAAAGAGTAGGCCCTTAGAGCTTTGACAATCATTGGTGATAATAATGTGAATGGTTTGAGAGAGCTACATTGCAGTAGGGTGGCCTCCCTTGTTTGGGAAGCTCCAAACAGCCACATCAAGTGTATCATAGTCACAACATAAGGTAAGTACTTCTCTCCTGCATTTTTGGTGACACACTATAGAAAGGGCACATCTCTACATTGACCCTTAGATCTATGAAAGAAGAAATGTGCATTAACCATGTTCTCCAACCTTGTTCTGGCTTCGTGCTATCATGTCATCCTTAACATTGAAGTTAATAATGTTTCTTGCTAAGTTTTCTTTCTCATCCCATTCGACTCATTTCTAAGATTATCCATAGGTCTAGGTATTTATCCAAATATAATGCCCCACTTGCTCTTCTCATCAAGAAAAATGAGAACATCATGCTTTGACATGCTTAGAGATGAAATGAAAGTGATGTAAACAAATATATAGCTTCTAAAACAATTACTCCCATTACCAAGCCATCTCTTTGCTCCTTATTGGGAACGATGGCTTCTCCTTAATGAAGTGTGCAATGATTGTGCCCTCATAAACTCAAATCTAATGAAGTTCTTGTGATAGAATGCAATAAAATGAGTTTGGGTATGTAACACTATGCTAGGCTTTGAAAACTTGTGCTATCTAGTGTGACATAAACTCAAAAGACATGTGGTAATAGCTAAAACAAAGTATGGTGTTGTGCTAATACCATGTTTAGAAAAACAGTAACCTAAACTCAAAACACAAAAGGTGCCCTAACAAATATGTACGTTTTACATAATTCATAGAATATTATTTCAAGGATATTATATTGGAATGTTCCAAGGAATCTAGGGTTATAGAGTGCAACTTATTCTTCCACGGGGGGAGAGAGAGAAAGAGAGAGAGAGAGAGAGAGAGAGAGAGAGAGAGAGAGAATGGCGTAGTGAGTGAGCTTTCCAAGAGGAGAGAAGATCTTTCATTAAGTTGTTAAGTAGCCAAGGTGTAGCATCTATGTATGGGGAGAGAAATGGCTTATATGGTTGTGTGAGAAAGGGCGCCAAACAAGTATGCTTCTTACACACACGTGACGCAACCTCCTCTGGGCCTCTCGCCTCTCTGTCACGCTATGCCTCCCCTCCCCCTCCTTTCAGCTAGAAGCCTAACCAGCCCTGTCCTCATGAAGCCTCTTTGTACCCTGGTACAGTGTACACCTCCACTCTCCCAGTGAGGCCTGCCTGGTACACCTCCACTTGGGAGATGATGTGGATTCTTTAGAAAAGATTGATCCAAAATTCATCCGTAGGCTTGATTTTGCTTTCAAAATTCACAAACTCTCTGAAACTGCAGGCTTAAAATAGAAATGAAGTGGAATATTATCTTCTTAATTAATTAATTGAGGCGGCCCGTAGCCATTGTGCATTTTGTGGCATGTGGCTAAAGGGTCTACAAACGTGCTGCATCAAAGTTTAAAAACATTAAAAGCGGGCTTCTTTATCGAGACTGGTCGTTGGAGAAGGGAGGATGCATGGTCCCGAGGGATGCATATTCTGGGCTCGTGGCAAAAGGCCTGGGCCTCGTGATGAATCCTTACACAGAAGGGGGCGGGGGGGGCGGGGGAAAAGAAGAAGAAAAAGAGTAGATTTGCTTAGAGTTTTGGGCCGAAGCAAAAGGAGGCATAGCATATTAGATATATATATATATATATATATAGAAAACGCAGGAGAAAGCCAAACTAACAAGGGAACCTTCTTAAGGAGGCGAATTAAAGCAAGGGTGTGGCAAAATCCACCCAAGAGTTAGGGGCAAGGGTAGACAAAAGCTCATAAGAGCAGGTGGGCTAATTAACAAATGGGTTGGGCTAACGATGGAAATGAGTGTGAGATGGGGACAATGAATGGGTGAAGAGGGGCAAGAACTCAATAGAGAATGAGAGCGGTTATTTGGGAAAGCTCGCCCTATGCAAGGGCTGCTGGCTGTGTGATAGACAAGAGGAAGGGGGGGGTGTGCTGCAGAGATAAACTAATGCAGGCGTGCATGAAATATTGCAAGCGTAGCAGCCTTTGTTGAACATGTGGAGGGCCGTGGAAAGCCAGAGAGGGCCGTGCCACTTTGGGGTGGCCACTTGCCTCAGATGAAGAGACTTGTGATGGGAAATATAATGATACGAAATTGACAATTTGCTTGCTTGGAGCTCACACAGGACAGCCATATGTATCATGCCAGCGCCACGGTGAATATGCAACAACGTGTAGTTAGTGTGAGTGGGTAGTAAAAAAGCTTACCCCACCACCACCACCACCACCACCACCACCATAGCCCCTTATTATTATTACTATTATTATTATTATTATTTTCTTTCCTTTTTTTTCTTTAATAAAGTTGAAGGTGGCTTGTGAGAATATATCTGTCCTCTTACCATTACTTATTCAACAAAAAACAACAAAAACCAAAAAAAAAAATGGTGAAATTGAAGCTTACATAAAGTTGTTTTGGCTCTCATTGCCATTGCACGTAAGTAAAAGTTGGCACCAGCTAGCTTCAGGTTGGAGGAGAGAATCGCGCTCGCTTTAGGACGGGAGCTGCCTAGGGGCGAAGTTTCAAAGAAGCAATTTACATCCTACTTTTTAGTGAAAGTGCTCCTATTGGAGTCTAGGAATAAAATAAAGCAATGCTAGGGATAAAATAAAGCTAGAAAACAAAGAAATAAAGGGGTGGGAAAAGATGTTACATTTTGATTGTATGTGTGTGTGTGTGAGAGAGAGAGAGAGAGAGAGAAGAGAGAGAGTGGTGTGAGCCTGAGATTGAATTTGTGTGTGCGTATGTGCGTGTGAGAGAGAGCGCGTCCAAAGCGCACCAAAATGGTGTGGCCATATAGAGATAGAGATGGATAATTAAGATACTTTGCTTTCTCTCTCTCATTTGATGGAAAACTTGATTGATTGATCACTCTATCTGCCGACAAGTTACCACTCATTAAACTGTTTACGAAAAGTTCCTTAAAGAGAGGAGTTTTAACATGTACTCTTTACCTTATAAGAACCATTTCAATTATCAAAGATATATGGAGAGAGAGAGAGAGAGAGAGATTAGAATCAATTATTTTTTTCGAGTGTGTGTGGGGCATTATCTTGAAGTAAAAGGAATGATCATGTGCGTTGAGTAGTACCATTAGTGGACAAGAGTATGACGGGATGATATTTTTTAGTGGACAAGGCCTAATGTTGTTGATGATCATGTGTATGTTGTTGTTTGGTAAGGGAGGTTAGAAGGGGTCGGATTGTAATGATGATTGGAATAGTGCAAAGATGATTTATGAGAGGTGTTTTAGAAACTTCATCCAAATGACAAGGACATAATATATCGTTGGATGAAGGTGGGGGAACAAGGTTGGGAGCTGATTGATGAAGTGGCGGTGGGTTAATGTGCTTGTGTTGATTGATACACATGGGGGACTGTAGGTTAAGAAGGTGGTTCAGAAGGAGTTGAGTGATCGCCTTCGTGAATAGCTTTGAGTGAATATGATTAGCAAGCAAGCACGTTGGGAGTTTTTTTACCACTACGCTCGGAGTGGTGAACTGAGCTTGTGGTAAACAAACAAAATAGCATGGTTATATACACTAATCTTCCTGTGGCCGCCCCAATCAACCGTGTTGTTCTCTTGTGATTAACTCTATCTACCGGCCTCCACACTGCTTTGACCGGCCTCCTTTTTCTCTCTTGTAGTCCAGCTCCCAGGATTATAAGAAGGAGAGCCTTTACTCGTATTATTGATGTGCATGAAGAGAGAGAGAGAAAGAGAGAGAGAGAGAGAGAGAGAGAGGGAGAGGGAGAATATCAAGGCCTGAGGGAGAATATCAAGGCCTTGGGATTGCAAACTTCAGCTTATTCTCCTCCCTGCTAGCTATCACTGATATCAAAGACTTCCAAGCGCTCATAAACAGCAGTAATATCATTGCTACTACAGCTTCTCGTCCTTTGAACAACCACCTGGTTTTTTATCTTGCATTCTTCAACTTTTCTAAGCCATTGAGAGAGAGAGAGAGAGAGAGAGAGATTGCAGCAAGCTTCAGGTTATTCTACACACACACACAGTCCAATAGTAGTAAGAGAGAGAGAGAGAGCGCCCGTGTCAAGGCTTGCAACCTTCAGGTTATTCCCCCCCCCCCCCCCCCACACACACACACACACGGAGTCTAAACACCAACAATAGTACTGGTATAATAGTATTTGCTCACACCACAAGTAGGTCCTTGATCACCTGCAGCTCCGCTTGCACGAATTCTTTCCCCTTTGCCCTTCTGCATTCACAATTGCCCCTGACACTATATCCAAATCCTTTCACAATGGGCTTTCCCATTCCCTATGCTGGTGTGCTGCCCAAGCTTCTCCTCACCGCAGCGATCTCCATGGCTGCCATTAGAGATCTCTGCAACTCTCTCCTTGAGTCGCTGGGCTTGCACAGGGAGCCAGATGTGAATGATCCTACGCTCCAATGGTACTTCAATCCACAAGCTGAAGCTGATTTCTACGCAAGCAATGCACCATGCATACAAGCAAGCCCCAGTGCTTCGACTTTTGCCAAAGCTGTGCAAGCTTCATTGCCTGTTGTCTTGTATGAAAGCCTGCAATTACAAGATCACACAACAATTACACAGCGATCAGCTTCACAGCAGCAGCAGCAACAACAGCAACAGTGTGCTGTTTGCCTTTCCGAATTTGGGAATGGGCAAGAGGTCCGGGAGCTCCCTTATTGCTGCCATATTTTTCACAAGGATTGCATTGATGGTTGGCTCCACCACAACCATAGAACCTGCCCCCTCTGCAGAACCTCGCTTGTCACAGAAGAGATCGCCATGCAGGAGAAGCTGAGAGAGCAAGAGCTGTCTGATCAATTAGCATCCTGGTTCACATCCCTCCAAGAAGAAGAAGGTGGCTACCATGATCATTTCTTCCATACGCCAGGTGTGCCCAATATGGTGGTAGGACACACAAACATGCATTAGAAGCTCACAGAATTCATCAGAATTTCAGATTATCCTTGATTTCATCAGAATTTAAGGTAATCCAACCCTAATCTATCATCATTAGGGTTGTACAGCGGCGCAGAGATAGCCCAATTAAGATACTTAATTGGATAATAATATGGATTAGAGGTATAAGTTAATTACAGCGATAGGACTCGTGTAAATTAATTCTGTCGGGAACCTTATCATTTACTACGTCATTATTCTTTTTCATAAGGTTTGAATAAATTGTAATCACTGTTTGTTGTGAATGCGCGTCATCGGTAGGTATTGAAGCTCGACTCGTCACTCGAGCCTTGAAAGTTGAAGCAAGCAGCTTTTGGTTGGAGTTGTTTACTTTTATTTATTTTTGTTTTTTAAAAAGCCTGCGTGAAGGCTCTCAAACGGATGCCAATTGGCAAAATGTAGTCCGGCCGGCACGGCGCGTTTCTTTTTACGTGGGACCACAAATCTGCTTTTTTTTCCCCCCTCCATGAGGTTCCTAGTTTTGAAGTCCATCCATATGGCATACACTCTAAAATCAACGCAAAAAAAAGGCTATATAAAAAATAAAAACTTTTAAACACACTCTTGAGCCTTCTTAAAATTGGTCCCTAGTCCATCCGTGAATTTCAACTTGGTCTATAATGTCCGGGTGCGTGAATTGGGGCAAGTTGGTGTAGCCCACAATGGCTCTCAAGCTTAGAGCCTGCGTTCGAACCACCCCTGCCCCCAATCAAGAAGTCCTTCAGTATCTATCCTCAAAAAAAAACTTGGTCTATAATGTTAACTAGTTTCAATGTAGGTAAGTTGATTTCCCATTGTAAAAAGTAATCAAATGTCACGTAAATTATAACTTGCTTTGCATTTTACTGTGGGATCTTGCAAAGAACAATGGAGAGAGAACTAGAGAGCCTAGAGAGGTTGAGAGCGAACGAGAGAATCTTGCATCATGTAGTGAGGGCGCTTAGTAGTAACATATAGGGAATAAGAGGATGAAGAGTGAGAGAAGAGACAAGGAATAATCACAGAGCCTAGAGGGAGAGAGTTAATGGTAGTATTCTATCCTTTACAGTGTGTAAAAGAAAGAGAGGAGTCAAAGGACCCCACCATTGCAAAAACTTTTAATTCACCCTGACAAAAGTTAAAGGAAAGTATGACGGAAGGAAAAAACCTAAAAAACAATATAGTTTTCTTGTAATAAGAAATGTAAGCCTTTATATCACATGCATATTTAAGTGGCATTTTTGAGATTCCTTATCTATGAATTTTTAGCAATTACAATGACCCCTTTTTTTATATACACTTACAAAAAGTCTATTGAAAAACCCATTATATAGATGTGTCTTTGTAAATTTACAAATTTTATCTTCATGTGTTCTCTTATCAAAATTGATTTTCATTTTATGGGATTCAACACTATGTGCTAAAGAGAAAAAACCCCTTTTGATGAACTCATATGATTCACATTTTTAAGTGGGCTCCCGAACCAAAAATGCACATGAAATAAACATACCAACCTTGCAATGAGGTAAATGCCTAGAAAGAAGAAGAGGAAGGGTGAATGAAAACGAAACATGGGGGGTGGGAGGCAAAGTAGGGAAAGGGAATTGTTGACTTCATTCATACAGAGATTACATATGTAGAGGCTAGGGAAGGATTCATGGCTTATAGTGCTAAGCGATCCCATTTTCACCTTGAAATTTCTTGTTGGAGAGCTCGAGATGTGATCTTCAATCACATACATGGCACTAGAGTTTCTGTAGAAGCACTCTTGTAACTATGGAGGGTATAAATGAGGTATATCGAGGTGGATCAAACAAACTCTAAGGGATTGCTGACTTTATTCATAGGGAGACTATGGCCACATGGACCATCATGTGGAGAGTAATTAAAATGGATTCACTCTATCTATGGCTAGGCCTAGGTGTAAGTAACAATGTTCCTCTTTAACGTTTATTAACTATCTTCTCTGAATGTATTTCCATGCGTCACAATTTACTAGATACTCAATGTCCCATCCTTGGAGCAATAAGTGGCATGCCATATCACGAGCTCCACCATTAACTTTCTCTCAAACATATATTTTATATAAAAATACGATAGTAAATATGTCTCAAATCTTGGCAAGAATCTTTTCTCCTTGCAAATCCTCTCTATAAAAATACACAGCACATTATAAACAAGAGTGCAAGTCCTCTCTATAACAAGATGCACCATGTAAGTCCCCTCTATATTTAGACACACCACATTTTAAAAAGGAAACAACTTTTGATTTTTTACCCTAATAGAGAAAGCAATCGTTTGGATATGTATGATAAAATAATGTCTCAAACCTTGGTAAGAATTTTTCCTTCTTGCAAGCCCTATTTATAAAAAGATGCACCATATTATAAACAAGAGTTCAAGTCCTCTCCATAACAAGATGTAGCATGTCATAAACAAGGCAAAAAGAGACAATTTCTAATGTAAACAAGGCTTGTGTTAACCCATTCTTAGGGTTAACAAGCGCTACGGCCATTATCTTACATCAAGGAGTCAAGGTAGATACTCAAAATTTCATACATTCAAGATATGAAGCAAATGTTATGGCTCACCCTAACTCCCCTTGAAACACATCCAACAAGAGATTACCTGGTGAACCACAACTGTCGTGAGAGGATCTTTCCAATGGCCGAGCTCGTAACCCTCCCACAAGCATTGTCACACCACCACGTTGCACTATGGGTACTCATCCCTCCTCTCACCTCACATCACTCACACCCACTCACTAGCATGCATTAGAGAGAGATTAGCAGCAAGAGGACTAGCAAGAGCAAGACTCAATTGCACAGGAGAGTATCCTTGTATTATGAGAGAAATTCACTTATATACATGGCCATAAGTGTTCACACTCACTTAAACTATGGCCGGCCAAGTACTTTAGGCTTATAAGAGACCTAATGCTACTATTATGACTACTCTCATAATATATCCATGAAGTACATCCCTTGGAACTTCATCCGACATGCTACCACACACTGTTGAAGCAGGAATTGCCATAAGTATTCCGTCACACCATTATGAGCGCTCGTACAAGTTATAGATTAAGACACTATTGCTTCATATCTTGAATGTATGACCCTTTGGCGTATCTACCTTGACTCCTTGATGTAAGATAATGGTTGTGGCTCTTGTTAACCCTAGGAATGGGTTAACATTCCCCCCTTCCTGATGCTGATCGCGTCCTCATCGTCGTGATCGCGTTGAAGACCATTGTGTTAGGAGAATTGATAACCTTTGTTGATGGCTTTTAATGTCGAGTGACATTCAATGGTCTTTTGTTTCTCTAGAAGGAATAATAAGGGCTAGTTAGTAAATGAAAAGGTTAGTGGTTTATTGGGAATTCCTAACGGGTGGGTGGGGTTTTTGCGAATGATTACATTTTTATATTTTTGTGAGCATTTTTTGGGATTTTTTTCTTACGTAGTTTTTCGTAATAATAAGCAAGCTTACATGTGATTTGTGTTACTGGAAATGCTAAAAAGAGATGTTAATAATGGGAAAGAAGAGAGGGAAGGATCCCGAGGAACGTAGACATAATCATCAGAACGAGATAGTGATTCTCAGTTCCTCATTTGATTCATTGAAGCAACATTCATCATTTGAATATGCCTTCGATGAAGTCCCTTTTTGTGGTAAGATTTGTGTCAATGTTGTTGAGTAGGACATGTTCCTGCATGTTTCTTCCCATGTTCTTTTTATGTTCGCTAAGAACATGAACCGATTTTTTTATTGATGTTTTTTAGGACGTAAACCCTTAAGGCGTGAGGGTATAGAAATGGTTCATGGTGTGAGCCACGTGGCTCACGCGGATTTATTTATTTTTCAACATGAATCCCTAAGGCATGAGAGTGCCGAAACGGTTCATAAGGTGAGCCACGTAGCTCACGTGGAATTTTTTTTTTGGAAGTCTAGTGGAAAATTCAAATTTCCTGGTTTAGGGGGAATATTTTTTGAATTTTAAATTAGGGAGTACTGGCATCTTCCCAAAAAGGCAAGTGGGAATAAAAAAAGTCAACCTTTTTATAACACCTCCTTACACCCCTCATAAATGACTCCCAAAATGAATAATTTAACAACTCATGAGTATCTACTTATTCAATGCTCATTAACCTTAATGAGTTATGTAAAAAAAGATTAATAATTAATCAAGGATTAATCCTTTCACTAATTTCTCTCTTTAAGACTAATCAAGGGCTCTAATTAATCCTTAATCACTAATTAATTCACACAATTGGACACATCATTAGATAGAGCAAAGAATTGTTAAGCTATGTGCATCAACTAATGTGTAAATTAATGTATAATTAGAGATTAATTATATTCTTAATTTTAGTCTCTTCTTTTAAGAAAAAATTAAGCAAAAGAGAGTCAAATTCTTGCAATTGATGAAGAAATTAATATAATTAGGTATTTTGATGTATGTAGATGCTCTCAAAACACTCAAAAATACTAATTTCGACTACTAACATAATCAATTTGGACCCCAAATAGAACATTTGCTAATATGTTTTTATCTCTTGAAGTGGATTAATCACCCTTAATGATAAAAACCAGTCGATTAAGAAAGATCACTACTACATGGTAGCCTAATACCGGCGCTTATACCGATGTCATTGAGCGGGGTCTAAAAAAGCCCCGTCATCGGTATAAACACCGGTATATGCGCTGGAATGATGACGTCGGTATAAGCGTCGGGGAACAATATCGGCGCCTATACCGGTGTCTATACCGACGTTACACCGACGCCTATACCGACGAGTATACCGACGTTTATACCGGCTACTATACCGGCACTTATACCGGGGTCTATACCTATGCCTATACCGACGTTTCACCGGCATCTATACCGACGACAATACCGGCTACTATACCGGCATATATACCAGCACATATACTGGTGAGTATACCGGCGTCTATACCGGGGAATATACCGACGCTGTAGCAAAAAATTTTTTTTAGATAGAATAGTGTTGCGCCTGGCTGCCTGCAATGAACAGGATCAACAACAGCAAACAGACAGCACCATTCTGTCTAAAATAGAGCACAAAAACAACCATGCTCGTTTTTTAATTTTTCAGATCGATAAACAAGAAATTAAATTAAACATTAATACTCAAGAATCTTTTGATCATATACCATTAGTTTGAAGGTCATCTTACATCATGGTAATGCCTCCCAATTGACGGTCTCTCCTTCTTCTTCAAGCATCTCAAATAAGGCCACAAGGCCATGTTTGTGAGCATACTTCTCCTCTTGCCTACTTGGTGGGCGATTCATGGCCAACTCCTACACAAACGATTAACAATTATAACTTTTAGAAATCAACATTTAACCCACATACATACATTTACATAAATAAAATTGCTAAAAATACTTACGAATTAATGGCGCATGGTTTCGTAACCACCACTCCCAAGATGAGAAGCCCCTACTGTTTGGAGTCTTGCCCTTGCCCCCTCTCTTTGTTGTTGAAACCTCTCTGGTGTCTCTGTGAGCTCCTGAGCAATGGCTTCCCACTACGTGTCATCTAGCCAAACAGGTTTCTCTTTCCCCTCTCTAAATGCATCCCTCGACTCTGACCTACGATGCCCCATCAAAATGCGAGCTGTATACTGTATCCACTCATTAGAGACGACATTCATAGGGTCAGATGGCTGAAACTCTTGCTTTATCTTTGTATTTATATAATTTTTCTTCTCCTTATCTTGCTGATCCCATTTAGTCATGACAGAGTTGTGAAACTGTATAGTGCACAGTTGTCGAATGTGTGTCTTCATTGCCTTCCCTGCACTATTTATTATTGGTGCCCCATCCCTAATTGTGTATATCTTGTTGTTGTCATGGTCATGTACACCCCAGGGAGTGGAAGGTGAACTATGGGTGTGCTATCAACAGATGAGAGCGAAGGACGATGCTCACGTGGTGGTGGTGTCACAGCATCTGTGGCACTACCACCACAACAACCTCCCCCTGATGAAGACCTACTACGTGAGCGACGTCTATGTGAAGAGGTGGTAGATCGAGCTGTAAGAGGAGTGGAAGGCTGTGTGGTATGAGGTGTGGGAGCTGCTGTCGTACCTACGGGTGTGGGAACTGGCGTCGGGAAGCCAGATGGTGAGGCAGATGTCCCTGCTCTAGAACCCCAATAACTCTGAGCCATGGCTCTCTGCTCTGGAGTCATGGACGAAAGAAAACCATATAACTGCTAGGGACTTATGCCCTGCGGTGTAGGATTAAATGAGAAATCAGGACTGTAGTCGAGCGGTGGTGAGTCATCACCCATGGCCTGTTGGACAAAAAACCATATGACAAACTTGTGCGAAATGAAAATTACACGGTAAACAATGAAAGAACCATATGACAAACATTAACAATGATAAACAACAATGGTAAAACTATATCAACTTGCACCTGCACAGTAGTGATTATGACGGTAAACATTAACAATGCTAAACAATGAAAGGACCATATGACAAGCATTAACTTTCCTAAACAACAATGGTAAACCATATCACTTTGTACCTTCAATGTCATAAAATCATTACAAAAATGTCATAACTATTTGCATAATCATTAAGATACATCATTTTAAAAATCATTATCTATTCTATCATCCTCATTAAGATCAGTAGCCCCAAAGAGATCTATGTCTATGTACATTTCAGCATCCTCATCATTAAAAGTCCCTTGATGAAGGATGTCCTCATCATCTATGTCTTCTTCCTCAACATGTTTTTCAGCTTCATTGGTTTGCACCTCTTCATTTGGATCTTGCTCTAGTTGCTCCTCTTTGTTTGCTTGCTCCTCTTCATTGTTGATATTGGCTTGTTCTTGCTGCTCTCCACCACCCTGTGAATCCACATCACCCTGTTGTAGCTCAAATTCTTCAAAAATTTGCTTACTGCGGGGGGCGACTTGAACCACAAATAGCCAGCGTGGATCTTTTGGAGAGCTTTTGGATCCGCTTTAAAGACAACCTGCTCACAATGCTCTGGGCGCACAAAAGTATCTTGCTGATCGGTCCATACCTTTGTGGAGTTCACTTGGATGAGGCCACTCTTGTCTCTACGTACAGTTGCATGTGGCCCATTCGTGATTACCTTGAACCACTTCACATCAAAGATAAACAACTCAAAACTTCTGAAGCCAACCTTTAATATATCTTGAATGGTTCCAAAGTAATCAAGCATTCCAGTAATTGTGTTATCATCACTTGCACTTGCACGACTTTCTTAAACAAACTGTGCTGCTGTGACACCACAATCAAAGGTTGCTCTTCTTTGGTCTATTCATTCTACTCGAAAATGACGTCCATGTGACCAAAATGCCCCATATTTGTGATACTATAAATAGCACATAAAGATTGTTGATGGAGAAACAAACACTGAGACATGTAGAGAAAAAAAAGAGAGACATGTAGAACTTAAACACTGAGACATGTAGAGAAAAAAAAGAGAGACATGTAGAACTTAAACACTTACATGCCAATCGCATCCTTTTGTAAGCTCCTCCTCCTCCTCTGTTATAGTTAAACCAGCACGTTTGGCTTCTAAAATTGTAGCTTCTAGCCATCTACCTGTGGGAAAGTCCGGAAGAGCTTGCATACCTTTTGGATATGGGAGATTTCTTGTAGTGCGATTCCTTCTGAAACTTAAACGATCTTATACTCACTGTCGCTTGAGAGCTTCATATGTCTCAATCCACTTCTCCATTACATGAGAGTTCAAGATGCAAAATTTGTTGATTTTTCCCTCAAATTGTTATCCATCTTTCCCTTAATGCCTTGGCCTTGAGGTTCCTCACCAATGACTCGCCTGTTAGACTCTTGAGACCATAGTCGAGGTATCTCTGGATCTAAAGAACTTAAATATTCAGTGATGTAAACAAGGGACTCTTGTATCAGCCACCCTTCTGACATACTACCCTCTGGGCCAGCCATTTGGCGAACAAATCCCTTTAATGTCTTCATAAACCTCTTCAAAAAGAACATCCATCTTGAATGGACGTTCCAGCAACTGCAACCTCATCTACAACATGAACTAGCAGATGCATCTGGATTGTTAATAAACTTGTAGGGAAAAACTTCTCTACCATGCAGACTGCCTCTATGGAGTTTAAACGCGCTGTCTCCAAAGTGTCTCTCTTTATCTCTTTTGAAGAAATCCAGTGCACCAATGTGCCAATCTTATAGATAGTAGCTCTAATGTCTTCAGTGAGGCAATCTTTTATTGCTATGGGTAGCACAAATTGTAGAAACTTGTGCCAATCATGACTCTTGAGGCCACTAAGATCATCATCCTTTGTAAATGCACTTTTCAAGCAATGCATACAACCTGTAGGAGTCCGAAACTCTGAAATTGTCCTCTTGACTTGTTGTTCCTCCATCTTACTAAAAACCCATGGGGCTCTTGGAAGTAGCACCTTTCCATTGGGTCTAGTGTGAGCCCACAACTCTTGCATGCAACCAATCTCTTCCAAGTCGTCCCTTTGGGGAGTTGTGGCATGCCATGTCATCAAGCTTGCTATAGATTTGCACCTGAACATGCTTTTTATTCTTGGGATGATTGGAAAGTGCCTAAGAACCTTTACCGGGACAGCTTCCCCCTGAACATCTTCTCTATATTTGTTAGAGCCACAATGGGGACATTCTTGCAAATGCTCATATTCATGGCGGAAGAGGCAACAATCATTGCGACAAGCATGAATATTATTGTAATCCATGCCTATGGATTTCAATAACTTCTTGGCATCTGCACGAGATGGAGGCATCTCGTTGCCGGGAGGCAATATCTGGTCTTTCAAAAGCCTGCAAGTATGGCAATATCTGATCGTTACTATTAAGATTTAGACAAATACAAGTTGAAAATTTATCATTTCAACATTAGGTGTAATCTCCAAAAAAATCCTTACTTGAAGAGTTCAGTGACACTTGTATTAGACCATCCAAAAATTGACTGCAAATTTAGCATCGTAAGAGATGCACGCAATACAGATATATTGGCACCATTGTATAATGGAAGGCATGCAAGTTTACGCATGGCCTCTTCCTCTGGTTCATAATTTGACCGTTGAGAATGTCGTGGTTGATGATCTTCATGTTCATGCTCCTCGAAGAGAGCTTCTTGTTGCTCAATGAAGGCATCCAACATTTCTTCCATTGGACCTTCTTCCATTTCCTGACCTTCTTCCATTCCCTCGGGTGCTGTTAATTGAGCTCCATCTGTCACTCCCTCCTTTGATATCCTCATCCTTTGTTGGGGACGAGAATTCACAGGCGCAATGTTATCAAGATGCGGCTGCACACTTGCTTGGTTGTACGATTGAAACCATAAATTTTGCAAGCGCTCCATTGAAAATATGCCAGCGTCATGAATATGCTGGTTGCAAATCCTTCGTTTTCGAAAGATTTGGTACTTACATCGCATGCATGGACACGCTATTCTCTCTTCAAGATTAAGAGGCTCCATCTAGCAGGATAACATGTATATGTAGCTCATTAAATACAAATCATTATGCATTACACAAAGCATTATGTAAACCATAAAACAGGGCTTCTTTTCCCCAGCCGTGAGGGAGATTTTAAAAATAACATTTAAAGCGTCAAACGGGCTTCTTTTCCCCAGCCGTTGTTGAGGGAGACTTTAAAAATATTAAAAAAAGCATCAAACGGGCTTCTTTTCCCCAGCCGTTGAGGGAGATTTTAAAAATAACTTATACATTAGCTTATATTCTCTCCATACAAAATTAAGAAGGTAATTAGAACAAGGATGGAGAGAGAGGATATCTCTATTCATAAATAGCTATTTATAAAGGCCTTATGCAAAAATCTATATGCAAAGATTCTGTAAATAGAGCCTACACATTGAGCTCTATGCATAGAAGTCTACACCTAAATCTGAACGCATAGAGTCTTATGCATAAAGCCTATGCATAATGATCTATACATAAGCTTATGTATAATGCTCTATACGTAAGTCTTATGCAAGCTTTATGAATAAGGTTTATGCAATCGTATGCATAGTAAGGCTTGCAAGCCTTACTATGCATACTCAAGGCTTGCAAGCCTTAAGTATAAGCTTGCATAATAAGGCTGCAAGACTTATGCATAAGCTCTATGCATAAGCCATATGCATAAGTCTTATGCATAAGCTCTATGCTATAAGCCTTATGCACTATGCTAACCCTTAATCCCATCACCCAATGGTGTAATAAATATGATCTTGTCTTACATGGATAAGAGATCTTACCTTGATAATATATATAAACTCTATGACTAAAGAGAATACCTTATGCATAGAAAAACAGAGCATAAGAAATATATGTTATATGTATAAGAGAGTATAAACATTCAAAAACCTTATGCTCTCCATCCATGCAAGGCACTCTATATCAAAAAAAGCTTTATGCATAAATGTGAAGCCTTATGCATAAAGCTCATCCATAAGATTTATACATAAAACATTATGTATTAAGCTTTATGCATAGATCTTAATTCATGCATTCAGCTAGATTCATATAGCTCTATGCATAAACTCTATGTATAGATCTTGCATAAGCTTACAAGCCCTATGTATAGAGCTTTCATAATCTTACAACCTCTATGTATAAAGCCTATACATAGAGCTTATGCATTAAGCTTACAAGAAGACTATGCATAGAGCTTTCAACAAGAAGGCTATGCAAGCTCTATGTACAATGTCCATGCAAGCTTTCAAGAAACCTATGCATAGAGATTTTATAAGCTTGCAATCTCTATGCATAGCCTTCTTGCAAGCTTTATGCATAAGCTCTATTCATAGAGCTTGCGAGCTTGCAAGCTTTATGCATAAGCTCTATGCATAGGCTTATGCATAAAGCTTGCAAGAAGGCTATGCATAGAGATTGCAAGCTTATGATAGGTTTTATGCATAGATCTTGCAATAATCCTATGTATAAGCTTGCAAGAACCCTAAACTAACCCTAAACCATAAAACAAGGGTGCAATAATACGTAGAAAAAAGCATAAACAAGGAAAATCGAAAGAGGGACTACCTCTTTTTTGCGAAGTTGAAGGAGAGGATTGGTGAAAGATTGGTGAAAGAGCTGCAAAACAAAATATTAAACAAAGTAATTAGTAAATTAAACATAAGAATAAGAACTAATACAAAGTAATACAAAACCCTAAAATCCCTATGCATGCATTAGGAGATCTATGCATACATAGAGAGCTCTCAACATGCATACAGAGCCAAAAAAACACAAAACCCTAAACTAACCCTAAACCATAAAATAGGGTGCAATAATACGTAGAAAAAAGCATAGACAAGGAAAATCGAAAGAGGGACTACCTCTTTTTTGCGAAGCTGAAGGAGAGAATTGGTGAAAGATTGGTGAAAGAGCTGCAAAACAAAATATTAAACAAAGTAATTAGTAAATTAAACATAAGAATAAGAACTAATACAAAACCCTAAAATCTCTATGCATGCATTAGAAGATCTATGCATACATAGAGAGCTCTCAACATGCATAGAGAGCCAAAAAGAAAACACAAAACCCTAAAGGTCCTATATCCGAAAAAGCAAAAGCAAGAGCATATTAGTAAAAGCAAGAGCATATAAGTTAAAGTGGAGAAGGAGAAGAGGAGAAAAGAGGAAAGCTTGAGAGTATTGAAACGCATACCTTCTCTGGAACGCCGCGGAAAACAGAGAACAATAGGTTCTCGGCTGTAAAAAACTTATGAGCGTTGGTATGTGCGTCGGTATACGCGCCGGTATATACCTCGGTATATGCGTCGATATACGCAACAGTAAAAGCGTCGGTATACCCGTCGGTATACGCGTCGGTATACAAAATTTTGAAAATAGCCCGCCCGACTTGTCTCCTCCAAGATTACGACGGGCATACCGACGTTCGGACATTTGCATCGGTATTTTAACGTCGGTATGCCCTAAACCTCTAGTAGTGGATTAGTCATTTTCAAGAGGTTTTTTTATGGTTTTGAGAAATTTTTTGAAGGATTAAGCTACTCTTAATGCTTGCTAACACTCTAATGCATACAATTCTAACAAAAAACACACAATTTAAGCTAAAATTAATGATTCTAGTTCTATGTTTAACTCTAAAGCGAGCTAACATTCACTAAAAATTACATTCTATTGCATTGTTTGATGCAAACTAAGCCTAATACACTCTATGTGCAAGCCCTAAGAACATTAAAAACTACATTAACACCAACAAAAACAATAAATTAAGCTAAAAATTAAGCAAAAAAGCATTCTTTACAAAAGGCCGAGGGACTGAGTCAGATGGGTGGCGATGGTCTTAGTCAGATAGGGGACCAAGGCCTGAGTGGACAGGTGGAGAGGTGAGTGTGATGGGTGGTGGGGGTGATGCTATTAACGGATGGCAATGTGACACCTAGAGATGGTCAGACCTAGTGTAGTGTGGGCACCCTTGGTGGCTACAAGGATATACAAGGAGAGACCCACTCCCTTGAGGTCCTCACGTAAAAATGGAATGCCCTAACAAAGCTTACAAGGATGCTCCCATAGTGGTCAACATTGTTTGGGGTGAAACGTTGAGCATTTGCTTAAAGATTCCCCTATAGGCCATGATAGGACCACCTGGAGGATCAATTGTAGCTCTACATATGATGGGTGTTTGAAGGAACTAGAAAGCTGAGGAACTAGTCCTTACTCTCATGAATGTGGTCATGATGAAATCTCATGCTAAAGATGTCCATGTGAAGAGGAACAAAGGTTCTCATGATTTTAAGGCTTCTACGCCAAACACCGATGAATAAGAAGAAAAGGAAAGTAGTCACTATTGGAGATGGGAAGGATAAAGTAAAGATTTAAGAGGGATATGATTCTTCATCTAGTGGATTGCTACCTTCCACATCCCAGTACATGAAGCCTTGCATTACAAAGTTGTCGAAGGAGGAAGCCTACAAGAGAATCCTAAGGAGCTTGCCAAAAAGTTGGCTCAAAATTCAAATCTAGTTGAAGAGAAAGAACATTGTAAGGTGCCGCAAGATTTGGTAAGAAAAACTCAAAAAGAGTTGGAGAGTGTATACGAGCTAGTGAAAACTCCAAAACCATACACTGCGGCACACCTCTTTCCACTATACCCGAATCAAAAAGTAAAGTCCTCATTGTACAAACTCTGAGGAAGAATATGTTGGCATTTCTAAGGAGAAAAGGAAGAGAATAAATAAATCTACAAGAAAGGATGCCATGGTGTGAACTCTGTCAATGTACTACTTAGAGTCTAATAAATAAATCTACACGAAAGGATGCCATGGTTCAAAACTCTCTCAATGTACTTAGGGAAACACATCCCTTAATGGAGCCTAATTCTATATATTCTCACTTTTTTGACTGTCTCTAGTACATCTAAATGCCAGCACCATTTGGAAACATTTGACTATAAGATCTCCTCCGAGGTCAAAAGTCCCATCATTCATTGATGCCACATCACCCCATCAATTTGTAAAGGAGAAAATGACCTTGGCTTTCTTATAGGGTCATTATAGCAGTTCTTACAATGTGGGAAATTAGAAGACAAAGAAAATGTGGACCTTTCATGACTAGATCTATGTAATTTTTGAGGATGTCTCCTTTTCCTAGATCTATGTAATTTTTGAGGATATCTCCTTTTCCTAGGAAAGAGTGAAAAAACCAAAGGATGTCAATCTGCTATGCAAACAATTTTGTCAACACTAATGACCTTATCTTTGGGCAAATTTTGTAAGGCAATCTTGCCTTCTCGGGAAGGATGTAAGAGAGTGGCTTAAGGGAAAAAGACATTATGAGCTTCCTACTTCTAGCATAAGCATATCGATCCCATGGATGATCTACCATGAACATAACAATTTCTCGTTCATAAAGTTATGTTAGTATGATAAAAATCAAAATCTTTTACGTACCATTCTATTTTTCTTAATTTGTTGGTGATTTTAGATTGCTATTAAAAATAAATTCATACTTTTTAAGTATCAATGATACTATAGAGATAAAATTATTCAATGTAAATAAATGATCAAATAAAACTAGAAACATAAGCTTTTTTAGGGTTGATGCAATTGATCTACATAAGACTTAATGGCTATAGAGATATTTGGAGATGATTCATCTGTTAAGCTGTGAACCCATTCCTAGGGTTAACAAGAGCTACCGCCATTATCTTATACCAAACAAGGAGTCAGGGTAGATACACCAAAAGGTCATACATTCAAGCAATGGTGTCCAAAGCTACAACTTGGATGGGCACCCGTAATGGTGTGACAGAATACTTATGGTGATTCCCACTTCAAGAGCGTGTGATAGCAAGTTAGGATGAAGTCCCAAGTGATGTACTTCATGGATATATTATGAGAGTAGTCATTGTAATAGCATTAGGCCTCTTATGAGCCTAAAGTGCATGGCCGACCACAGTTTAAGTGAGTGTGAACACTTATGGCTATGTATACAAGTGAATTTCTCTCATAATACAAGGATACTCTCCCATTGTGCAATAGAGTCTTGCTCTTGCTAATTCTCTTGCTAATCTCTCTTCCTAATGCATGCTAGTGAGTGCATGTGAGTGAAGTGAGGTGAGAGGAGGGACGAGTACCCGTAGTGCAATGTGGTGGTGTGACAACACTTCGTAAGAGGCATGGTGGGATTGCTTCTCAAGGACCTCGAGGATTACGAGCTCGGCCATTGGAAAGATCCTCCAAGACAGTTGCGATTCACCAGGTAATCTCTTGGGCCTCTCTCGACCACCCACCCCACTCACCCCTCCACTTGTCCAACTCAAAACCTTCCCCCTATTCCGCCACCCCAATTGTCCTATTTGCCTCCACCCGCCACAACTCGCCCCTATCATCTTATGACTCGTCCCCCCTTCGCCTCATAATCATCCCGATCCCATCTTTCAACTCGCCCCTTGGCTTCCTCACACCTATCCTGACTCACCCCTTTTCACCATTGCTACTTGTATCTTCCATCATGGTCTCCCCCCGTCTTACTCTCACAACTCGCCCCCTTGTGATGACTCACCCCCCTCCCCTCTCCTACTACTTGTGTCCCCCCTCTCGCCCCCCTCCTCTCCACGTGACGAATCACCCCACTCGCCCCCCTTCTCCTTCCGCTCGAATTAGCTCTCATGTCTCTGACTCATCCCCCTCCGCCCTATCTGACTTGCCCCCCTCACCAACCGACTCGCCCCCTTGCTTCCCTTCCCCTCTTGCTTAGCCTAGCACATCGCACAACCCTATGCAGTGCAATCTGGTTAGGTGCTCCCCAATGCAAACTTACGAACGTCATGTTGCAAGAGCCACTGCTATCAGTAGGAGCCAAGTTTCATGAGAATCCAGAGTCTTAGTGCAATGGCATTTGCTGCAGTGTTGATTGGTCTAGAAGCTAGCAGAGTAAGAGTGGAGAGTCACAAGCAACAAGAGCAGAGGTCCTGCCAAGCACACCGCCTTGCAAGGGCAGTAAATGGAAAGCAGTCTTTAGCGTCTAGTTTTCAGTCTTAAAGACATGTCTTGGATGAGACTAATCCATGAATCCCAGAAGGATGCAGGCACACTCCATTGGTTTAGGAGTCAAGGCAGACTCTACAGTTGCAGAGAGATGGTGGGTACCAAGCTTCCTTTAAGGCAGCCCTTGCCCTAGCTTCTCAACAGGACTCATCATCAACATCATGCTCTTATTACATTATACCGCCTAAATTTGAAGGAAAAGGTGTAAAGCACTGGTACGGTCTAGAGACTGGATGTGTGCCGGCTGTACTACTCAGAACTTTGCATCACGTGCTACTTGCAATCCGTGCGGTGGGAAAACGAAATCAATGTCTCACATCTTATGTGTTGCTTGAAGCTGTAGTACTCTTCTTGCTATGTATCAGCCAGTTGGACCACTTGTTGGTATTTGATTGATTTTCAGAATGGCATTTGCAAGCTACCTAGATTTTACACAGTACATCTCTATTGAAAGAACAAAATGATCTCTCAATCTCTCTCTCTCTCTCTCTCAAATGGTGGTTTCAGCATCAATTAATGGTCACTTTTTGATGAGCTGCAAGTAAAGTGGTGGTGATGAAGCAAACTTTATTCTCTCATGGTTGTACCTAGATTTTCTCTAAGACATGGCTTTGGAGCCATTTTAAAGAAATTTAAAAAACCACCAAATTATGCAAGGAAAAGTTTTGAAGTTGTGGCTATCTCATTATCTGCTTTTAACATATGTCTCTTCTTCTTTGCCTCACTGAGGATGGTGTGAGCACTCTAGTGGTGTGTGAATTGTAGCCACCAAGGGTGCCCACACTACACTGGGCCAGACCATCTATGGGCATCACACTACCATGCCATAATATCGCCATAGTGGTCAACCCTAGAGGAACCATCCCAGAGCATTCAGTGGACCATCCAGAAGGAGAGTGCACCACCAATAGATAAATGAGAGATGCATGCATCAACATTGAAGGCACTACACCGACACTCCAACAAGCATCTTCCAAAGATAGGAGATTCTACCAAAGGCTGTCACTTCGAGGGCATCTACCAAAGATTGGAGATGCCATCAACTCCATAGACTCCACCACGCCTTGCAGGAATGCATATATAGTCCCTCGACTCATCCTAAAAGACATCCGTCATCCTTCATAGTACATTGTAGCTTTAGCCTTGGGTGCTGTGGTCACCTGTCTCATTAACTTGAGCCTATGTGTTGTCCTATTCACTATTGTGGCCTTTGTTGAGTGTGCATGGTATAGTGAAGGACATGTAACAGTATTTTGGAGTAATGCAAGCGTTGTCTAGCCGTCTTGTTCCTCTTATAATCTTGTCACTTGTCTTGTGTTCCACTCCATTCTGTCTATTCGTATGTGTGCTACGCTATGAGCATTGATGAGGACTATGGACATACTATCCAAACAAGAGCCACCACTTAGTGTGTTGGGCAACTAACCTTGCTACAATCCTTTCCTTGATTCAATGTTGCAATATTCATCAAAGAAGTGTATTTCTTTGATAAGTAACCATTGTGTAGCCTGGTAGCATGACAAAGTACTCACGGGTATTTGAGCTTTCCACTCATAAGTAGACTCATAAGAATATTCTGGTACAAAGGTCTTTGATGTGTTTCCCTCTTCTACTCCCACCTAATGGATTGAAGTGACTCTTAGTGGAGTGGGCTGGGGTAGTAAAACACATTTAAACAAATCTAGATCCTCCCCCTATCATAGGTGGAGGTGCAAGTAAAGCAAGTGGCCTATGAAGAGTAGGTAAAAGTTGGTGCTCTAATTCACACTTAGATCATGATTGGACCTATAGCAATGGCTAGTGCCATGATTTCCCACCATTTCACAATAGCCACACTATAGATTTGGTCTTAGTTTTAAGTGTGCACGCTCATCAGTTGTTTGGCATTATTAGACTTGCAATATGTGCACTAAACCATATCTCTCCTTGGGAAGATCTGGGTGGTCCCAATGCCCATCTCTTTAAAAGTGATCTTAAACTCATCGCTTTAGGAGGAATCATAAATTCATCCTTCAATTGTTTTATCAAAATAGACAATGAGATATGGGGGTTGTCCATCTCTTTAGGAGTGATTTTAAACTTGTCCTTTAATTGTTTCATCAAATAGATAATGAGATAAGGGTCTCCCGTCTTCTCTTCAGTTTTTTTCCCCCTTGATTCATTCTTCCAAAACCCATTTTGAATGATGCTTCAGAGCCTTGTATTTCATTTGGGAGGTCCCATGAAATTACCATCGTATTCATTGCCTTCAATCATGAAGCACATCATGCAATGTTTTACTCTCTATAACCTTCCAAGAAAAGAGAGATTAGGTGGGTTTGGCTAGGTCGCTCCTTAGGCTTGCACTTGCTTTAGAGATACTTGGCTCGATTAATGTATTCTCAAATTGTCTCTCCCTCTTCTTGCTTAAAGTATTGAGATAGATCACTGAGCTCCACTTGGCACTAGTCTTGGCGTAAGCAATCAAAAATAATTGTTTCAAATCTTTGTATGTTATTTTACACTCTAGTTCTAGCATTCAAAACCATTTAGCAACTTTGTGCTCCAGGGTGAATCCAAAAGCTCCAATCCTCGTGGGATCGGAATTCACTCCCAAGGCTTGACAAATTTGTTTGAAGGTTTCTAGATAGCCATGGGCATCTTCTGATCCAGTAAACATGTTCATGGCCCATTAGGGCCAAAAACGGCTAGAAAAGGGCTGTTTGTTAATCCAAGGATTAAGAAATTGTCCAATTGTGAATTGACACGTATACAAAAGTATGGCATTCTTGTCTCCTCCAAATGTCTTCTTAACGGTTCTATTTTAGTGGCGAACGGCTAAAACGGCTAAATTTAGACGTTTACGATGGCTAACATTAAAGTTTGGGTCCAAAATAGTGACATCTTGTTCCATTTTTTATTTCAAAAAATCAAGCATTAAGATACGAAATCCTCTTTTCAGGCCTTGAAAACAACGCTATTAATGACAAAACATCAGACGTCTACTTTCCGCCTTCCTTTCATTTTGGCATATGGTTTATTCTTTCTTCTTTGCACTTTCAAAAGATTCACTATTCAAAAGATTCACTATTCAAAAGATTTACTATTTCTCTCTTATCTGTGAGCTTCTATGGCGTCCTCACGTCGTCCTTCTCATAATATAACTTCTTGTGATTTTCATAACACAAGAGAAGATGGTGTTTGGAAACCCATGTCTTTTCGTGTGAATGATTGGGTAACAATGCTTCCCTCTTGCAAAGGTGCCCACAGGGTGAAAAGAACCAAGCGAAATGAAGTGAAATCCCATTGGAAAGGTCGTGTTCTTGCATTCAAAGTGACCAACAATGGCTGGCTTGCAAAAGTTCAACATGTCTACATGGCCAAACACATGGTGTTGAACTTGGATGAACATCCAATTCTCCATTCTTACTGTAATTCAACAAACCTTTATCTATTTGACACAACACAATATTTCTCTTTCTGATATATTTGTTGTTTGTTTCATTTCAGTTATCTTTCCGTCATCAACAGCTGTGGAGTGGCAGCCTGTTGAGAGCTTAAGTGGCACATTCAAGGCAATTCACAAGGGGATTGCAGATGTCATGTACGCAGACAAACCACCTTCATTTTACAAATCAGTGGATTTATTTGTGTATTTTACAGAATACAGGGTTCCATCAAGAGAAGGTGTTCATGGAGAATTGTATGACATACCTATTCCCACAATAATGTCACTAGAATGGGAAGTTCCTGATCCAAATACCATAACAAGCTTCAAATCCAAAATCAAAGATGATATTCTTAAAGCAATGTCTCCTGGAAGGATTTCAAGAAGGATTAAACTTCAATGGTTCTTGCCTATACATGTCTTTGTGGCATGTTTCAAAACAATGGAATTGGAGAGGACAAGAACGATGTGGCTTAATAGAAGACTATCTCTGACTGATCTGGACACTGTACTTGGAGAAGGATGGAGTACCAAGGAAACTTTTCATATGGGGGACAATATCAGTTGTAGAGTAAGCCCAAATTCTTTGTCCATCTCATACCAACTGTGTCGCCAATCCTTAGTTTTGGGCTATGACTATAGGAGATGGAAAAGCAAGCTTGGTAGTTGGGTCCCTTTGGACTCTAAAGAGAATTGTCCATAGTTTGAATTTAACATCATAGTCCATCCATTCATAGATCCTAGGAAACTCATAGTAACATCAAACTGGTGACTACAACATGTTAGAGAGTCGCTTGAGTTTCTGGATGAAATATCACCTGAATATAGATTCAAAGTAGATGATATTGTAATCCGTACAAGGATGGAGAGTGTAACCTCATGCATCACATGTCTCCCCCCAAAAAAAGTTGTATTTGAGCCACTTGCAAGGGCAAGTTTGTATAGTTGAAAAGGATAATGTAATCAATATATTCTGCTAGATTTCGTCTCGTCTTCTTCACAAAATTGGTTAACAAATTGTTCGCGACACAAAACAAGGTTTAACAGATTGATATCAAATTATTGATACAGAATTTTACAGAAAATTAACCCAAAAAGGGTGTGTTCATATGGACAAAATGAACAAAACAAAATCCAATATGTGGAATCACTCTGCAAAATCAACTTTCCTTTTGGCATGAGATGACCCTGCATCTTTAGAGAATCTTTCTCTCTTCTATTTGCTTCGATCAAATTTTGCTGATTGAGGTTCAAGTTCTGGAGTTTTCAGCACTTGAGGTGTTGGAGAGGAAGACTTTAGAGTGGATTCCCCTAATGGTGGTAAGTTGGGCTCCTCTTTGAGACCTTCACGTGTTGGCGAGGGAGATTTGGCAGTGGGGTCTGATTTTGGAGAAGATTCTTTGGAGGTTGGCCTTGGAGACTTGGCAGTCTTCTTGGGGAACATGAACAAGAAATTAAATGGAGAGCCAACAGTTGCCCTCTTACTACCTTTGTTGGACAAACGACGCTTCTGAATTTTAAATTTCACTGGTGAGTGAAAAGGAAGACCTTTAGCAGCACTCCTCTCTTTGACAGGGGTCTTCTCTTTGATAGGTGTCTTCTCTTGAGCTGGAGAAGAGCTCTTCTCTTTGGTAGGAGGACTAGGGATCTTCTCTTTGATAGGTGTCTTCCCTTGAGCTGGTGAAGAGCTCATCTCTTTGGCAGGAGGGCTAGGGGTCTTCTCTTTAGCAAGTGGGCTAGGGCTCTTCTCTTTAACAGGAGGGGTAGGGATCTTCTCTGTAGCCTGAGGGATCTTTAATTTAGAATGGCTCTTCTCTTTAGAATGGCTCTTTTTCCCCCTGGAAGACTTGCTCTTGGAAGGGCTCTTCTTTCTCTTCTTCTTCTCTTTGGCAGAGGTCTTTTCCTTCTTGAATGAGTCATCCTTGTCTTTGCTTTCCTTCTTCTCCCTTTTCCTTTTCTTTGAAGTTGTATCCTTGGCTCCAGGTGGAAAGGGAGAATCAGGATCATATGGATTGATGGATCTGCTCAAAACCATGGACACTGCCTTCTCCCTTACCCAACTTACCCAAGAATCTGAATACTCATGCAACTAAGACAAAAGAAAATAAGAAAGTAAGAAAACAGGTCACTCAATGTATTCACTAAATCAATCAATGGTTTTTATTCATGAACTTACAGGAAGTGTTGTCATTCTGAATCTTGACTCAAGAAATCTCCAAGCATTAGCAAGAACCATCCATCCACAAGATGTTGAGTCTTTCTGCAAGGGAACTTCCTGATTGAAGTACTTAAAATCTTCAAGTTTGTAGAGGCTAGAAAACTCAAGATAAGTTTGGCAGCACTGCAAACATAAAATTTTGAGGGTCAACCAAATAATTGAAATCATGCAAGAAATTTGAGGGTCAACACATGGCAAAATTGATTCTTACATTTTACTTCTCCCATGGATGGATGCCAAAGAGTTCATAAAGATCACATCTCTATCCAATAGATTGATAATAATAAGACTCCAATGGCCTCTGTGATAATATGAGTACTGAAATTAGTAATGAATACTGTCATGTCTATAATAGGCAAAAGGTAATTGAGAATGAGTCTTACACTTCAACATAAGGGTACACAATGTAATTGCAGGTAAGCATATCAAAGTTTTTGAGAAAACTTGCAAGATCCCCTTGCCTATTGAAAAGGCACTGTGTAACAAGGGGATCAAGAATTGTCACTTGCACAGCCATTGATTCATGAAGATCCCTCATAAGACATCTGGATACACAAACAAAACATGTCAACAAAATATGGTTCCTGGGAAATTCATCAAGAAAACAAAAGCAAATCCCTACAAACCTCAGGCAGATGAAGAGGACTGTGTCAGATATCTCAATATTAGGATTCACAAGCATGCTTGTGTCCTCAGGGGCAATGTCACAATACACCTCATCCTCTCCAGGCATGGACACATCTACTATCATTTGCCCTGTCACATTCTTATAAAGCTCTGAATTGGATGAATGGAGAATCTCAGCTTGCTGAGAAAGAAGTGCATCCTCTGAAATTTTTTCTTGCTCTCTCTCTTTTTCAACTTCTTCTTTGATATCCTGAGCTTTTCTTGTATCATAAGGATGAGAAATATCTTCAATAACAACAGACTGCTTGGGTTGCCTTGCTGGAGGGATATTAAGAATTTCAAAAGCTCTCATATCTTGACTTGGAATAGGCTCCAAAGCTTTGTCAAACTTATATCTAAGTCTGGACACAAGCACAAAATCTTTGCTCATAAGAGTGATCCTATGAGAAAATGCAGCAGCAATGTAGCCATCATTCATAAAGTCGATTAAAAAATCTTCAGCAGCCTCTTGAAGACACATGAGGGCCTGGGTTTCCCATCGAACTTTCTGAAGATATGTGTTTCTCATTTAACCAACCAACCTTTCTGATATGTCCCTGACAACCCGTGTAAATGGCAGTCGAGGGATGAGGAGACTTGTAGATTTCTGTGCTGCTCTTATCTCTCTTAAGGACTTCACCTGATAATTCAATCTCTTTCTTGCTGTCGCCCTCGCACGAGGCTTTGGAAGGGGCTTTTCCTGTTCGGAAGGTCCTGGCTTGTCTTCAGCTTTTTCAGTCTCCAATGGTGGGTAAACTTTCCTTGCAGTCTGCTTCGTCCTTGCCATTGAAGCTAGAAAAGGAGACCAGATCAAGCAATTTGTATTATAGGACAAAAAAAATGAAGTAGCCCGAACGAAGCGATATAGAGAATCCAAAGATTATGGAAGGTGATAATCGCTTGATTCGGGCACGAAATAAAAAAAAGAAAAATCCCGAACGAAGCGATGATGAGAATCCGAGAGGTTCGGATGTGTCTTATCGCTTGATGCGGGCAGGATTTAATGAAAAATTGAAGACCCGAACGAAGCGATGAGGAGAATCCTAGAGGTTCGGATGTATGTTATCGCTTGATGCGGGCAGGATTCAATGAAAACTTGAAGACCCGAACGAAGCGATGAGGGAAATCCTAGTGAATCGGATGTGTGTATTCGCTTGATGCGGGCAGGAACGAAGCGATGCGGAGAATGCAAGGATCTCGGATGTTCGTTATCGCTTGATTCGGGTAGGGAATTGAGAAAACGCTTGATATGGGAAAAGTGGGGTTGAGAAACAAAAGGTAGCCTGGTTTCGCTTGATATAGTGACGGAGAAAAAAATGAATATTTTTAACAATATTAAGTTTTTATACCTCGGATATGTCGTACAAAGTACCGTTGAGTACACGTGGTATGTAATCATTATTGCCACGTGGCATAAACGGTCACTATTTAATGTCTTTTAGTCACGCGCTTTTAAATTTTTTCCCCAGTTTTGGACCACTCATTTGCGTCAGATCAAGCTGTGCACCGTTTTCTCTTCCAAACCCTATTTTGCAAAAATCAAAATTAATTTGGAGACCTTGGAATTGTCAAATCCCGCACCAAGCGATAGAGTCATTCCAATTTTTTTGGACCTTTCATTTTCGCTTGGTTCTGGCACATCAGAATTTTTCAGGCATTTTTCTCAAATATCTCAATGAGTAAAGGTGTTGCGGGTCGACATGAGCTTGTTGAGGAAAGCCCAAGTGAGAAACTCTTGAATGCTATTTTGCAAGATGGTCATGATATGAAGGTATACTTTGATGCAGTGGAGATTTTCAATCCAAGGTTTTCTCTTTCAGATGTTTTGTTGAAGCTCAAGGACATTCTTGAAGATGAGTACAACCAATTTGAAATGTCAATTCAAGCTCATTGTTTTCGTATCGGAGACCATGATTTTTGTCACCTTACAGATTTTACACAGCTATCTGTGGAGAAAGCCAAAGTAACAAAGAGGTTCAGTAGATTTTCAAATAGAACTTCTTTCACATGCCCTTCATCCATTTCTTGTCCTATCCATAAAAAACATTGCAACCTTGTCCCCAAGGATGTCTCCTTTCTTTTCTTCCTATTTTTGAAAGCAGAAATACAGGATAAAGAGCAACAACCAGAAATTGATGCAGAGAATGCGGAAGAAAACTTAATTGTCACCACAGTTTCAAAGTTAGAGAAATGTGAAATTTTAGAAGAGGAAGAAATTGATGTTCAAGCTGAGGAGAGAGAAAGTGCAAATCTTGATGTTGCAGAATTTAGGGCTTCCACTATTACTGAAGAGCCTTCAGAGGTAGCAAGTATATCTGAATCCTCTGTTACTCTTCCAAACCTTCCTTTCTTTTATATCAATGAGAAAAATTTTATTCCTCTTTCCTATCTTCAATGTCTCTTCAATATCAGAGAAGACTACTGTATTGCAGCAATTTCAGAAGCTTGTGAAGTGGCCAAAGACTTTATTGATACAGAAGTAGAGCCAAAGGAAGAGTTTTTGGCACTTGATTTGCAAACATCTGACAACTCATTTATCCCTGCTACTGATGCACTTGCCTTGTGCCTTAAAAAAATGGAAGAGGGGAAACCTTCCTTGAGTGATGAGGATTTTGAGGACAGGCTAATTGAGTTAGGTATTGAGTCTTTTGGCAGAGATTTCAAGCTTCAGGCAGATTCTGGTAAAGTGGAAAGGGTTGGCTCTTGCAACTTGATGAAATACAAAGTAGTAATTGAGGATGAGTTGCAGAAGGTAGCTTCCATTTAATCCTTTGTTAAATGTTATTGTGATTGTAATTTTTTTTAATTGAGGTTTTTGTCTTGCAGATTGAATTGCTTGATAAGGATGATTTTCTGGGAAGAGCTAGAGGCACCAGAGTGAAATCTACAGAAATAAGGTCAAGAAGGCCTTCATCTGCTCTCATGCACTACTTGCCTACATTGGATAAGGCTGTGTTCTATGCATTCCACATGAACTTCTCTGATGATGCTGAGTTGCCAATATTTGCCTTCAAGGTGTTGTCAAGGTTTATGGGATATACTCCCCTTCAAATAAATGCTAACAAGGTTTTGCTTCTAGAGAGAGCTGCTGCTCTTAGAATCTTTGGATATGCTGCAGGTTTCAATGCCTCAAGAGCAGGATACTTTCTTTGCTACTCTAGCTATGCAGCTGCAGCTGAGGTGTCAGATATCAATCTCCTTGGAGGTTATAGAAGGAGAAAATTTTTGAGATACAGAGGTGACATGCCAAGTAGTCCCAAGAGAATCAAATACTAATGTACACAATATTTTGCAAGGACCAACTTTATTTCAGCAAAACTTTTTGTTAGAGGTACAAATGTGTTAGTAATCATTAGTCTCTTTCTTGAGGTGTTGATGTAGTTTCAGATTGCTGGGTCTTTGATCTCATCCTTTGTAATTGCCTCCTGTAGAACCAATTGAATAATTCGTTTAGTGCATTGCTTCTTCTTTGTCCACCTCCTCCTCTTCGGGTACATCTAAAAAAGGAAGTTCTCTCTTGATAATGAGACTTTTCCATTCCTTGTGTATTCCATGTTGCAAGTGGTCCTTCTGTAGAGCAAAATATGGTCCATGCAAGTAAAGAATATGCTACAAAGAAAATTTTTGTTAGTACATTTAAGAAATTTCAAGTAATAAGTCTGGACACACCAATTTATAACTGTTTTGATAAGTCTGAATACTCACCAAGTAATAAGTTATGTCTTTTTCTCCCCAGGCATCTGTGATAGCTTTGATCAAAAGCTTTATTGCGTTTTTGAAATCATCTGCATAAGTATTTGAACCAACTTGTCGTCTAAGGACTTTGAAAAAATTGTCGAGTTTTTTCCAAACTTCCATACGTTTGTTGGCTACATCTGGTCTACTTTTGACATTTGTGGTGATGACACACAGCTGTTTCCAACAGTTCCACATTGCGTTGACTTGTTTGGTGTCATGGTTGCTCAAAAATCTTCTCGCTTTTGCTCCTCCCATTGAAACATCTTGCAGAACATCACCTGTACCTCCAGAAAGAACAGGATCTTTTTTAAGATGCACTTCCCCACCATGAAAACCCATTTGAGAGAGCAAGGCTTCGCACTTTTCTATGCACTCATCTGCAAGTTTAGTCGGCTTAATAGAATATGCATAGTCCAGATGAAGTCTGAGCAATTTGTCCAAGATTCTTATCTCTGCATGCAGTGTACATATATGCACATTTTTCAAATGTATTGGTAGAATTGGATCCCATATTTTAACAGAAGTTGGATAATCGACAACATTCACATTATTTCTGGATGGTGGTTTTCCAATCTCATTTTCTGCAAGCCATTCTTTTGTCCCTGTGCTTGCCATGCAATAAAGACATGGATATTTGGTATTTGCTCCTCCACATACACCAAACATACACTTCAACGCCTTGAGGTCGGCACTCAAATGCCATTCCACAATGAAATCACCTATGTCATCAACATGAAGGTGTTCACCTGTATTCTGGCTCTGAATAACTGAAGGAATGTCTGTTTTTGAGAAGAGCCACTTTAATGTTTCATGACTCTCTACTGGTACCTGAGCTGATCCAATCCACCATAGCTCCATTTCTGATTGAGTTTTGTGGTATGGAGAATCAAGCTTACCCTGACTATAGTCCAATGCTTTATTCATTAGGGATATAGATATTCTTTCCATTTTTTGACACTTTTGGATTTGAGCTTCATCTAATTTTAAAACAAATACAAGTTTTCCTTCACAATCTATTTCTCTTATGTTGTAATATCTCACCATAAAAGATTGGACTTTTCTAATGTTCATCCAAATATTATTATAAACGTTGTATTCAAAAGATGATTTTTTTTTTTGTCTCTCATATGGCATTGATCCCTCAATATGGAAATACTCTCCGAAATGTTTAGAAATTTCCTCATTTAACATAGTTCTATATTTTCCAACATTGTGAGGTCTAGGCAACCCAAAAGCTTTGATTTTGTAATACTTAAGGACCCTGAACCAGGTTTTAGAGATGGCTCTGTATCCCTTTCTACTCACTCCCACTGTGTCACAAACTTCTTGCATTTGGGAAGGCTGGACTAATAAGTCCATATCTTTTAATAGATGTTGAAAGACCAGTTTTTTTTTAGTTTGATTTTCAGGAAGTTCTAAAAGTTTCAAGATATCCGACCTATTCATAAGCTCATTCAAAAATCTCACCCTTTCCTGAGCATTAGACATGTCAAATCCTAGAAGGTTAGTAACATGATCTCTTACAAGTTTTAACCTTTTTTTTCTTTGTCCAGATCTCTCTGTTAAGTTAACTACATCCCGCATTCGTTTTACTCGTGCTCTTAATCCTATTGGAGTTTCTTTTAAGGATTTCAATTGATCATTTTCTTGTTTCAAAGACACTATTTCGTTTTCAAGTTCTAAAATTTTTGTTGCATTCAAAGATGAAGTATTTTGAAGATATGTAGTATATTCTGCATAATTAATATGTGATTGAGATAGTCTTGAACTATAACCAAGTAAGCCATCCTCCCCATCACCAACAAATCTAATCAAATCATGTGGTGTGTGAAAAGAAGGATACCTTCCTGTTTTGGGATCCGGTGGATATAGACTTCCATCTGTCCATAGGTCAATATGCTTCTTTCCTTCGTTGCGAAGATGTTGAGCTTCATTTGCACATGATAGGGATCTTTGGTAGACACTCCGTGTAGTTGCATACTCTTGGTTGAGCTTGATGTTCAAATGAAACTTACGATTAGATGTATCACTCATTACTAACCGAGCAAAAAGTATAAGCAGAGCTATTAGATCATGAGAGACACAGAAGAATGAGAATGAGATGTAGCTTGTGAAATTTTTAGAGAAGCAGAGGAGTGAAATTTTTTTGGAGAATGGATAAGAGCACGTTTGGAGAGAATGGTCATTTTGCCGCGTAGTCACTAAAAGAGGACAAATTTCGAGACGAGCCATTAAAGAGTAGCATGAAAACGATCTATTTTTTAAGATTTTAAAATATGCACTTAGATACGTATTCAGTCAGATAGATACGCTTTAAATACCCAAAACAGCTAAATTTGGAGCCGTTTTGACCGTCAACATTCTACTAATTAGCAAGTTAGCGAAATTCCTTACACAGCCCATTTTGAGACGTTTTTGGCCCTAATGTTAGAGATACTCCACACCCTGAGCTAGAGGGGGCTATAGAGAAGTAGGGCATCTAGTTATAATAGCTTCATTCATTCATATGGCATCATTAATAGTAGAGACCATCCATATTGGTGATGGTGTAGGATGAACAAGATGTTGTTCATGAGCAATTCATCTCATTGGTTTTGTCCCGGAATTCCCAAGCTAGCTTCCCCATCTACTAGCATAGTAAGCACTCTTAGAAGTATGTAGGTGGCATAAGATGAACATGATGTTCTTCATGAGGGGGTCATCTCATTGGTGTTGTTACTTAAATTCCCATAGTAGCTTCCCCATCGACTAGCATAGCATAACTCTTGTTAGAGGTGTGTAGGTGTATGCTAAGTAATGTAATCATGCCATGCCATCAATCTAGAACCTCTGCCCATGTTCATTGGTCCCCTATGAAAGTAGACACCATTATTGATATCATTCATGTACTCATTTCCAAAGGATATACATGTGTTAATTCACATGGAATCATTGTATTGACATAGTAACATGGGTCATGATGGCATGAGTACCCTTCATCATATGTCCCATCATGAAGGTCAATTAGTGAAAATTTGTGAGGAAGAGGAGGTGTTGAATCCTTGCTTTATCTAAGGGAACAGTATGAAATGTGAATTCCATGATCCCACCACTAAAGAAGGAGCTCCAATATCCCAAGTCCCTTTGGAGATAGCTTTATCCTCATTCACTCTTGCATTCACATCCACCAAGGTAGAAAACCCTTTCCAAGGCCAAAGCCTCCACCTAAGCAATTGAAGTGTTAGAGAGAAGAGGGGTCACTCTCTTCCTCGCTAGCATGAGGAATTCTTGAAGAGCATAGGATATAACAAAAGGGAGGCTCTTCCCATTTGTCCCCCATACCAAGACTCCTAACCACAACATTATGGTGAGCTCGATCACACTCTCCTCCATATATCATAGATTTTTTAGCCTTGATACCAATATGCATGCCCTCAATAGGCACCACTTCATTATGACCCCCATGTAAGAGAATACACGGCACATTATATCCTCTTATATGGTATCAAAGATCCGGTTCCATGCAAAACTTCTTTGCTAATTGTTGTCTAGTAATCCCTTAAGAGAAATGGCATCTTCTATAAACCACATCCACCACCATCATTCTGTAATCCCTTAGGAGAAATGGCATCTTTTGTAAGACCCTGTCCACCACCACCATCATTCTTGATGCTGATGGAAAGCTTACTGGTACCAATTATCCCCTCTAGAAGTTTAATCTTAACGCTATTCTTTCCTCCTATTACCTTTTGAACACCGTCATTGGTGTTAATGTTCACTACCCACCACCAACAAAATGGTAATCCTATACCACCTATTGACCTTGTCCAAGCTTAGATGGAGATGCTCTTTGTGCCATCGTCACTTTCATGGATAACTATGGTTCGTCATGTCTCCATAGCTACAAAAACATGGGCTTTATTATAGAGAGTGAGTACGAGACCACGAATCCCTTAAGGATTCATAATCTTTAGAATTAGCTTCAACAACAGAAGTTGTGAATAAAGGTGAAGCAATGGAGATGTTTCTCACCATAATCAAATATCTCTATAAATGGTTGTAATTAGCATCTCTACAAATCTTACTCAACAATGTCTCTAAGTGTATATTATTGACTTAATATGATAGTTTTCTTACATCTTTGAAATGTTGGTGTCATGCCTACTCCTCTCACGTTTAAGGACTTATTACTTTAGGATGAGGAGATATCTCCAATACTGAAATATCTCCAAGATCTCCAAAGTTATGTTTATACATAGCATTAAAAGGTAGTGGGGGCATTGGTCAAAATAAATGGCATGAGGTAAAGCATAGGTTGCTCCCCACTCCATAGCAAATGTTATCTTATATTGAGTAGCTTAATTGATCATCACTTGGTTGTAGCATGAGAATCCATCCAAAGAGTTTTAATCCTTTTCCTTTGGTGATTCTCTCCAACATTGGTAAGGGATAGCGATTGTTTGTGATATGGCGGTAGTAACCTTTTTAACAGGTGGTTATACCATGAGAAGCCATCTAAATAGTTTCAAGCCTTTTCCTTTGATGATTCTCTCCAACATGTGGTTAGTATATGGCAAGGGATACTAATTGCGATGTAGTAACCTTTTTTAAATTAACACACTCTTAGATTTTTTCATTCTTTTTTAGAATGATCAATATCAATGAGATCACTCGATGTGCTCTATCTCATAAACAAATCACATGTCAATGAGCTTGTCTAGCTCATCTTTGACCATTTTCCTGTACTTGGGATTCATATGTCTATTTTAATGATTTTTCATCTTCCACAGAGAAGGATGGTGTGTTTTACCACTTTCGGAAGAATTTCCTTCATATTAGTGTACATTTAAGAAAAAACATCAGCAAGGCTACCAAATATCCCTCTTGCTCAAGGGTGAGGTCCTTGGCAATAGGTTCTACATTAGGGCCTAGTAAGGTTTACTTCTTTGACCTTTTTGGGACCATCATAAGAGGCATGAGAGGCTCTCTACTTGGGTTTCTTTGAGCCTTATGATTGTGTACCACTATGTCCCCATTGTTGTAGAAATTAAAGTATTCAGCCACTTGCCTCAAATCTTTTACCGAGGCTCAATGAGCTCTTTGAGTTTGGCTTCTTTCTCTACCTCTCAGACTTGACTTTGTTAAGATTGCATCTAGTTACTTAGGAGCTTGGCTTGCTCATAGCTCATGGGCTCCTTGTCACCTTTATTAGCCACTATCTTAGCTTGAAGGGTGATCTTACTTAGATTAGATTCCCACTATTTGTATAGACTTTGTATAGACCTCATGTAGCTTTAACATAGCAAAGAAGCCAATGAAGATCTATCTCCATGGGGGAGAATATACTTCTTAGGATTCTTATGTGATTTTCTCACTGTTTGTATAGGTCTCATGTGAATCCATGGCATGAGAAGAATGTAGGGGAGAGGATAAGCTTGAGCTCCTTATAAGCAAACTTCTTTACACATATACACAAGAGTAGACATAGTCTAGATGGTAGTCTTCTTGAGCTCCTTGCAATAAAACTTCTTCACATACATAAGAGTAGTAAGCACACAAAAGAGAGATGAATGGTAGAATTTTCTTCTTTTTTATTGACTTCTCTACACCCATAACATAAAGATAAGTGGTTATACTAAAAGAGAAAGTAATCTACTACTAAAACATATAAGGTGTCAGTGTAAACTTTACTATATGAGCTAATGCTATAACTACGCCATGACTCCAGTAAACTAAAATGGTTGTTATACATCTTGTAAACCATTAGAAATATATTAACCATAACCTCACCAAACCATGCTAGTGGCATAAGTGAGGAGGTGTCATCCTAGCATCTCATTCATATATCTCAACATTCCCTCCTTAAAAGCTCAACTCTATACCATGCATTCCAAGTAAGCTTCTAAACCTATGAAGCTTCTCTATACCTAATGCCTTCATGAAGATGTCACATTAGGGAAAAAGGGAGCTCATTTTGGGGCCCTGTAAGAAATTCACTATTTTTTTATTTATTTCTCTCCTAAAAGACCTCAAAAATAGTAAAATATGAAAACGTGGCTCAGAACTGTCAGTAAAAGACTACAGAACTGTCAGTTCATACAGGAATAAGATAATCTTTTGTCTAACTAACACGATTTTGCATTAAATATCTCCTTGGTTTTTTTTTTTGTTTCCCAAAGATTCTGCATCTCTTTTGACGACGTGTGCAGGCCTCTCATAAAGAATCCATCACTGAACTTGATGATTGCACTTTTTCAAAATATTTACATGGATACTGCCACACTTCCACGATTCATGTTACAAAAAGACTATGAGATTGACAAGCATATTGAAGAAATATTTCATGGTGGTAAAGGAACCACTGTGTATGACCCTTGGAACAATATATCTGTAGATCTACAACAACTTCAAAGAAGAATGGTCGAGTTTTATGGAATAACATTTGAGGAGTGCAAAGGCATTTTGAAATTTGTTATCAAACTGGATGAGTGTGAGGTTATAAAGGAAAAGAAAATGGAAAGGATTACTATTGCATTGATGAATGGAGCACTTGATACATCATTGACTGAAGCGAGTTCGAAGTATTTTAGTGTGCAGTCGGAGAAACACATATGGTGGTTAGGCTCATTCCAGGTATGATCATTTTTTTGTTTCGTACTTGATTTTAGTCATTGTTTTCAAATCTTTTATAGTAAGACTTTTGTTTTCTATAATCACAGGTAAAGATAGAAGACCATGAAACACTAGATTGGGTGTTTCACCACACGGAAATACCAAGAATAAATAAAAGACAAGTGCGAGGAGAGAATCTCCATGTTGTAGGAAAAGGTGATTTTCAAGTAGAGTGGCACATAGCGGGGGATCTTAAAACGCTTAAGTGCATGTATAACGTTAGTAAAGGAGGCAACTCAAAGTCTCCTTGTCTTTACTACAAAGAATCAGCTCAAGTAATGGATTCCAAATGGTGGAAGAGAGCACCTAATAGAGATAAAGTTGACGCTGACTTCAAGGCCATTCTTGACATTCCACTATGTAATGTTCACATATGCTCATTGCATGGTCTATGTCGAATTATTGAGAAATTGGTATTTTTGTATATTGGATTTGCTTGGAAACTTCGTTCCGAAAAAAATAGAAAGGATGCTCTTCAAGCCTTGGAAAAAGTGTTATCTGATATAGGTCTGCATGGAGGTGATGTTTATATCACAAAGGATTTTAAAAAGTCTACCAATGGCAAGGAGGTACCAATCAAGCCCTCTATTGGTGGTGTTAAGGCAAGAAGATTCTTGTCTCGACCCAAACACAGTAGTAAGCAAGTAAGGCAAGGTAGAACAGTTTCAAGGATTAATTATGGATTGTGGAAGCAAGTCCATAATGTCGTGAAAGATCATGAGGCAGATGGAGAAGCACGAAATGTGAAGGTAGAGGTGTGGAGGTCTCTTGATCAACTCTTCATGTTCTGTGACAATGTAACATGGACAAAAAGTGATTACAATAACTTTGAAGAGGCAATTAAACATTTTGGGAAGTCAATGAAAGACGCATGGACAGCCTGCAATATAACTCACTACATGGTAAAGTTCTGTCTTCTTCTTTTACTTAAGTGTGATCCTCTTTTTTTTATAACTTACTATGCATTCTTATGTCTCTGTGAAAACAGCATATCATCTACAACCACCTTCCCTATTTTGTCAAAAAGTATGGATGCCCAGCAATTTGGTCTACCCAAGGCATGGAGAAGTCTCACTACATGGCACGTAATGCATTTTTTAGACACACACAACACTACGGAGGGAGTCAAAAGGCAAATAGTCTGAAGGAAGTCTTCCAATGGTTTTACCGAGGCATACTACAGAGGCTGCATGCTAAAAGAAAAGTTGCTAGCTCCAAAGTCAAGCTTGCTTTTATTCTAGCCCAAAAGCAAAGACGAAGACAGACTTTGGACAATTCAATGTGGCAGCAAAGAGACATAGACAATGGAGGGATTCGAAGATATTTAGAAACCATAAATGGACAAGTAAACATGAATAGCAGTTTGTAACTTATTGGTGTTATGTCCACATGTTTTCAAACTCAATCAATAGATTTTTATTTTGTGGAACAAGTGACTCTTGGTGTTATGCCTATATGTTTTGAGACTCCATCAAAAGTATTTCTTTTTTGAAACATGTGATCTATATTAAACAAGCATCAATACATCCATGAGCTACACACAGAAAATTCAATCAATACTACTTAATTATGCTAGACACACTATTGATCCTTACCAATAAGGTACTGAGTGTGTACTGAGTGTCAAACGCTTTTAGAAGCTACTAAGTGTGTACTGAGTGTGTACTGAGTGTCAAACGCATTTAGAAGCTACTGAGTGTGGGAAGAGTATTGAAGTGTCGTACGGTGATGGGACAAATGCAAAAGGGAAAGGTAGAGGATCAAAGACTTTGTACAAATCAGTTCAACTTCAACATAATGTTTGTGCTATATTTGATGACTAAATCCTATTACTCCCAGGGCCTACCAATCGGAACTCTCTTTTTGATCTTGATTGGACTCTTTTTCCTGGAGAGTGATATCTAATTCTTGCTCTACCATTTTTGTTGCCACAGGAACATCCTCTTTTTCCTCTGCTTCAAATGTGTCTTGTTCTTCAGCCTCCTGCCCTTGCTTTTCTAGAGAGTACTGACTAAAGACAATGTACATAAGGAATGCCATGGTTTCCTCAAGCACTCTACACTTTCTGGTGTGCAAGCTACAGTTGAATTTATATTTCTCAGGCAGGTTGTCAAATCTTCTATTCACATGGTACCTCAGCCTGTCAATGGAGACAATATGATTTATATGCACAAAAACCTTTTCACCTTCCACAATTCTTCCTGCCTCTGTCAGTTGTTTGAAGGTATCCCAACGATCTAAAAGAAAATCTCTGTGATGCTCCAGTACAGAGCTCATAGTGAACTCCCTGTTTGAAAATACTGTGGTATATGTGGAAGTTCCTCTGAGCCTTGCATTTGTGAAGAAAGTCAAATAGGAGCAAATTTGGAGATTTGTGCTCTTCTGATTCCTTTTGTTTTGAGAGGGAAGACTCAGCTTTCTGCTCCAGTCTCTTCCTTTTGCCTAAACCAAAATTTATATATCATGAATTCTATATGCTGACATATGCAATCAGGGAATGTATAGGATATCACCAAACAACTCCCTTCATGAGCACACATGACTCACCTGGTGATTGTTGTGGTCTAAGTATAGCAGCAGAAAAGTCCAACTTTCTCTTGAAAGGAGGGGCCTGAGAATCAACTGTTCCAATGCAAAACTTTTCTCATCATCAAGGAAGAAATCCCTAGGGCCAAAGAAAGCAAAACAATGAGGAAGAAGTGAAACCAAAAGGGACACAGGAATTTGCAAGAAAACGCGATGTAGGGCCATTTGGAAAATGTCAAGTACTCTCCTCGCATTTTATTGTGCAAATTTTCCATTTCTATTGCTATCCATCTCCAATCAAATGCTAGGATCACCTCAAAGATTCCTGGACAGTAGATGATACTAGGAAGAATTCCCCAGGGCCAAAGAAAGCAAAACAATGAGGAAGAAATGAAAACCAAAAGAAATATAGGAATTTGCAGGAAAACGCGATATAGGGCTATTTGGAAAATGTTAAGCACTCTCCTCGCATTTTGTTGCAAACTTCTAGGTTCTATTGATATCCATCTCCAATCAAATAGATAGCTTCCAGGTTAGTAAGACTCTCTATATCCTTATCTTCTTGTTTAATAGTATAACACACATACTTTTGGGATGTGATGTAGCTTAGATATTAGGATAAATACCACAAACAGGAAGACTTTTGAATTGGGCTGGTTGAAATGACTGAAGGCATGTTCCAGCAGGCTGCCTCATGAATTTGCAGGAAAATGCGAAGAGAAAGCTTTAGGAATTTCAAACAGCCGAAATCACATTTTGTTGCAAATATAAAACTAGGATGTGGAAATTTGGGATATGGGATGTGGTGGATGGGAATTGCCCAGATATCTGGACATCAAGAATTCTATGGATGGAAGAAATATATATCAAAAAACATTGAAAAGGATATAGAACTCTGACCTTTCTTTTCCTTTTCCATGCTGTTGGAGTTGCACTGGTGAATCTTCTACTCTCTCCCAAACTTGAGCTACAGCCTAGGTAACCTGGAGATCTGGCAGTGGTAGTAGTCTTCAGGCAGGTTGCACTCTGGATGGAGTGTGTTGAGTAGGAAGGGATCAGAGAGGGAAGGAAAAGGATGATGGGAGGGTGCTGGCAAGGATGAAAGACTGGGAGGGAAGAGTGGTTATGGAACTGATTATGAAATCATGATTGGCACAAGTTCCAAGGCAAAAAGTGTCCCATTCACAGTGCCAAGTTTCAAACTCCAAGAGATCTGGGTCCCATCCACACGTGTGAAAAAATGGCTCCATCATTTAGTAGCTTCCTTTTTTGTATTTTGCACTAATCTTTTCCCTCCTGTTTAATCTCTCCTATCTTGGCCCTCCCCTCTCAGCTCTCTTGCCTCCCTACCTCCCTACTCTGCACCATCAGCATCCTGACCAGTAGCACAGGTTCATCCCCAGCACACGGTACTCATCAACAGCACAGCACACCCACAGATAGCTTCCAGATCAGTAAGACTCTCTATATCCTTATCTTCTTGTTTAATAGTATAACACATACTTTTGGGATGTGATGTAGCTTAGATATTAAAATAAATACCACAAGCAGAAAGACTTTTGAATTGGGCTGGTTGAAATGACTGAAGGCATGTTCCAGCAGGCTGCCTCATAAATTTGCAGGAAAACGTGAGGAGAAGAGTTTAGGAATTTCAAACAGCCGAAATCGCGTTTTGTTGCAAATCTCACTTTTTGGGCCTTTTTTGGCCGTTTCCGGGCCTCCGGATGTCCGATTCCAGCGTTTCAAGTGCTGTTTTTGGGGTTTTGGGCCGTTCCAGACGCGCTTGCAGTGTCAGAATCACCAAATTCTGCAAAAAAAATAAATTTTTTAAAGAATCAAATTGGATTACCTTATTAATGTGACACGCTTCTATGAACATACAGTACTATTTATTTTTCTTATTTTCATCTTCTTTTGTTGAATTTTCAACGTAACGTTGGCCCACTCCTGATTGGTTGAGAGCCTATTTTCTCTCTCTTCTAAAATGCCCCAAAATGAGCTCCCTGTTTTCCTAATGTATTGTATTTAGTTGTAAAGACAGAGAAATCACTGTAGGAATGTACCAACATGTTACTTCAAGTATTTATAGGAAAACGTGAGAGTGAGCTATTAGGAATTTCAAACTGTCAAAATCACGTTTTGTTGCAAATTTATAAATGTTGCTTCATCCACCCCTGTCATTGCCTTTTTGTATCATTCCATGTTCTCCATGGCTATAATCTCTTTCCATTGCTTTGTGTGCAGCTTGTCAGAGTGATGGCTAGAACCAAGTCAACTGCAAGGAGTGCTGGCAAGGGGCTAGGGCTTGCAGTATAGCAGCAACTGGGGCAGGTATCAAGGAATTTAGTGTGCCTCCAAAGGGAAGAGTTGCACATGGCAGGAAGGGGAAGCCAGTGAGCCAGCTTCAGCAAAAGGCCAAGAGATTGAAACATGGTGCAGGTGTGCTAAAGGAGATCAGGAAGCAATAGAAAGCTATAGGCTTTGCAATCCCCAAGGCACCTTTTTAGAGACTGAAAGACATATGTGATAGTTGGCACCTTGGTTTCAGGTGGAACAGGACTGCCATCCTTTCCTTACAGGAAATGGCAAAGGATTACTTGGAGAAATATTTTGAAGATGCAATGTATGGCAGGACATCAAGATGAGAGATATATTATTGATTCCACCTACAAGAAAGTTGAAGGTAGATGAGGTTAAGGTTGTTGAAGTAACCCACTGGTACAATAGGTTTGGGAGAGGCATACTTCAAAAACTTCCAAATTGTATCAGCTCTGAAACTATATACATAGTTCGAGCTGAAGCTATCTTCTCTCATCTGCAATGGCATATGATGATTTAGAACACTTTGTACCAATATCAATTATTTTGAAGCTAAATGAAAATTATTTTTTCTTACAAGGTCTGGCTGTCCTATCTCAAAATAGCTTGAAAGTATATATTTGGCACTGATCAGCACTCTCCAGCAGCCCCGCAGCTACTTGAATCATCTTGTTGTGGTGTCTGTACAGTTGGAAAGATATGTTAGAAACTGTTAACATCTGAATAAAACAAAATTATTCAATAGGTTCAAAGGCATAGCATGAAATAGACATCAGTAGGGGAAACGACTTTCTACCTCTAAATTTATTGACTCTATTGAATCCAAAAGATTGACATTAGGAGGACAGTGATCCAATGCATCTAGAAACCTTCTAATACAACTACAATACATATAATTCAGTTAGTGTGCATTAAAACAAAATAATAAAGTTTAAAGTTAAAAATAGCACACACACCACTTACAATTTCAGCTCTCTCTGTGTGTTTTTAAGAGAGTTGAATATAAAGCATTGCTTCTCCTGGATATCAATAAAAGCAAAGCTCCAGTGGTCACTATGTAAGGAAAAAAGCATTAAGAAATCAAAGGCTACAAGAGTTCTCAATCTTAAAGAAGAATCCCAAAAGAAGCAGTCACCCACATACCTGTTATGGTATGGAAGTAGCAAAACATCGATAGCATCAAAATTGCAGTGTATGAACCAATTGAAAATATCCATGGGAGTTTCCTTTGCATCTCTTAACCTGGAGGAAATGGCAGGATCAATAATACGAACTGTATGTTGTACAGCGTGGTTAAGCTAGCTTCTCATCATGCTGCATTGGACCAAACAATAATTAGGGTAGGGTGTAAAGGAGGTACAAGAAGGATTGTTTTGCAAACAAATGTAAAATAAAAGACACTTATCAGAGCATTGCAAGAATGATAGCATCTAAGCAATACTCATTCTTATGAGCCAATGCTGCTAAGCATGGTTTTGCCAAGTCAAAATTATTCACTGAAGTTTCATCCTCAATATGGACAACTATGTTAGGGCCCAGCTCCTGCAACCTTCTCTGTATCTGCAGCTCTCAAGGGCCTAGTGCTGATGAGGAGAAGCCACAGGAACAAGGACCTGCTGCTGATGTTATTGAGGAGAAGATGGAGCAGCACAGCAAACAGATTCTCCAAGGGTAGTAGAGGAGACAATGGAGCAGCACCAAGAGATTGTACAGGACAGGATGGAGTAGCAGAAAATAGATTCTCCAAAAAAAGATGATACGGAGAGCTTGGACCATGTAGAGTAACCTCTGGATCAGGCTGTAGATAAATAGAAAATGGTTGTCAAGAATATGTTCTACATATACAATTAAACACTTCTGTACAAAATTTTACTTTATTGAATATAATACCTTTGTTTATGGAGTCTGTGTTATCTCAATTTTCAAATTTTCAATGTCTTTGCATTTTATTGAACTCTCTCTTCTTTTGAGCACCTGCTACAAAAAAGCAATATGAATCAATAGGGTAAAGTAAACTAATAGCAGTGCTTAATGAGACTAGGATAAGTCAGATGATCTTGTTTTCTTAACACACCATGTGTGTTAGCATTGTCCAGCCACCTGATAAAAATGATCAGTAAAAAATATACCCGATTGAGCTAGCTCTGTTGCACATCGACCTTGGTATTGTTGTTCTCCTATTGATCCATATAAAATATCTATAAATCCCAGAATATAATCGATGTTTTGCCATGTCTCATACGATGAAGGGTATAAATCTGAAATAAAATAACACAAGAATGTCAATAAGCAAAGAAAGAAAGCTTCGTCTTAAAAATCCATACACCTCATAAAGAACAAAACAACAATAGAAAAATATACAATTAGGCCTGTGTTGCGGAAGATCATTTGGATAGTCTCGCAAGACAAGTTCTTTATGCATGTACACATGCTTAATCAAAACTTCTTTCACCGATATCTTCCCTCTGGTGACTTTAAAATCTCGTACTCTTTCCTTCCATGACGCCAAGAAAATGTTTTTTGTCTGGGGTCTCTTTCTTTTACTAGGTTGCATGAGCACCCATGCTCCTTTCGAAACACTAAACCTTTCCCAAGTTCCTTCCGTTTTGACTGTACTTGAATTCTCTACCGAAGAAATAGAAGAAGCAGGTCGACAGGGTAATGATGTGTGGTATAATTCTGCCTTCATAGCATTATCATCCACAGAGCATCTTCCACAAGAATAGCCATAGTTTTTATTCACCATGGAGACCTTGTGAATCTGTAACAACAGCAAATTAATGTAAACAAGATAAGAAAGTGAAGTTTCAAGAAAGAGAAAGTGGGTAGATAGACAGTTGACAAGAAACATCTTACTCTAAGCCAAACAGGATCAAGGGAGCAGTTTTGGAAAAGAAGAGGCTGCTGCATAATCAGGCAGTGGTGTAGAATGGTAGACCTTTCGAAGGAAAGACATCACAACATTTCAAAGTTCAAAGGAAGGTGGAAGCGGGAAGGCCCTTATCAGAGAAAATGTCAGACTAGATTCTATCTTCATGTCCAAAGATCTTGTGAGAATAAAAAACCAATCTCCACATTAATGTAGCACGCTTGTACCTACATAAAGTATTGTTTCTTTTATCTATTTTCTCTTATTTTTGTGAATTTCCAACGTTACGTTGGCCCTCTGTTGATTGGTTGAGAGCTTATTTTTCCAAACCGTAAAAGGCCCCAAAATGAGCTCCCTTTTTTCCTAATGGCCACATGATCTTCCTCTCTATGTGTGTTGACATAAACCAAATCCACATCACCTCTACTAGAACATTCTCCTTCACAAAATGATAATACACCTTAATGTGCTTCATCTTAGCATGATACACTAAGTTACTAGCCAACTATATGATGCTCATGTTGTCACATGATAAATGACAATTGCCCTATCCATGGACTCACCCATATTTTCAAGTAGCCTTTAAAACCAAGCTACCTCACATGTAGCCATAGCAGCACCCCTATACGCATCCTCTCTACATACAACAAAGAAACCCCCATTAGTGGCTTACTACTCTAGCTAATAATAGCACTCCCAAAAAGAATTAGTATCGTTAGCCTCATATCCTTAGCTACACCATGTATACTTCCTCCTATAAGTCACATGTAAAAATGCATTTTTTACATCCATCTAATGTAAAGACCGTCCCTTAGTTACATCCATAGTAATGATTTCTCTCTAGTAATCGGGCTAATGTCTCCTCATAGCTAATGACTTATGTCTGTACATATCCCTTGTATGAGTTTAGGGTTTTCATGTGTAAGATGTAATCTCTTATAGTTTTGTCAGGTTTTTTCTCTATCATGTAGAGTTCTATTGTTGCACTCCACATAATCCCTTACCTAGAGAGTCCATAGACAAAGGTTGTCTTCACAATTCCAAAATTTACCTTAATTGCTAGTATCAAAGTGATGAACCATCAACTAGCTTTTCCAATCATTGAGTTTCGCCTAATCCTCACATCATGTTGCCAAATTATGTAAATACTGTAAGTGATTATAAATATTAATACACATTTAGTGCACATTAACTTATGCTTGGGGCCTCCAATGTTTGTTACAATTGGTTTTTATTGGCAGGGTGATTCCTAGAGTACATGTGTGTGGTAATGGTTTGTTTACCTATGGAATATGTGTTGAATTTACCAAATAATTTGCTATATATTTTGTAGGTGAGGAAGGCTTGGAAGATTAAGGCATCCGACGGATGCGCATGAATAATTGTGTTGAATTTACCAAATTATTTGTTGGATATTTAATAGGCAAGGAGGACTTGGAAGACTAAGGCATCATATATTTTTGTAGGTGGGGAGACTTGGAAGATTAAGGCATCGGCGATAATTATTTTCGAAAGGCATTCACAATTTTAAGCAAGTTTTGTATATATGTGCAAGCTTGTGCACATTATTTTGTTTATGTGCAAGCTTGTGCACATTAATTTTATAAGCTTAGACTTGAAGCAGACTTTGGTAATATTCACTTTTTAATATTTTGTAAATCTTAAAAGCTTTCCCCTAGTCTCAAGTAATTTGATTACAATAGAGCTCTCTATTTTGAGAAAAGAGAGAGCATTGCATTGAATATATATAAATACTCATATGTAGGGATAGGCCATACACATGAAGGGGGTAGATTATATTCACTTATGTGGTGTCATTTGAGAGCTAAGTATTTTTAAGTGTTTTCATGTGATTATTCACAAGCTTGATTCTTGTATCAAGAAGTGACATAAGAATCAGCATCTAGGTATTTGTGAAATCAATTTCTTAAGCAAATTATTTAATCAACCATTCAACATAAAGCAAATTATTTAATCAACCATTCAACATAAAGCAATTGCATCATGCCCAAAATAGGACATAGCCTCCAAAAATAGGCTAGAGCATCTAAAAATGGTGCATTTACTTAATCCTTCGTTGCATTGTTTAATCCTTCGTTGCATTGTTTAGTCTATGTTGCTCCTAGGCTAGGCAATGGATCAAGGAAGTGGAGGCTTGGAGTAGAATGGGGATAAATAAAAAAGAGCAAAAATAAGAGTGAGGATGCTTGACATTGTTGGAAAAGAATAAAACACACCTCCTTTATTGACACATGGCATCTTGTGAAAATATCCCATTAACCCCATTATAGGGGATCTAAAGGAAAAATTAGTGGGCATCCCCATGCACACCCTATTTTGCGAGTAGTAGGGTGCCTTGACCTAAGGTTGGCTAACTGGACTCTAAGTACATGACCCGTCTAATTTCTTACAAGTGATAACATACATTATAGGAATTAATTTAGCACCAGGTTGTTAATTTTGTGGTGGATTCATGTGGATTCATCTCTGTTGTAGTGATACTGACTTGTGGAAATATCCCATATGCAAATATGATTATGATTGAAACTTAAGGTATCCCCATGTATGCCCCATTTTCTTGAGCAAATGGTGTCTCAAGTTAAGGGTGGGACCCCGAGTTTAGGACTTGTCTAATTACCAACAACCTTTATGAAGCAAATTGGAAGTGAAACCACTGATGACATCATGTTAACACACATGGAACCATTACATACTTAACGACCTGCTACCAACTCATTCCAAGTTCAAACACTAATGAATGAAGGACAACAAAGATGAGTGCTCAGTGGGCCAACTCACACCACCACAACCCCCAAGTACTCACGTAGTGATTATCTCTAGACTCTAATGTAGCATCAAGTGGCTAGGCGTAGGACCCTCAATTCCTATTTCTCAAAGATTTGTTGCGTTTACTCTTCATGTGGCACTCCCTCATTCAAAGTGTGTCTCTCATCTTAATGCATTCAAAACCAAAAACCAACAAATGAATCAGATCTAGGTTATTCGAGTGAGGATACTTGATATAGTGTTCCATAAAGGGGTGCCTTGAAGCTCATTCGCTACCCTATTCTCAAGCTTTGTGCGATGCTGCTCACACACAAGAGCATAAGCCAGGCAACCAGAGAAACGCATACGAGCCACTGATAGATTTCTGTCATGCCAAGCTTTGTAAGGAGTGAGAGTCTTCAAGGCTTTATTTGGACACATGCTAAGCACATATGTTACACACATAAGAGCTTCCATCTAATACCTATGAGGTAAATTCTAGCCCTTAACTGTGCATCATGCCATCTTCATATAAGAGATCTATTATTTCTTTTTAATACACCATTTTGCTGAGGTGTACATGGCACTGTACATTTGTGTTGAATGCCCCCTAAGACAAGTATGTATTAAATTATTTTGACATGTACTTCCCCCCTCTATCTATACGTAGAGTCTGCAGTTTGTACCCGAACATATTTTTAGCCATGTGCTAAAAGTGCCTAAAACACATAAATACCCTGACCCAACTGAATCTAGAAAGGTCATCAATGAATGTAACAAAATAGAGGCATTTGCCAATAGATAGTGTCCTCATCGAACCACATACATCACTACAAACAAGTTATAATTTTTGGACAACCCTCATTGTACTATCTTTGGGGATGCATTTTGCTCAATATGCAACTCTCCCATACATGTTTGATGGGTGGTGCAAGTGGAGGCAAAGAGAAAACCATATCTTGAAGGTAAAGTAGACTACCAAATTTTAAATAACCAAACTGAGCGTGCCATAGCTTAGCATCTGTCATGCTAGATGTGGTAGCATTTGCAAGTGCATCATGTGTAATAGCTCTCTCATATACATCAAGTCTGCAAAGACCATGGCATAAAGTACCTAAGGCAACTATAAGATCTCCATCATTGTAATCATGTACAATGCACCTGTACATCAACAAAGCAAACAACTAGACCAGACTCAGCTAGGCAACTATAAGATCTCCATCACTGCAATCATGCACAATGCATCTCATCAACAAAGCGAACAGCTAGGCCAGACCCAGCAATGGTGGCTGAAACTGACAGTATATTCTTCTTAATTCCTAGCACAAACGATGCATTGGAGAGCATGATTGTTCCACCATTGAGCACAATCTTTCCAACTCCTTTGATTGGATAAGATGAGTTTTTGGCACATGTAACTATACTTCCCTTGGGTGCATCTCTCAAATGAAGTAAACAAGTGGCATTATGGCGTAATGCGCTCCATTGTCAAAATACCACTCATGTGTATTTGCCATTGACATGCATGCTTCATGGAGAGAAGGATCATAGATACACTGAATTTGGAATGCCCATTCATCCTGAGCATAGTTAGTAGATTCCTTCTTTTTAGCACCAAGTGTTGATGCATCGGCCACATACCTGAGTCTTTCGTCTCTTCCTCTTTTGCAATCCTCTTCTTGTATTCATTAATGTAATGACTTGGATTCCATTGACAGTAGTTATGTTTGCCTTCTTCTTGGGCTTCTCACTATCACCCTTGTCAGCATCTTTACCAGAAGAGGTAGCTGAACCACCCTTTGGCTTCTTGCCATTGGTACCAAATGCTTTACCTTTGCCCTTTCCTTGGGTCACAAAGGCTTGATCCCCATGCTTTATGCCAAACCTCTTCACCTTGGACTGCTCTTCTTATCGGAGTAAAGACACCAATTTATCAAATGAGAATGAGTTGGGATTACCCCTCTCAATAACCTGAGTGTAGTGGAAAAACCCTGGTACGTGTCAGGTAAAGCAGTAATTGACTAGAGAGCTATCTAGAATGATTTCATCAATGTTGGCAAGTTGCTCTCGAAGGTCTTTCACTTTGTCAACCATTGAGTCACCCTCACATCCAGCAAGTCAAGTTATTTCTTCAAATAGGCCACCTGAGCCTCATGGAGCTCTGGATAAAGTGATATAAGTGCATCCCAACCAACTTTGCAGTGGCACAGGAATAGATATGTAGTATATTGTTCCTCTCCTCACTAAGAGAGAAATGAGGGCATATGCCTATGCATCTCTAGATTCCCTTCGTCTTTGATTTACAATAGGAGATGCGGATGCTTATATAACTAAATCAATTGTAACACTTCTTGTAGAAGTAATAGAAGTAGGTTGCTGTGCACTGCAGACACTGGATATTCTTCATCTCCTGTAATTATTGCCCAAAGCCCTTTGGCTACTACAAGTCGATGCTTCATCATATAAGCCTACAAAACAGTAGGTAGTTAGTGAGCTTGTCTTTGATAGAAAGCACCCCAAATACATAATGTCTACGAGTGTACTCTCTATACCCAACTGAATGCAAAAGATGCAAAATCCCCAATATATTGCAAGTTATTAGTTCTGATTGCAATGAGTAACATTGCAAGTAGCTCTTTGCAAACCTGCAAATATATTAAAAGGAGTAGGGATGGAGGAGTACTTGTTGCTGAATTTTTTCCGCGCTTGGTTGGTGTATTTTGATGTTGGTACCACCGATGAGTGGCTCGAAGACTCCTGCACGCACCCTTATGCTCGGTTCAGCTCTGTTTTGGGACAAGGTGAAAATTTGTAGAGGTCTTTTTAATGCTCAAACGAACTTTGATTTGGACGATCTTTGGCTTGGGAGGCTTAGGACGTTGCGAGGAATCCAATCATGCAAAAAATTTTAGGCCAAAAATCTAGCTTTGCACACGTTGAGGGTGGCGAGGGCAGGTGGAAGGTGGCAAAATTGGGTTGATCCACCAATTTATGGGCAGAGCTGGCGTAGATGGCCAAATCAAAAAATTGATTGGGAGTTCTCTAAGTAACCCTTGGGTGAGTTGATTTGTATATATGGCTTCTTGGAGTGGGTGGAGGAACTGACATTAGTGATGGAAGAGGTTAAGGGCACGACACTGTTTAGTGGTTGCTAGGCTGAAGCCAACAACTCCTCCAAGGAGCTAGGGCTCAAAGAGAAGACACTATGGCTACTTTGTGCTCTGTTCTAGAGGAGGACGCCACACATTGTCATCACATAGCATCACATGGATGGAGAGGTTAAGGGCACGACACTGTGTGGCTGCTTCAACTCCTCCAAGGAGCTAGGGCTCAAAGAGAAGATACTATGGCTGCTTTGTGCTCTGTCCTAGAGGAGGATGCCACACATTGTCATCACGTAACATCACATGGATACTTTAGCTTATGTAGCTAGTTTTGTACAATTTTTATTTTCCATAGTTCAATATTCATCATGGATACTTTAGCTTATGTAACTAGTTTTGTACAATTTTTTTTTCCATAGTTCAGTATTCATGATGGATACATTGTATTATCTTTTTGGTCACATAGAACCTCTAGGACTTTTGAAGACGTTAATATATATATATATATATCTCCTCCTCCTCCTCCTCCTCATTTTTCACACCTTTTCCTTCTTTTCCTTTTGTCATCTTCTTCTTTCCCAAGACAGAGAATTCAAAATACCCCCCCCCCCCCCTCCCTCTCATCAGAGAGAGATATCCTATTTTATTCAGAGAGCCACATTCCCTACGCCAGATCTTTGAGGCAGCAGACCAGCGCATACTGAGGAGATTCATTCTAGACATATAGCGTCACAGAGAGACATCATTATAAGACAGCTCCAGAGGGGGGACGACAGACACAGATTACTACATTTTTTCAGAGATCCATCCCACTCCCAGCCCCTACACGACAGGGAATTACTCTCCAGAGAGCAGAGACACTCAGAGCCCGCAAGAGACAGAGGACACCTGGCTTTCGGACACCGCGCCTATACCAGAGAGAGATGATAGAGATCAGAGCTCAGTTTCATAGAGAGGGTGCGGAGCGACTGGCTCGCTTCAGAGCAGACCCAGGCATGTTCTTCAGGGAGTTGTGGACACCCCCTTCATTGATGTATACCATTTTATACCCCCAGTATGGTACAGGATGGAGCTAGCTAGGTTGCATATCATGATTGTATACTCCATGCATACAGCTTTGCATTCTCCTAGTAGTAGAGCTCCATCCCCTCCCCCACTCATTGTACTTATTGCACACCCAGATTCAGCTTTTTAGTTCAGTATTTTTTCATTTTGTTGGGATGACAGAGGATACCCCATACAGGTACACCGATTTGTCTCATAGGCCGAGTTCGGTCTTTTGGAAGACGTTAATAAAATCTCTCTCTCTCTCTCTCTCTCTCTCTCTCTCTCTCTCTCTCTCTCGTGTTCCTACTGTTGCTTGTTTTCGCATCCTCATGGCTCCTCCTTTCTTGTCGTGTACTTCTTACCCAAGACATAGAAATTAAACCCCCCACCCCCCCTCTCTCTCTCCAATTCACTTATCAGACCAAACTCCATAAGATGGAGGTTTAAAAACATTCAAATAATCTTAAATGCTAACCCTAATGCAACTCAAGCGAAAGAATGTGGAACTAGCCAAAGTCAAAGTAGCTTAGTAAGCATCAAGTGTACAATTTACCATGAAGGAAGAGCTCTTGGGAAGTCACACCCCCCCCCCCCCCACAAAGAGGGAAAAACAAAAAAAACCATAATCGAATGATTGTTAGATTTACTAGTGGATTAGTAGGATGTTCCTTTTTGTTTTCTATGGTAGACCATGGATTTAACATAAGAGTGACATGGTCTTTATGATATTTCCGTTATCTTACCATTTTGGCCTTCCTAGATGTTAATACCATTTTCTTTCATTCTTTCTTCTTCTTCTTTTTCTCTCACCCTCCCTCCCTCCCTCCCTCCCCCCCCCCCCCTCTCTCTCTCTCTCTCTCTCTCTCTCTCTCTCTCTCAATTCAAAATCGCTTCTTTAAAAAAATCCAAATACCTAGAAATTTACAAGTTTTTTTAAAAGTAAGAATGTACTTTTAGGAGGAAAAGGACCTATATAGTTTATATTTGAATTAAAATGAAATAAAAAAACAAGTATTCAATTAAAGATCCATTGTATAAAGATTTCATTAAAAATAATTATTAAAGGCCTACCTTTGTTGCCTTTGTGTGTGGTGCGGTGCGTGTGTGTGTGTGTGTGCACATGAAGTATTCCATTAAAAACAAGAGAAGTATTTGCCTATAAGAGGCCTAGCTTTGTTGGAAATGTGGGGTGTTTGTGTGTGTGTGTGTGAGAGAGAGAGAGAGAGAGAGAGAGAGAGAGAGAGAGAGAGAGAGATATGTTTGAGTGTGTGTGTGTGAGAGAGAGAGAGAGAGAGAGAGAGAGAGAGAGAGAGAGAGAGAGAGAGAGAGATATTAACGTCTTCAAAAGGCCAAAGTGACTTATGAGACCAAAATAATTACATCAAGTCCATGTGATACAATGTCTGAGTTACATAAAAAATGGAAATGTTAGGAACTAAAAATAAAAAGCTAAAGCTACCAATGGAGATAAAACCTAGCGCTAAGGTGTTGAAGTCCCATGCAGAAGGTGTTGGGTTCAAAACCTGCTCTGGTTGTTGAGAGTGGCACAAAAGCCAACATGCACACGAGCACAAAAGATCCCAAAAAAATAAAATGAAAAGCTATAGCTAGTACTAGAATTGAAAGCGTATAGCTCTCTACCCTCATCCTAATATATCCCTCATTGGGAGTTGCTGCATGGTGCTTAGGGTGGTGGGACTGAGCTGGCGAGAGATGCTCCTCCCATGGCGGGAGATGATGCGTTCGTGGGCGAGGCCCTTGTGGCACTCTCTCATCAAAGATGATTAACCGAATTGTGAATAGGTGGCACTCTCTCATCACAAATGATTAACCGAATTGTGAATAGGTGGCACTCTCTCATCATAGATTAACCGATTTATTATTCACCTACATAATATAATCAAACTATATAAAAACATATACGAGTATACACCATAAGCAATTATATAATTAAGCAAAATAAGCAAAAGATAAAATAAATCAAGATATCGGCATCTCTGAAAGCGGGGCAAGGCGTTCGCATCCCAAAATTTGGATCTTTCACAGGGCAGAGGATGTTGCCCTTCTAATTGGGAACGAAAAGAGGCAGGCAAGAAGCAATTTTGTGTTTGTACACATACCCATACACACATCTACGTCTGTCTGTATTCCATGGAAGCAGAAGCGGTTGCAAATGGGACCCCATCTCCTGCTGCTGCTGCTGGGGTCGCTGCTCCTCCACCATCTCGCCTGAACGATCACGTTGCAGAGTCCCTTAAGCTGGAGTATCAGTTGATGAAGGTTCCATTCGAGCAGCTCAAGAAATCCATGAGAGCAAGCCATAGGCTCGTTGAGAAGGAGATGAACGCCGTCGTCTCCGGAGTTGCGGAGGTGGTCGAGAAGGATATGTCTAAAGAGGAGGCGGTGCAACACCTCACCAGCCTCGTTTCGCGCCTACAAGGGCTCAAAAGGAAGGTCTGCATCTGATGCCTTCATTCTTTATCTGACTTTTATCTACATGAACATGTTTACATTCTCATGCTTTAGCAAGGTATGCATCTGATTCTCTCAATAACTTTTGGTGGCCTTGCCGTGTATTTAAATTTCAAAGTCTTATCAAAGGGGGCCATTTATGAAAAGGTGACTCTCTAGTCTCTTACCGACAAAATGGGATCCTCTTCAAGTGTGTTGTCGATACAGGGAGAGTGGGCTTTTCTATTAGTTGGAAGCCCAAGGATTGGCCATCTCTTGGTGTTTTAATCAAACACAACTAGGGCTATTGTTTGTGAAACGGTTCTAGATGTCTGCAAGAGGACCTCATCAAAGCAAGGGATCAAGGAATAGAAGGGGCAACAAGTGTGGAGCAAGAAGACAGTGACGTTAGTGTTGGTGTTGGACTCACACACTCACACACACAAACCTGCACATTAGGGTTAGGTGCAAGATAGAGAAGCTCACACACAGAAATGAGAGAGAGAGAGAGCAGCCAAAAGTGTGGTAGCCACAAAATGCAAGTCAACCCTTGCATGTGTGCCACATCCATATAATATAGAAGTACAAAATATTATATGTAGAGTGTCCTTTCACACTTGATATCCAAGGGGAAAAACCACATGGGAAAAGTGCCCTTTCACACTTGATATCCAAGGGAAAAAACCACATGGGAAAAGTGCCCTTGGTTAAGCCCTGTTCACACATAGCACTACCATAAGTGAGCATATGCCTACAAATCCCCCCTGTAGTGGAAGTGTGAACCTGTACAAGGTAGCAGATCACTCTCTGTATAAGAGTAAGCCCATAGCTTTGCGGAAAGCTTCAAACTTTTCTCGAGGTAAAGCCTTTGTGAATAGATCTGCAACATTATCCTGTGCAGGGCAGTAAGATAAACTGATCTCCCCTGCATGTAACCTCTCTCTCTCACATAGTGATAATGAATCTCAATGTGCTTGGTACGTGCATGAAATACTGGATTTTGTGCCACGGCCATAGCACTCTGGCTATCAGTGAGAATGGTGGTGGGTGTCTGCTGACACTCACGAAGATCAGCCAATAATCTTCTCAACCATACACAATCTACTGTAGCTGTGAAGACTGCCTGGGGTAGCTTGAAGATAACGAAAAATGCGTTTGATTGCTTGCCAATGCCTTGTGCCTGGGCTGTGCATGAATTTGCTCAACAAAGACACCCCAAAAGATATGTCTGGCCTCCTGTTACACAAGTAAATGAGACATCCCACTGCCTGGCTTTAAATGCCGGCCTCAAAAGGCTCTCCAATATCATGCATAGTAAGCCGTACACCTGGTTCTACCGGAGTAGAAATGGGCTTACATTCATCCATGTGAAACCTTTTTAGCAAACTTTTTATGTACTTAGTTTGCTGCATAACAATGCCATCATCTGTATGCATAATCTGTATGCCGAGATAGTAGTGTAAAGGCCCTAAATCTGACATATTAAATTCAGCTTTCAAATCAGCTTTGAAATTTGAAATTTGTGCTTTGCTAGTACCTGTAATGAGCATGTCATCTACATACAAGATGACTGAGAGAATATCGGTATCGGTTTTCTTCACATACAATGTGCTTTCAACTGGACTATTCACATATCCTTGGCTGGTTAGATGAGCATGTATTTTATCATACCAAGCTCTTGGAGCTTGCTTTAACCCATACAATGCTTTGCGTAACCTGCATACTTTATGTTCCTCACCAGGAACTACAAAACCAATGGGCTGATTTACATATACTTCTTTATGTAAATCCCCATTTAAGAATGCAGTTTTGATGTCCAATTGATGCACTTTCCATCCTTTATGAGCAGCCAATGCAATCATTGATCTTATTGTGGTCATTCTTGAAGTAGGAGCAAAAGTCTCTTCATAATCTATTTCCTTTTTCTGGGAGTAGCCTTTAGCCACAAGTCTTGCTTTGTACCTGTCAGTAGTACCATCAGACTTTCTTTTGACTTTGTACACTCACTTTGTTCCAATGACAGGCTTGCCTTTAGGCAATTCCACAAGATCCCAAGTATTGTTCTTCATGATAGAAGAGATTTCAGCTTGCATAGCTTGCAACCAATACTCATTCTCATGTGCTTCTTCATAAGAAGAAGGCTCTTCTGAATCAAAGAGACCACCCATGGCTAATGCAGACTCCCCACGATGTATATTCAATGCATGGCTGGAACTAGCCCTTGTTCTACCTGTGAGTGGAGCTGCAAGTTTGCTTTCTTTTAAAGTTTTCAGCAACCATCTTGGCACTAACTTGGCTGTGTCTTGCAACCAATGCTCATTCTCATGTGCTTCTTCATAAGAAGAAGGCTCTTTTGAATCAAAGAGACCACCCATGGCTAATGCAGACTCCCCACGATGTATATTCAATGCATGGCTGGAACTAGCCCTTGTTCTACTTTTGAGTGGAGCTGCAAGTTTGCTTTCTTGCAAAGTTTTCAGCATGTTTGCCTGCAAACTGAAGCAAGTGTAAACCTGCACCAAATTATCCAATTACACACAATGTGTATACATATGCGACAAATCACAGCTGTAATATGTCCAATTACATGCTCCAATCTGAAAAACCCCAATTTTTATGCACTCCAATCGCTTCAATGTGCATTTAATTGGCCGATTTTCACAGAAGCCCCAAATTTTTGCTGTTGAAAGAGGCTCAATTTGCTGATTTTGACCTCAATTTGGAAAACCCCTAAATTGCAAGCAAAGCAACATGTCCAATTTTTCAGTTTGGCCTCAAATTGAGAAATCCCCCCAAATTGCCTGAACCCTGTACCACCTGCAACTTTTCTTTGAATCTGACCTGCACAGAAGTGTTTGCAAAATTTGTATATTTTTATGCATATTTTTACTCACATGAAAAGTACTTGCAGAGTGCAGTACGGATGGCAGAGACTTGTATTGCAGGCATTAGTAGGAGAGGGCAGTGTGTGGCCACTAGCAACCAGGTGCAGGTGTCGGGGTAGGCAAGCGCAAGTTGATGTGGACTGCCAAAGGTGGCCTGAGCGACGATGGGCAGTCTCGCCGGAGCTGCAGCTGCGCCTGAAGGCTTTGGGCGACGACGGCGGTCCTGATGCCAGCTTTGGAGGTGCCGGCCGAGTGGGGCGGAGGTGGTGATGGGCGTAGTAGCGCCGCTGGCAGGGGTGGCCATGCTGGGCGGAGGTGGTTGACTGCGCAGCGCCGGCCAAGCGGGGTGGAGGTGGCGATGGGCGCAGTAGCGCCGTCGGCAGGGGCGGCCGTGCTGGGCGGAGGTGGCTGCCTGCGCAGTCGCGCCGCCGAAGGAGCTGGGTGGAATTGGCGGCGGTGGAGACCTGGCCACTAACAAAGCCGGCCGGGCTGGGCGGCGAAAACCAGGCGACGGACGGAATCTGCGTTTTCGACGAAAATTCGTCGATGGAAATCCCCAGTCGGCTGCAGGCCTTGGAGTGAAGCTTTGATACCAATTGTTGGTGTTGGACTCACACACTCACACACACAAACCTGCACATTAGGGTTAGGTGCAGGATAGAGAAGCTCACACACAGAAATGAGAGAGAGAGAGAGAGCCAAAAGTGTGGTAGCCACAAAATGCAAGTCAACTCTTGCATGTGTGCCACATCCATACAATATAGAAGTACAAAATATTATATGTAGAGTGTCCTTTCACACTTGATATCCAAGGGGAAAAACCACATGGGAAAAAGTGCCCTTGGTTAAGCCCTGTTCACACATAGCCATGGTTGTCACGGTATGAAAATACGATACCGTACGGGAATTTTTGGTACGATATGAAATTTTCGGATACCGTACGATAAAATACGGTTTTTTTTTAACACTTACAAGCTATGGAGCTTCAAGCTTGAATGTGAGGGAAGGTTGGGAGGGGAGGAGTCTACAGTGCTTGAGAAACCAGTACGTGGATATGTGTCTCTCCCGGTTGGATCTCCCGATTGTCTCCAAAAAAGAACCTGGATGGGTAATGCAATACCAAAGATCTCCCAGTTTTGCGTTTATGACTAAGGGACCGTCCTTGCACAAATACGAGGAGTGCATCTAGGGTGATAAGTTTAGGGACTCCTCTCTAGATCAAAATGGCCATGTCCAAATGTTCTCCCTCGTGCATAACTTGAGAATCTAATTGTCTAGCCTACCTATACCAGCAGGGATCCCCAAGTGATGTAGCAAGATTCTCTCATCCTACCAATCTAGTGTACACTACCAGTCTACCTCGCCAGATTTTTTAGGTCTCTCCACAACCCCATATGGAATACTGAGTGGACATAAAAGTTGCGGAGTATTGCGAGCATTTGGGATCTTCGTAAAGCAGGGTTTCTATTTTTTTAAAGCATTTGGAAAATTTTTTTTCAAGGAAAAAAAAATTTGGGAAAAAAAAACCCAACTCGTACCATATGATATCGTACGAATTCGTACGGTGTCGTACCGTACGACTCGTACGTACGAACTTGTTCGTATGCGTACGAGAAACAACTATGCACATAGCACTACCATAAGTGAGCATATGCCTATAGTTAGATCATCAAAATGCAGCAAGAAGGCAGCCAAGCAGGGCATAGCGAGAAGCCCCAGTCTCAAGGGTAAAATTGCTGCCCAATTTGTGTCTTTTTAAGGATTGGATGGCAGCTCACCAACAACTGATGATATTTGGCACATATACATTCATGGGACTTGAATATAGGCATAGACACTTTTGCATATTTCTCATAATAACAACGAATGGATTTATCTAGATGTCAGGCTAGCTAGAGATTTATATTTCACATGCACTTAGGATTTCCATCGGCCAGCTCTGGGTATTAGCACCACTTGACTCCACATTGAGATAGGGAGAGAAGTACCATCCACATTTGAGAAATTAATTATAAGAAAAAATGATGTAGGCATGTTAACTAGATGATAAGATAAGAAGATGCACAAATTTCCAGTAGTTTGTTTCTCTTTGCATAGCCAAGAATATAATGATTAACTTTTATAATCAAGCCTTAATTAAGCTTCTATAAATTTCTCCACCACTTCTTGATTCTCTCTCTTAATTTTCTTCTTAACTCATTCCATCTTTGCTATCGTGCTCTTATAGGAATCTCGAGCACATGCACCATCACCACCTCCAGGGCAAAGAGGCCCATGACACTTTTCCTTGTTGGTGGCATGTTGCATACCTTTCAACCTTGGGGTTGGTCTTCAAAACAAATATTTGGAGTTGGTTTGTCCTTGGAAGGATCACCTTCATGGACGAAGTTTGCTTCACCAAATTGTTGTTGATCAAATGTCTTTTCCAGGTGGTGTGACTAGTTTTAAGTTTGCATGAATATTATCCGGCTAGGGGGCCTGGGAACTCTTTTCCCTGGTACCCGGGATGCTCTTTCTACTTACAATAGTGAGAAACTTTGTTGTTAAGGACTTGTGGTTGGCGTTGTAATGTGATTAAAGAAAGCAATTTCACCGATGGGTTTAGAAGAAGTTAGGTCTTTTGATCTCCTATTTTCATCTAAGAGAGCTGCAATTACATTTTTGAGAGTTTGATTAAGTACGGAGATTGAATTCAACATTGGCATAAGTGGGTGGCAAGCTATTGAGAAGTACTGCCATGGCATCATCGTCTTCTACCCTAGAGCGAATGCTAGCTAGTTGTTGCATAAGAGATTTAAAAATGTTGATATGACCCATCCCACGGGGTTGTGAAATATCCCATGAAATTGGGGGTTGTTTACTGGCAGATGGTTTGTTTCTTGTGTGAGAATACGCTTGCACGAGCTGACGACAAGATGGAGTATAAAGTAATTTAAGTGACTCTTCTTGGTGGCCAACAAAGATGTAGGCATTATGATATGAATAGCATTGAAGATTGGTTTGTATGCTACGAAGAAATCTTGAGATACTCCATCCCAATGTATAGGCTGACCTTCTTTTTTCAATCATGGCATGTAATCAGAGGCAGCCGACTAGATCTACATGACTAGGTTAAATATCCAAGACTCCATAAAATGGGGATAAAATATGGGAAAAATATGTGAGGGGTGACTAGCCCCTCTAGCTAACATGATCAGCCCTAAAGGCTAAAATAGGACACCAAACAGGGAGCCAACAGGAAGGAGATGATGTCTAACAGAATGCACATGCTTGCATATACATGTTTGCACATCACTTTGTGGGTAGTTGTAGTGCTACAAAGGACAATGTAGAATTCCCTTTGTTTGCAATCAAGACGTTATCTAGATACCTTGGAGGACATCCCGTTAGGTGCACACGCTTGGATTGGATTCATGGCCGTAGTTGCCATAAACTTGGTGTCCGTAGTGGTCTTGTGCTTGTTAAATATCTTATCTCTAGACAACAAATAAGCGTCTTGGGAGTATGGCAACTACAATGTTTTGTTGTTTGACAACCGTAGTGTTGTGTTATTTAACAACCGGAGTGTTGTGAACTTGGTCCATAGAAATGCAAGCGCTCGTGCGTGTGGTCCGTAGAGACTCATGCTGTAACTTGGTTGAACACAATGCTAATCAATACACTTAAATACACTAAGATTTGAAGGACACTTGCTCATATACAAGAAGAAAATTGCTGAATTGACAAGAGACACACAATGAGCCGGAACGGTCAACCCCTCCCTTCAGTAAATTGTATGACTATTGGAGAAATTCAATACATAGCTTCACGGGCATCCATTGCCAAACCCTCCATGCCAATGCATATGAAATTCAGCATTTAGAAAACAATGGTATGTCGATGTAGATCACCAAAGAGCTGTCTTGATGCCTGGCCCGACTTTAGTGCCCATATTCTCTACCATTGGCTCTATGTTCTACCAAGCAAGGTAGCAACATCTTCAAGAGCACATAGGACAAGAGAAATACTACACAGGGCGGCTAAACAAGGAGTCCTGCCCTTCTACTGAATAAGTAATGACCGCATTTACACATCGGCTCATAGCCAGGTGCTGATACAGGGCGTGCGCAGAGAGAGGTTCCAGCTCTCGCGCTCGGTGCGGCAGGGGTGCCCCTTGGCGCCCTTTCTTTTTCTTTTTGTGGCGGAGGCCATGAGCACTTTTTTGACGGCACAGGATACAGGTTTGCGGGGCCTCCAGCTCCCCATCCGCACTTCAGAGGAGCTCCTACACTCGGAGTTTGCGGATGACACTGCTGTCTATCTTCAGGGAGGAGAGGAGAACCTCCGCCGCTTTGCCTCAGCCATGGACAGGTTTTGCAGAGCTTCGGGCGCTTTGATCAACTGGCACAAGTTGTGTGGGTTGTGGGTCAGTTCTATGCCCCCCTCGACTTGGAGGCCAGTTGATGGTTTTCAGTGGGGAACCTGCCCCCCGGCACTACAGTGCGCTATTTGGGATGCTATGTGGGCATTGACATATCTCCGGAGCAGCAGATGGCCCCCCTTCTTCTGAGCATTCGGAAGAAGCTTCTGTATTGGAGTACCGCTCGTTTATCTCTGGCTGGCCGAGTGGTTGTGGCCAACCAGGTTCTGCTTGCTACCATGTGGTACATCACTTCTTGCTGGGCCTTCTCTCGGGCGTGCATTGGCCAGGTGCAGAGGCTCATCAGGAACTTTCTTTGGTCCGGTGGCGACGGGCGGCCCGCCAGGGCCAAGGTGGCATGGGCTGTGATCACTCAGCCGAGGGAGAGAGGCGGCCTGGGCATTGTTGATCCTATTTGCCAAAGCCGAGCTTTGCTTGGCAAGTTGGTGGTTCGTGGCCTCCTACCAGGCGCTGAGCCATGGAAGGAGTTTCTTGTTTCCAGGATTCCCAGCCGCACTCCTTCTCTTAGCGGCTCCTGGACCCCCAGCATCAGGTGGATCTTTACAGAGCAGCGATCCAGAGGAGTGGGCCTTGGCTTCGAGGAGCGTTTTGCAGCTAGCCTTCTGAGGGCCTGGGCGCATCTGAGGCCGTCACTCTTCCAGACTCCCTCGGGCACCGATGAGGAGCGCCTGAGGCAGCCATTGATCTGGAACCCCTTGATCCGACTTCACAGTGGTCATATGGTTGGATCGCGGTCTCACGTGTCATGGGGCCCGTTGAGCTCCGGCCCAGCCCAGTCCCTAGACGACTGGATATGTTTTCAGCAGCAGCCTCTAGAGGCTCAGGAGAGGAGACTCAGCGGGATGAGGGGCAGAGAGTTGATGAGGCAGGACATTGAGGCGGCCATCCCCCGGGAGTGGCTGACCCCAGTACAGGACCCTCCACCTCCACAGTGGATGGGCGTCTTTACTCGGCATAAGATCCTTCTAGCGGTCTGCGGCTCAGCAGAGAGTCGCCCCACTCACTTTCGAGGTGGGAGAGGGTGGCCAGCTTCAGAGGACACGACTAGATTTGGATGAGCTCCAGGGTTGTATTTTTCAGAGGGTGCGGGTGGTCGGCTTTCATCAGAGACAGTGGCATGTAGACCCCTCACCGGCCTCGATAGGGGAGGACTTTTCTTGGAGATTATGGGCTTGGGACAGCAGGCCTCTTATTCGCCTTCAATGGGATCCAGGTGAGTGGTTTTGGCGAGATCCCTACTCGGCCCCTACTAGCCCAGGCATCCCCTTTTTTCAGTACACAGCGAGGCTGGGGCGACGGATTCAGAGGCACAGGATAGCGGGCACCCCGGCGGCGGCCGAGCATTGGCGGCGACAGGGGCTCTCCCCTGCCTTCCTTAGGGACTTCTGGCAACGCCTTTGGGCCAGCTTCCGGCCCCGGAAGGTGACGCTTTTTCTCTGGCTTACAGCGCATAGAGGACTGGCTGTGGGGGCCTGGCTAGCTTTTGGCAGACACCCAGCGTCCTGCCCTAGGTGCGGCCATGCACAGGAGTCGTAGCGGCACTGCTTATGGGATTGCCCACAGGCACAGCAGGTCTGGCAGCGCGCTCTCAGGATGGTTTTTGCAGGCTCGCCAGGTGAGATGATGGTGACGTGGGGTGCGGTGGCTTGGGCCACGGACAGCGGCTCGGCCCTTGGATATGAGGACGTCCCTAGCTGTCACCAATTGGCCGACCATTTGGTCCATTCCTACTTTTTGCGTCTCGTTCACTTGAGGCCAGGCCGGTGTCTCATGTGAAGAGGCCAGTATTTTGCTGACATGGACGGGAGCCAGACTGGTGCCACCCGTGTGTTAGCAGGATGGTGTCGTATGGACGGGAGCCAGACCAGTGCCACCCGTGTATGACCTGGACTGTGTTCGATCCATGGGATTGTCACGCCATGGAAGAGCCAGTATTCGTGCCGTGTTTTACCTATGGGACTGTCACACCTAGGGAAACTCGTGCCTGGAACTGCGTCTTACCTATGGGACTGTCACTCCATAGGAAGACCAGGATTATTATGTAATAAATGTCGTGCCAGTTTTGTGCCGACAGATATTTTGTACATGTTCCATGAACGGGAGATATGTCCATGTTACTTTTTGCACATGCACACATATTTTGCATGTTTGAAACTGTTTTCGCATGACATGTATTCGTGTGTTTGCCTGCCTGACGTGTTACTTACTGAGCGGGGACGCCTGCCAGTGAGTCGTGAAGTGTGCCCTGTATTCTGACGAGTTTCAGTGCATGTGAACAGGTGGTAAGTATATGGTACTTGTTGTTTTAATGTTTTAAATTCTAACCCTTTGATTTATAAGGTTAGGGGTTCACACTTATTTAAAAGTGGGCACCCCTTTGGGCACCCACTTAGGGGCCAAGGTGGGGAGTCTCACTTTTAAGTGAGTGTGGGGGTGGGCATGGTCACCAACCCCCACTAGTCCCCTTCATGCATGCGTGGGAAAACTATAGTGGAAACTCCACATGAATATTATTAAAAAGGACTTCCTCCTTCAAGCGTGGGCATCCATCGTATTATTTTGGGTGGAATCCATCAACCGGTGGCTCATTCAACGCAAAGGAGGCTGCCATCGTGCTCTGTACTGCTGCGCATATATCCTCTACAGGCGAGGCCCTCTGTACGGCGGTTCCAGCTCTGCAGGCTGAAGCCAGGCGACTGTTTACAGCAACCAGGCGACTGTTTACAGCAACCAGGCGGCTGCTTTAACCAACGCTGACAGCTGCGTTGATTTCCCAGCAGGCTGCCCTCTTCGCCAGGCAACATTACCAGCCAATTGTGCCCTGCACACAGGTGGCTCCACCTCCAGCGGACTGCCCTCACCAGCAGATTTCCGCCTGTTCCCTGTATGCGCCTACACCACCTCCTTTTCGAAGCCAGGTGGCTGAGTGCTCTTTGCTGCTGGCTGCAACCCTTACCTACAGGCGGCTGGCTGCAACCCTCTCCTACAGGCGTCTACTCCTCTCTACAGGTGGCTGGCTGCAACTACCCTACAGGCTGGCTGCAAACCACCCTCTACACGGCTGCACCACAGCAGAGGACTTTCTCTCTACAGGTTGGCTGCAACTATCCTACAGGCGGCTGTGCCCTTTTTTTTGTGGTACTTATCGTGGTGAGTCTTCACGAGGCAACTGCTTCTTCATCAAGGGTGGTTTCATCCTCAGCAAACCACAAGTTTTGGTCTTTTATCAACCAACTACAAGTAAGTGATTTTCAGATTTGAGTAAAGCATTTAATGTTTAAATCTGGTAAAAGAGTCGTCCCGCTCGGCCTACACCCGTTCGGTGCCGGGTTGTCCAAGCTATATGGGCGAACCTCGGTCCAAAGGTGCTGAGATCGGGAGAGCCAGGCGTTAGTACGAGAGCGCCTGTCTGTGCGTGGTCTCGGAACACCAGTGTGGTGCTCTCCGCGGAGTCCAGTGAAAGCACAGGACCGTAGTGATTGGACCACACTAGTGGTCGTTCTGCTCCGAGTTTTTCTACATCGAAATTCGAGTTATTTTGTTTAGTACTGTTTTCATATGTACATGGACATGATCTGGTTCTCAGAACCCATGGAGCATTGTATTCTTTAAATACTCCCAATAAATATATCATATATTGAGGGGGGGGTCGGCCCGTTCCGGCCCCAGTGCTGGTGTCCATCTTTCCATTTCTGTTCATTTAAATTTCAAGTTGTTTTAAGTTGTCCTTTTCATATTTGTGGTTTTAAAGTTGTGCTATTAAACGTGTAGGTGTCCAACTGAGTCTTTCCCACTTGACGGGATCGGTTTCATTGGTATCAGAGCACGGTTGTTTCCCTCTTCCTAGTGGGGAAACGAACCTGTGTATTGGACATCCCGCTTTTAGCAAACTTTGAACACAATGGACAGCCAAGGCAACCCTTTGGAAGTGCCAAATTCGAGGGGTCCCTCTAGTGCTTCTCGTGGGTCTGATGCCCTGCGAGGTAGACACAAGCCCCTTGAAAGGGTTATGGATAGTGAATCCAAAGGTCAACTGTCTCCAGGAAAGACAGTTATGCTTGAACAAGACCCTGATGCTATGAGGGCTGAAATGGAACATATGAGAAAACTTTTGCAGGCTCAAGAGCAAGAATTGAAGTTTTTGCATGAAGATCCTCATCTGCAAAGTGCTATTGAGGCCAGGAAGGCTGATGCTATGGTTGATGTAACCTTTGAATCAATGGCTCGTGAAGTGGGCAAGAAACCAAGGGAGTTGGCACTTGCCTATCTCCTTCGCAAAGGTGATATCAAAGAGGGGGATGACGGAGAGCTAAAATTCAGAAATCCACCTCGTTTGAAGCATGGAGATCCCGCATCCCAGAGGCTGAAATCTTATATGCAAAAGGAAGAGGTGACTGTCACTTCTCGTCATGCATCCTCTCCCCAAGGCACTAAGCCTGACAGACATATGTATGCCAGTGCTCATGGAGGGCATGAGAGTCACATGCATGCAAGATATGTATCTCATGGAGACAGGTCTGCTTCCAGAAAAATTTTGCCTTCTGAGTTGTCTCATGGAGAGACTATGCCATATGCAGGTAAGTCACATGCATCTGAGCTTCGAGTTCGTGGAGCACATGCCACCGTGCCCCATGAAGCTTCTTTGACGGCCCATGGAGCCCAAGCAGACAGGGCTACCCCGTTGGATAAGGGGAAAAGAAAAAGAGAGGACCATGAGCCTCATACCAGGAAGCTCAAGGAGTTCAAAGCAGGTGATAAATCTGTCAAATTTGATGTCTTTCATGGTGAACATGATGCTTCTAAGGTGTTAGCGTTTGTGGCACAGTTCGACATTGCTTTTAGCGATGAGGACTTTACAGAAAAGTCGAAGGTGCGCCATGCTAGCATGTTTCTAAAAGGCACTGCTGCCCATTGGTGGATCACTGAAAAGATCACCAAGGATCCCATCTCTACTTGGAAAGAATTCAAAGATAGATTTTATGCTCAGTTCTTGCCACCCAATGCAGAGCAAACTCTCACTCAAAAGTGGGATAGGCTGGAACAAAAAGATAATGAGAGTGTGCAACAGTATGTGAACAAATTTTGGAAAGTGTTGCTGGAAGTGACTCCCTTCATGCTAATCTCTGAGGAGGAAAGAAAGAGGAAGTTTCGTTCTGGATTGCAACCTGCTTACAGATCGGGTATTGAATTGCACCCAAAACATACGTTGCAACAACTCACAGCTTCTGCCCTTGCTACAGAGCAATTGGTGCTCAAGATCAAGCAAGATCAAGGAGGTTCCAAGGCGAAGGACAAGGCTGTCCCAAATCAGCAAAAGGGCGGACAGCCATCTAAAAAGAACTTCCGGGAGCCTTACAAGGGTGGTAAAGCTGAAAATAAAGAACAGGGCCCAAGAAAGAACAAATTTGGATTAACTCCGGAGCAAAGAGAGCAATATGCTAAGGATGGAAAATGCTTTTCTTGTGGTAGCAAAGACCACATGTTCCGGCAATGCCCAGATCGCAAACCAAAGCACGAGGACAAGAACACCAAAGCAAATGTTCATGCAGTTCCTGATGTGCAAGGTAATACAGGTCATGATGCTAAAGAGAGAATGGTTTGCAAGGCATGGGGGCAAGTTAAGGATCAGCCCGCACTCTTCATGTTTGATGACTGTGCAACTGACAATTTCATCTCTATGCAAATGGCAGCTGCATTGGGAATTGAGGTTGAAAGCATGGGACCTCAGATTGAAGCCGAAGCTGCATTTATTGGCAAAGAGGTGCAGGTTACCCCTTTGATTGGGAAGTTGCGTATTCATATACAGGGCTATCTTGATAATGAGCATTTCCTAGTTGCTCCTCTGAATGGATGTGATGTATTGTTGGGCAAGCCGTGGCATCATAGGCTTGAGCCCCGCAAAGACTACAAGTCCAATATGATCTCTTTTATGCATAAAGGCCGCATGCACTTTATTGATGCTGGCAAAGAAGGGGATTCTATCCCAGTTGTATCACACATCCAAATTAATAAAGCAATGAAAAAGAGTCTTTCAGCGTACTTGATTTTTGTGCGTGATAGTCTTGTGCCAAATCATCAAAGTGTGGATGCTATGTCTAATGATAGGCTGAATTTTCTTAATGCATTCAAAGACTGTTTTGCTGACTCATTGCCAGGTGAACTACCTCCCCAAAGGCCCGAAGATCATTGCATAGATCTTGTGCCAGGTAGTTCTCCACCTAACAAACCCGCATACCGAGTAAGTGCTGCACAACAAGAAGAAATTATGAAGCAGGTTAACGAGCTTTTAGAGAAAGGTTTGGTTCAGCCCAGTTCCTCACCTTACTGCTCTCCTGTGCTTCTTGTTCAAAAGAAGGACGGATCATTCCGTATGTGTGTAGACTATAGAGCTTTGAACAAGCTTACCATCAAGAACAGATTTCCTATTCCACGTATTGATGATATCTTGGATAAGCTTGATGGTTCGGCTTGCTTTAGCAGACTTGATTTGAAGAGTGGTTATCACCAGATACGCGTGGTGCCACAAGATGTCCATAAGACTGCATTCAGGACAGCTTTTGGATTATATGAATTCTTGGTAATGCCTTTTGGTCTCACCAATGCTCCTGCTACTTTTAATCGTATGATGGATAGGATATTCCGACCCCATCGCAAGTTTACAGGAGTCTTCTTTGATGATATCTTGGTTTTCTCCAAGAATGAGCAGGAACACAGAACTCATTTGGTCACAGTGTTCGAAGAGTTGTAGAAGCACAAACTTTTCGTCAATGCCAAGAAAAGTGAGTTTTTCCTTTCAGAGATTCATTATCTGGGACATATTGTATCCAAGGATGGAGTTACAATGGATCCTGCAAAGATAGAGACTATTCGGAATTGGCCTGAATTGCAAAACGTACATCAAGTACGTAGTTTTCTGGGATTATGTTCATACTACAGGCGTTTCATAAGGCATTTTGCTATGATTGCCACTCCTCTACATGATCTCACGAAGAAGAAAATTGTTTTCAAATGGACTTCAAAGGAACAGGATGCTTTCTTGCAGCTCAAGCATGCGATCATATGTGGTCCAGTATTGATTGTTCCTGACTTGCACAAGTCATTCGTGGTTGAATGTGATGCTTGTGGTGATTGCATAGGAGCTGTCCTAAATCAAGAAGGGCATGCAGTTGCATACGAGAGCCGTCGTTTGCATGATGCTGAGCTTCATATGGATATCTATGAGAAAGAGCTCTTGGCTGTAATTCACGCCTTAAAGATTTGGAAACATTACCTTCTTGGGGCTGAATTTGTGGTCAAAACAGATCATCAAAGCTTGAGATACTTTTTATCTCAAACCAAGCTTTCAGAGAAGCAAATGAGAATGGCGAATTTTCTTTCCATGTTTCATTTTCAAATTGTGCATACTCCAGGAAAGAAAAATGTGGTGGCCGATGCACTATCTAGGAGGCCTTATATTGCTGCAGTCTCAGTGGCCTCTCATGGAGATCTATCTGCTATGAGAGATTTGTATCATTTGGATGCTGATTTTTGCCATATATGGACTGATTTGATGGCTGGTCATTCACATGCCTCTTATGTTATCAATGAGGGTTATCTCATGAAGGATAATTGCCTATGTGTGGTGAAGGATTTGCGTCCAAAGGTTATGGACGAATGTCATGCTCCACCATACGCTGGTCATAGAGGTATAATGCCTACTACTCGCATGATTCAGAGGTACTTCTTTTGGCCAAGCATGCGTAAAGATATTGAGGCTTATGTGCGTGCATGTATTACTTGCCAAAAGTGAAATTTGACAGGCAAAAGCCTCCAGGTTTGCTTCAGCCATTGCCTATTCCCTCGCAACCTTGGGAAAGTATCACGATGGATTTTATTATGGATTTGCCTAGATCCCAGCATGGGAATGATGCTATTTGGACTATTGTGGACCGGTTTAGCAAGCAAGCTCACTTCTTGCCCGTCAAGAAAACCATCAAAGCTGATCATATGGTAAAGCTTTTTCTTGCTAATATTTTAAGCATCATGGTATGCCTAAATCCATTGTTGGGGATAGAGATCCCAGGACTACAAGCCTATTTTGGAGGGCTTTGTTTGATAATATGGGTACTAAGCTTGAATTTTCATCAGCTTATCATCCCCAAACGGATGGCCAAAGTGAAGCTGCGAATTCAGCTGTATTGGATTTATTGAAGTGTTATGTGGCACATCAAAAGCATGCATGGGAGAAGTATCTTCCACTTGTTGAGTTTGCCTACAACAATACAATCCATGCTTCCACAGGAAAGGCTCCGTTTGAGATTATTTATGGCAGAGTGGTCTTGCCACCCATCCTTCGTACCAAGGATGAGATTTTTGCAGCTGATGAATATGTTCGTGACTTGGATGTTGCCTTTGGTCAAGTGCGGACAGCCATTGCAAGATCTCAGGATAAGCATAAAATGGCTGCAGATAAGCATAGAAGGGACATGGAAGTCAAAGAAGGTGATTGGGTATTGCTGAAATTTGAGAAGGGCTAGGCTTCGGAAGAGGCCAGGACGAGAAGGATCATATCCTAAGCTTTCTCCTCGCTATTATGGACCCTTCAAGGTGATTCACAAGATCAATGAAGTGTCCTACAGGCTTGCTCTACCTAGTCATTGGAAGATTCACAATGCTTTTCATGTGAGTCTATTTCGGAAATATGTGGGGCCAGATCCTGATGAGCCTGTCACAGAAGATCCGCCAGAGATTGAAGAGCTTGAGGAGATCCTCCAGCCAGAACAGATTGTTTTTCACAAGGAGAGAAAGCTACCTGCAGGAAAGCTTTCCAGGAGATACCTTGTGAAGTTTAAGGATTATTTGCCTATTGATGCCAAATGGGTAAATGAGGATTATTTTGCAGATTATCCGCAATTGTTGCAGGCATATCTTGAGGCTTTTAAGTTGAGGTCAACTCTTTAGAAGCCCGGGGGGATGCACCAATTGGCCGACCATTTGGTCCATTCCTACTTTTTGCGTCTCGTTCACTTGAGGCCAGGCCGGTGTCTCATGTGAAGAGGCCAGTATTTTTGCTGACATGGACGGGAGCCAGACTGGTGCCACCCGTGTGTTAGCAGGATGGTGTCGTATGGACGGGAGCCAGACCAGTGCCACCCGTGTATGACCTGGACTGTGTTCGATCCATGGGATTGTCACGCCATGGAAGAGCCAGTATTCGTGCCGTGTTTTACCTATGGGACTGTCACACCTAGGGAAACTCGTGCCTGGAACTGCGTCTTACCTATGGGACTGTCACTCCATAGGAAGACCAGGATTATTATGTAATAAATGTCGTGCCAGTTTTGTGCCGACAGATATTTTGTACATGTTCCATGAACGGGAGATATGTCCATGTTACTTTTTGCACATGCACACATATTTTGCATGTTTGAAACTGTTTTCGCATGACATGTATTCGTGTGTTTGCCTGCCTGACGTGTTACTTACTGAGCGGGGACGCCTGCCAGTGAGTCGTGAAGTGTGCCCTGTATTCTGACGAGTTTCAGTGCATGTGAACAGGTGGTAAGTATATGGTACTTGTTGTTTTAATGTTTTAAATTCTAACCCTTTGATTTATAAGGTTAGGGGTTCACACTTATTTAAAAGTGGGCACCCCTTTGGGCACCCACTTAGGGGCCAAGGTGGGGAGTCTCACTTTTAAGTGAGTGTGGGGGTGGCATGGTCACCAACCCCCACTAGTCCCCTTCATGCATGCGTGGGAAAACTATAGTGGAAACTCCACATGAATATTATTAAAAAGGACTTCCTCCTTCAAGCGTGGGCATCCATCGTATTATTTTGGGTGGAATCCATCAACCGGTGGCTCATTCAACGCAAAGGAGGCTGCCATCGTGCTCTGTACTGCTGCGCATATATCCTCTACAGGCGAGGCCCTCTGTACGGCGGTTCCAGCTCTGCAGGCTGAAGCCAGGCGACTGTTTACAGCAACCAGGCGACTGTTTACAGCAACCAGGCGGCTGCTTTAACCAACGCTGACAGCTGCGTTGATTTCCCAGCAGGCTGCCCTCTTCGCCAGGCAACATTACCAGCCAATTGTGCCCTGCACACAGGTGGCTCCACCTCCAGCGGACTGCCCTCACCAGCAGATTTTCCGCCTGTTCCCTGTATGCGCCTACACCACCTCCTTTTCGAAGCCAGGTGGCTGAGTGCTCTTTGCTGCTGGCTGCAACCCTTACCTACAGGCGGCTGGCTGCAACCCCTCTCCTACAGGCGTCTACTCCTCTCTACAGGTGGCTGGCTGCAACTACCCTACAGGCTGGCTGCAAACCACCCTCTACACGGCTGCACCACAGCAGAGGACTTTCTCTCTACAGGTTGGCTGCAACTATCCTACAGGCGGCTGTGCCCTTTTTTTTGTGGTACTTATCGTGGTGAGTCTTCACGAGGCAACTGCTTCTTCATCAAGGGTGGTTTTCATCCTCAGCAAACCACAAGTTTTGGTCTTTTATCACAACTACAAGTAAGTGATTTTCAGATTTGAGTAAAGCATTTAATGTTTAAATCTGGTAAAAGAGTCGTCCCGCTCGGCCTACACCCGTTCGGTGCCGGGTTTGTCCAAGCTATATGGGCGAACCTCGGTCCAAAGGTGCTGAGATCGGGAGAGCCAGGCGTTAGTACGAGAGCGCCTGTCTGTGCGTGGTCTCGGAACACCAGTGTGGTGCTCTCCGCGGAGTCCAGTGAAAGCACAGGACCGTAGTGATTGGACCACACTAGTGGTCGTTCTGCTCCGAGTTTTTCTACATCGAATTCGAGTTATTTTGTTTAGTACTGTTTCATATGTACATGGACATGATCTGGTTCTCAGAACCCATGGAGCATTGTATTCTTTAAATACTCCCAATAAATATATCATATATTGAGGGGGGGGTCGGCCCGTTCCGGCCCCAGTGCTGGTGTCCATCTTTCCATTTCTGTTCATTTAAATTTCAAGTTGTTTTAAGTTGTCCTTTTCATATTTGTGGTTTTAAAGTTGTGCTATTAAACGTGTAGGTGTCCAACTGAGTCTTTCCCACTTGACGGGATCGGTTTCACTAGCAGTGTGACCATTCAGGTCTCTGTGACAGGGCGATGGCAGTGGTTCCGACGCCAGACTTCTCTTCGGCATTCTCCCAGGAGGGGGACGGGCACAGATGGGGAGATGATTAGCAGCATGACGGCTTGGCACATATGGAGAGCTCGATGCAGGGAGGCCATTGACCGCCAGGCGACTCCACCGGCGGAGGTCATACAGGCCCTCTGGGTGGACATCATTCACACCTTGAGAGGACACTGGGGGAAACTTCAGGGCGACTCGGATCGCATGAGAGGTCGCCGCAAGGCTTTCCTCCGCACTTGGCAGCCTGGCCCTTTCCTCATCGCGAGGGGCGAGGATGTCACTTGGCACTATAGGCCTCCAGTTTGGCTCTTCTCACCTCCCACATGTACTACTAGGTAGCCCCCCCCAGAGAGCGGCCAGCCACAGGGGTGGAGCTCAGGTGTTCACTGTGTGTTTTTTTATCCCTCCTTGTGAGGTGAGCTTTGTAGCCTTATGGCGTTTTCTCATTAACTAATAGAAGGATCGTTTTCCCAAAAAAAAAAAAAACCTTCCCAACTTGCTGCGATAAAATCCAAGTTGGTCTTTCACCAACCTTCGTTTATCTGCATCACGGAACCTGCCTAGAAAGCACTGTCTCCCAACCATCCATCACCTCATCATCGGCCTCTTGTCTACATCCTTGGAACTGGAGATCCAAGACATACGCAGCAGCATGCATAGGAGAATGATAACCATTCCATCGTGCTTCACATAATTCTCGAACCTCTGCATATTTCTCATCAGACAAGCCCATTTCCCCTATTTTCTCGATCATTCGGTCAGCCCCCTCATAAACCTTGCCAATGCATGACTCCCGTCCATCTGCAATCCGCATCAAGCGCATGATCGGCTTCATCATAGCATTGATAGTATTGACTTCATCCCAAAATGTGAAGTCTTGTATGGTTCTTGCAACCTCTATGCCGGCTCTTGACCGAGAAAGTGCCCATCCCATCCACTCATTGCATACAACCAACCTGCTTCAAAGGCAATTGCACTTTGGATAACCTCTTCATCATGAGAAAGTTATAATCAAAGCGTGTCTCTGAGTACTTCAAGAGATCCTTTTTGGCCGATCTCTTGCGGAATTCATTCAAAATAAACTGATGGTTTTGAGTGCAGAGACCCCACGGATCCACTGAGGGGGGAAGCCCATCCTCTCCATAGTGCCTTCCAAGAAGGCCCAGTCCATCTGATCATATGCCTTCTCGAAGTCGAGAAGGAGCACTGCCAGATCCTCCTGCCGAAATCTAGCCAAAGCCGTAGCCTCCCAGAAAGAGAAGATGTTATCCAGGATGCTCCTATCCTAGATGAAGCCTGTCTGCGTGGAGTGGATGATGTCCGGAAGGTGAGGCTGAAGCCGCCTGCTGATCGCCTTAGCTAGGACCTTGTAGGCCGTGCCTAGCAAGGTGATCGGTCTCCACTGTCTAATCTCCAGTCTGTCTCCTCCCTCTTTGGGGATCAAGTGAATCAACCCCTCTGCCATGCTGTCCGGCATGTCTCCCGACTCCATAATCTCCTGGAATGCCAATCTGAAACCCCTATGCAAGAGACCCAGTACCTCTGGAAGAAAGCCACTGAGAGACCGTCCTCTCCTGGGCATTTGCCCCGAGGAAGTGCCTGAAGAGCCTCCTCCAGTTCCGTATCCGAGAAGGGGGAGAGAAGGAGTGCTGCAAATGGGCCGGCACAACCGGTCTCGTGAAGCTCCAGACTGCCTCCCGAGCCTCTCACACCCTGTCATCTGCTGGCTCAGCAGAGAGCAGATCCCTGTAAAAATCTGTGGCCATCGCCCGAACCCTGGGGGGATCCACCACAACCTGGCCATCAACCTGCCGAAGACGCCTGAGACCATCTCGTCTGAAGCGAGGCCCTGTCGCCTCAAAGAAATCTCGAGTCACTCTGTCTCCAGCTTGTGTCCAAAAAGAAGCCCGAGCATGGAATCGGAACTCCACCCTCCTCTCCTCGATGGATCTGATCTCTGTGCGAGCTGACTCCATCTGCTCTGAAATCCAAGGGCTCGTAGGATCCCTCTCCCGGAGTCTCTGAAGGGACGCTAGACTCCTCCGCAGGCTCCTCTCCTGCTCTCTGAAGGCCTCCAGACGGTCCAGGGCAGCCTGTCTGAGCATCCTACTGATCTCCTGCAAGCCCTTGGCGAGATCGCTAGTTGCCGATCCTCTCCTGAACTGCAGCTCCTGCCAGACCTGCTCAACTCTGGTCGCAATCTCGGGCTCCTCTATGAGATAATCTGGAATCTGGACGCTCTGGCCTCGCTCTCCTCTCGTAGGGTCCTCGATCTGGAGAAGCACTGGAAAGTGGTTTGAAAACGAGGAGCCTGCAAGTTGCCACCTCTATCACAAGCCCACTCATCAATGTAAAACCTGTCGATGCGGGAAAGGTTAACTCCTGTGGCCTGTCTATCCGAGCGCGAGAAAGATAAACTCCCCTGCAACCTGCCAAACTCCGAGAGAGTCCACGGATCCTGGCCTCTCACCTGCAGCACTAGTTTCTCCCAGGCAGCGAGCTCCGGCCCATGAATGGTCTCCTGGCTGCCCCCCATCCTGTCCTCTGCATCCTCCAGCATGTTGCAATCCCCCCCTAGGCACCAATGGTTTGCCATGGGGAGGGACTGCCTAATGGTGCTCCAAAACTCGGCTCTCCCGGTCGCCCCATTAGGGGCGTAGAAGTTGAGGAAGCCAATGCGGTCTTCCCCAACCCGAAGGATGATCCACTGCGCTCGACCCTGGACCAGAGTGCCAGAATCCACAACCTCGGATAGAAGCTGCTCGTTGACTGAGATGCATACTCCACCCTGGTTCCCCTGGGAGCCATATGCCGGTGACCAAAAAGTGTGACTCCTGCCTGGCAAGATCTTCCCGCAGGTGCGGGTACGCCCGGCAGAAAGGTGGTGTTCCTGGATGAAAAGGATATCTATGGGTCCTCCAACGAGAGCCCTCTGGATCTCCTGGCGAAGTCTGCCCCGACCAATGTAGCAGCGATGTCCACCGAGACCCTGGATGTTCCATGAGAGGATCCTCATGGATGAGCTATGGCAAGTGAAGCAGCCGCCACCACTGGCTCACCCCTCTCAGCCGGCCCGGATGATCTGCCCTCCACTCTGAGTCTTGGGCGTTGGCTTGGAGGGAGAATAGTCACTGTCTGTCCGGGTGCGGAGTCTCTCCAAAAAGAGGGTGACCTGTCTCTGTGTCCAGCCCCACTCCGCCTTCGCCCTGTCCAGGGCATAGGCGTGAGACCAATCCTCTAAAGGTAGGCTGCACCCTCGGGGCGGCATGGAGGAGAATCAGTAGCACCGCCTCAACAGAGGTGTGGACCGGATCCGCCCGCAAATCTCCTATACCAAACAAGCTCATGCGGGCTGAGTGTAATCGGGTCTGCAGTAGGTCCGTGAGCCCCAAGTCACTGAAGTGGTGAGAAAACTCCAGTATCTGATCATGCAAAACTTCCTCTACAGAGTTGCAATCCCATGCTGTGTCGGGGGCAACACTGAGAGGAAAGGAGAAGGCCACCATGCTGCTCACCACTGAAGGAGAGCGAGAGGGATGGCACACCACGCAAACTCGCAAGGGCGCGACCAGTGTCTCGAACGGGCCAGCATCCAGCGGGAGGCAGCTGAAAAAGCCGTAATCCACTGGGAGCCCCATCACTCGCGGGGGCCCCCCAGGGGAGGCTGGAGAGAACTCTGTGGGGCGGGCGAATCTAGGATCGCCATCTCCACCGGCCCGAAGTGGCGGTGGAACAGCCGCTGGACTGAACTCTGGCCTACCCAGCTGCGCTGCCCCGGGGTAGTGGGTGGTCTGGCGGAGTATCCTGGAGAGGCCGAGGGAGGGATGGGGGCTCGCGGAGAGGAGGGGGGAGAGCGAGGAGAGGATGGAGAGGCATCTGCCAGAGGATAGGTGTCAGGGGGGGCCGCCGGGGGAGGCGGGAGGGGGGGGGGCTGGGGGGGGGGGAGGGGGGGTGGAAGGAGTGCTCTCCGGGTGAGGGGAAGAGGAGCCGGGGGTGGCAGAGTGCGGCCCGGGATCCTCAGGAATCTGCTCCATGGAGGGGGCGGGGCTCCCCGCGGGGGGAGGCGGGAGCGGGGTCTCCACGTGGGGGGCTCCACCTGCGGCCTCAATGGGCACTGAGTCTGAATCCTCGTCCATCGGGGTGGGACCTGCTGGCCGCCTATCCCTGACTGGAGCATAAGTGCGGGTAGGTGCCTGGACGCCAGCCGGAGTCGCCTGTCCGCCAGCCTGTGCTGCCTGCTGGCGTCTGCGACGGTCCCTGCGGGACGGGCGTTTCCGCCGGCGAACCTCCTGCCATCCGCTAGCCTCCTGGGTCTGCGCGGCATCCTCCGCCGGGGCCTGCTCGTCAGATGATGGTGCCTGCTGAGACGAGCCAGGGATGTCCGGTCTCTGAGGTGGATGGCCACCCCTCGGGTCTCCTGCAGGGGGTCCAGAGGCGGCAGAGCGTGAAGGATGAACCCTCTTGCGGGGACAGGCGCGTGCGAGATGGCCCATCTCCCGACAGGTGTAGCACTGGCCGGGGAGGCCCGAATACTCCACGCGTTGTATCAGATGTCCTCCAGAAAGACAAGGGAGGAGGATCGTCTTCGGGAGGGACTCCAGTGACGGGACCACAACATGAATGGCCGGGAGTCCTGCTGCCGGAGCTATCACTGAAGCCGCTGTCTGAGGCGTCTCCACCACCTGCCCGAACGCCTTGCCAATGGATGACAAGAGGGGCAAGTACTCCCTACGGAGTCCAAGAAAGCAGATAGTGATGGGAAAACCTGTCGCGCCTGCTAGCGGATCAGAAGCGGGGTCGAAACCGTGAGTCCATCGCGCCAGGAACGCCCGGGATGAGCGGAGGGCAATGGGGCCCTGAGCTAGCACCATCTGAGCTGCCTGGGGGGACTCGAAATCCACCTGGTAGTAGCCACGTCCCAAAAAATCAACGCTGACGATCTTGGCAGGCACGCCAACGAGGCTGCCTTGCAGAAGGTCGCGAAGCTGTCTCCGCATCGGACGGCTACCCACTATCTTGCAGACCAAGGAGGAGGCCTCAAGAGCGGATACTGTGGAAACAAACAACTGATGATCTGCTGTGAACTCCAAACGGAGACAGGAATCGGCAGGGGTAGGTTGAGCGGCTTCCATGGAGTCCTCCAGAGGGAAAAGGCCAGAAGCCGGGGTCACCAACGGGAGGGACACAGTCCTACGAGGAAACGGAGAGGCGGAAGGTTAGAGGATAGCGGGGCCGGAGGGGGGGGGGGGGGGGAGGGGGAGGGGGGAGCTGAGGCGGGGGAGCTAGCGGTGGGGGGAGGGGCGAGACGGAAGGGGAGGAGAGGGAGAAGGCGGGGGGGAAGAGCAGCGCAGCGGAGGAGAATGCGGGGAGGAAGAACAGCGCAGTGGAGGAAAAGGCGGGGGGGGTAGAGATGGCGGGGGAGAGAAGCGAGGCGGAGGAGAAGGCGTGGGGGGTAGAGATGGCGGGGGAGAGAAGCGAGGCGGAGGAGAAGCGAGGAAGGAGGCCGGGGGGGGGGGGGGGGGGGGGGATGGCGGGGGGAGGAAACGAGGAAGGAGGCGGAGGAGGAGAAGGCGGGGGAGGATGCGAGGAAGGAGGCGGGGGAGAGATGGCGGGGGAGGATGCGAGGAAGAAGGCGGGGGAGAGAAGGCGGGGGAGAGATGGCGAGGAAGGGTACGAGGAAGGAGGCGGGGGAGAGGACGGAGGAGAAGGCGGGGGACAGGCGGGGGGGAGAGGGGGGCGCGACGGCGAGAAGCAGCGGGAGGGGGAGAGGCGGAGCTCGCAGGAGCAGATCACGTCGACCACAGTCTCACACCTTTGGGCTTGATTTGTTTTGGAGATTGATCTAATCTGTACCAAGTTGGGTGTTGGGGTAAAGGCGTTATGCCCACCCCTATAGTGTGTACAAGCCCATAAGTTATAGTACATAGTACACTTAGTACTTTTAATGTACTAAGTGCACTATGTGTACTAGTGCAATATACATGTGTGATAGGGGAGTCACACACTCATGCCTCATGAGTTGACTTATCCCCACAACTCTCTCTCTCTCTCTCCCCCTTGCTTCTCTGCGTATGTCTCCCACATAACCTAACCCTAATTCCTTCTCCCCCACACAATTGGTATCAGAGCCCTGGTTTTAGGGTTTTGTTCTCAAGTGCTGCATCGCTGGAATTCAACTGGAATTCATTTGCTGAGAAGGAGTCGAGGGCAGCCTTTTCTCCTTCAGCAGAGAGGCGAAGAGTTTCCTAGCGACTGTTGAATCAGCGTGGGAAATCGAAGCACTAGAGGGCTGGTCGGCAACTGTGTACTTGGCGATTGTGTGGCTGTGCAGTCCTTATGAGGGAAGAAGGCAGCCAAAGATCCCCATGAACCAGTCGTCGACGGCGAGTAGGTGAGAAGCTTCGCAGCAAATTGGTGATCGCCATATTGCAGAGAAAAAGCGGAAAGTGTTGGGCATACAAGTCCGACGTAGCACTACCAAGCGATGGCGCCGGCTGTGCGAACTCAGGCGAATCGGCTGCAAAGCGCATTAGCACTGGAGCCAGGCGAGCGAAGCGACCTGTGCTAGGCGAAGTGTTGGGCGGATGAGCGTGGAACGAACACGCGAGAGCAACGGTGGTGTTTTCAAGCGTACCCCTTCCACCTTCCGACACTTCATCTCTCGCGAGAGCTCCGCTGCGTTCCTTGCCGTCGCCGGCCGATACCACCTGTACATCTCCTACGCTTGCCCCTGGGCCTCCCGCTGCTACGCCTTCATCAAGCTTAAAGGCCTCGACCACGCAATCGGCATCACTAGACTAGTCGCACAGCACCAGCATTAGAAGAGCCGTCCCTACCTGCACAGCTGCAGGAGCATCAGCAGCAGCATCATCTATACAGCAGCGCCTGAGGAGTCTCCCTTTCTGCACTCTTTTCCTGCAACAGCCTGCAAATTGAAGAAAAATCAGAAATTACAAGGTATTTTCCTCAAATTTTTTTTGGGATTTGCAATTGAGCAAGTACAATCAACAATTGAGCAGGTACAGGTGCCCAATTGCTCAATTTTTTGAGCAAAATTGGCAAAATTGGGTGACATTGGTCACAATCACGATCAATTTGCAGGACATTGGTCACAATCAGGATCAATTTGCAGGAAATTGGATGTCGAAATTTGGGGCTTTTGATGTAATTGTGCAATTAAGCACTCATACATGCTGTATGATGTGAAAAATCGCACATTTGGGCAAAATTGCAGCAAATTGCAGTGCAAATCAAGGGGCTTTTGTGCCGATTTGGTTGATTTGCATGTAGGCAATCGCATTTGATGCTGTGGAAAATGTGCTGATGCCTTACAAGCACTCAATGTGCCTGTAAATCAAGGGGCTTTCATGTATTTGATGTATATGTGGCCAGGGGGAAGCATCGTGAAAACTCTGGATGCCTTCATGTGCGTCAATGTACCATGTATGATCAGCAATTGATCTTAAATCAAGGGGCTTTTCAAGATTTGTATGCTTGTTGAGCTTGGCAAAGCAGCAGGCAAGACATTTATGCCTTGAATCCTCAAAAATCAGCTTGCAGTCAAGGGGCTTTTGCCCAATTTCTGTTCGGGACTGTTTTATGCAGTGTACGGGACTGTAAAAGTCTGATTTTCACTCATTTGGACAGCCAGGAGAGCATTTATTGCTATGGTACCTGCTGTTGGTACAGTTTTGGTACAGATTTGTACATGTTTTGGCATGGCTGTACACTGTTTTGAGTGACCAAAAGGTTCAATTTCAGCTGTTGTACTTGCCGGTACAGGTCTGGTACATCATTGGTGAGCACTTAGTACTGCTGTACAGTACTTTGGAAGGGCAATAGAGCACATTTAAGGTGCTGTCCAAAATCTGCAGCAACCAGATTTTGGTGATTTCATCACATAAAGTGGGAGAAAAGTTGCATTTGTGCTTCTGTAGTGGGAGATAAAGCTTGGAAGGAAAACTGTGAGCACTGTGTGTGCTTTTGGTGCAGTGTTTGCACATTTTTGCAGGGAGTCAGGCATTGACAGGTTGCATATTGCTATGGCAACCACAGGTGAGAGCTCTTCATTGCTTCACATCAAGAAGCTTGAAGGCTCGCATAATTATGATATTTGGCAAACCCAGTGCTACAATGTGTTGCTCCAGAAAAAGCAGCACAAGCCTATCAAAGAAAGGGGTGTAATGCCCGCTTCTCTTACTGCTGAAGAGTGGGAAGATATGGATGAGCTGGCAAGATCTACTATCATGTTGTCTGTGTTAGATTCATTACTTTTCAGCATTCGTGAAGAGAAGACAGCTTGGGGAATGTGGCAGAGATTGCAGGACTTGTATGCCCAACAAAGTGCCTCAAGCAAAGTGTATTGGTTGAAGAAACTCATAAGCCTTCAGATGAAGGAAGGGGCTTCTATGACAGCCCATCTAAATGAGTTTAATGGTATTGTCAGCCAGGTCATCAATCAAAAGTTGGCAATGGACGATGAGTTCAAAGCCACTTTTTTGTTATGCACTTTGCCAGAGAGTTGGGACACATTCAGGACAGCCACTAGCAATTCGCATGCTATGCTGTCATATGCAGATGTTGAGGGTGCTCTTCTTCAAGAAGAGATGAACAGGAAAAACAACTCTGTTGGAAAGTCCAATGCAATGAATGCACGTGGGAGATCCCAGCAAAGGGGAAAAAGCCAAGAACGGGGAAGGAGCAAGTCTCGCTCCAAAAAGGATTTGGAATGCCATTATTGTGGCAAGAAGGGACACATTAAAAAGCAATGCTACAAATGGAAAAATGATCAAAAGGAAAAGGGAAAAGGCAAAGACAAAGAGAAAGATGAAGCCAAAGGGCAAAAGTGGAGTCAAGATTGAAGAAATCAATGTGTCACATGCAGGTGGCAGTGAGGATGAGGTCCTATTTACTTCTTCACTTGATGCCCATTCACTTCTTACAGGTGGTCATGGTATGCACTCATGGATCATTGATTCAGGTGCCTCCTTTCATGTCACAGGTTGCAGAGACTTGTTTGTCAGGTATACTGCTGGCAATGAAGGAGTGGTTTATTTGGGTGATAACCATGCATGCAAGATTCTTGGCAGAGGTGATGTGAGGCTTGTGTTTTCAGATGGCTCACAGCTTATGCTCCATGATGTCAGGCATGTGCCTGAGATCAAGAAGAATATGCTTTCTACTGGACAGCTTGATGATGCTGATTATGTTACCACATTTGGTAGTGGAAAGTGGAAAATTAGTAAGGGCTCACTGGTTGTTGCCAGAGGCTCTAAGGTGGACACTCTTTATTTCATGCATGCAGGTGTTTGTCACCATGCTAATGTAAATGCAACCGACCTGTCGGAAATTTCTATGTGGCATAGCCGGTTGGGACACATGAGTGTCAAGGGAATGGAGCAATTGTCTCGTTTGGGTTACTTGCCTTCTCTAAAGTTTTCAAGTTTTCAGTTTTGTGAGCATTGTATATATGGTAGGCAACTACAGTGCCCCCACAAGAAAGCTCTTGGACAGAAAGATGCTCAGTTAGAGCTTGTGCATACAGATGTATGTGAGATGCCTCAGCTTTCTTTGGGAGGGGCAAAATATTTTGTTTCTTTTATAGATGATGCCACACGCAAGGTGTGGGTTTATCCTCTTCGTTTGAAGAGTGATACATTCTCAGTGTTTCAGAAGTTTGTTGCTCATGTTGAGAATCAAACTGGCAAAACACTGAAGGCTTTGCGTTCCGACAATGGTGGAGAGTATATGTCCAAACAGTTTCAGGACTTTTGTGATGCTAAAGGCATCAAGAGGGAGCTCTCTACTCCTTATGATCCTCCACAAAACGGGACAGCAGAGAGGATGAACAGGACCATTCAGGAGAAGGTCCGTTCTATGTTGTCACATGCTGCATTACCTCATGGTTTTTGGGCTGAAGCTGTTATGACAGCCGTTCACCTTATAAATAGGTCACCTAACACGAGGCTTGGTGGGAAAGTGCCAGAGGAAGTATGGACAGGGAAGCCTCCGTCATACAAGCACTTGAGAGTGTTTGGTTGCGTTGCGTACGTGCACATACGCAGGGAAATGCGCACCAAACTTGATCCTAAGTCTCACAAATGCATATTCCTAGGATATGGTGACAGAGGTGAAATGGGGTATAGACTTTGGGATCCCATGAATAGAAAGATCATACGCAGCAATGATGTCATTTTTGATGAAACATGCATGTATAAGGAGCCTGCAAGGCAACAGGAGCCTAGCAGAGTCATCTTTGATGATGATGGACATCATGGACAACAACAAAGGGCTGTAAATCAGCCATTACAGCAGGAAAGCCAGCCCTTAAATGGTGCTGAAAATGGTCCAAATGGACAGCCAGAGATGGCAGAAGATATCCCTATGGATATACCACAGTTAGAGGAGATACCGGGCATGATTTTTCAGCCTTATGGCATGGAACAGGAGCCACCAATGGGTGATATGCAGGCTGGACAGCAACCTGCAAATGATGGTCATTGGGTACGGAGGTCCACTAGACCCTCCAGAGCCCCTGACAGGTTTGTTCCAGGGGTTGACTACTTGATGCTTACTGACTGTGGAGAGCCCTCATGTTATAAGGAGGCTTTACAGAGGGCAGACAAGGCTCTATGGGAGCGTGCCATGAAGTCAGATATGGATTCTCTGCATAAAAATGGAACTTGGAAGTTGGTGCATTTGCCTGCAGGCAAGAAGGTTTTGCCATGCAAGTGGGTATACAGGCTCAAAGTTGCACCTGATGCAAAGCCAAGATACAAAGCCAGGTTAGTGGCTAAGGGCTTCAAGCAGGAATATGGTGTGGACTTTGAGGAGATCTTCTTTCCAGTGGTCAAAATGACCACACTTAGAGCTGTGTTAGCTTTGGTTGCGCATGATGATCTGGACTTGATTCAGATGGATGTGAAGACTGCTTTTCTTCACGGTGATCTCCATGAGGAGATATATATGCAGCAGCCAGAGGGTTATGCAGTGAGTGGAAAGGAGAAGCTTGTATGCAAGCTGAAAAAGAGTCTTTATGGGCTCAAACAGGCACCAAGAGAATGGCATCATAAATTTAATACATTCATGAAATCACAGAAATTCAGGAGAAGTGACATAGATCACTGCTTGTACACCAAGAAAGCTTTGGATGGCAGTCTATTGATCCTCATCTTGTATGTTGATGATATGTTGATTGCCGGGAAATCTCGTAAAGAGATGGATGCTTTAAAGCAGAGGCTGCATCAAACCTTTGATATGAAGGATTTGGGTGATGCAAATCACATCTTGGGTATGCGGATACTTCGGGACAGAAATCAGCATGTGTTGTATTCGTCTCAAAAGGAATACATTGGCAAAGTCTTGCAGAGGTTCAATATGGACGGGGGGAAGAAGACTAGTACTCCTTTGCCTCCATATGTGAAACTCAGTGCTATGGACAGCCCACAGTCAGATAGAGACAGGGATGATATGGCCAAGATTCCGTATGCTTCAGCTTGTGGCAGTCTCATGTATGCCATGGTTGCTACTAGGCCGGACATTGCATTTGCAGTGGGAGTGGTTTGTAGATACATGGCCAACCCTGGCAAGAAGCATTGGGAAGCAGTGAAAGGTGTCATGAGATACCTGAAGGGCACACAGGATATGTGCATTTGCTTTGGCAAACAGGATGCATTAGTGCATGGTTACACGGATTCGGATTATGCCGGTCATCCAGATAACCGGAAGTCTACTACCGGTTATGTATTTACATTCACAGGAGGTGCTGTGTCATGGATATCCAGGATGCAGAAGTGCACTGCCTTATCTACTACAGAGGCCGAGTATATTGCAGCCACAGAGGCTTGCAAGGAGGCATTATGGCTATCTCGGTTAGTGGTTGATTTGGGTTATACAGGGGATATTCCATTGTTGCATTGTGACAGTCAGAGTGCCATCCAGTTGGCAAAGAACCCTGTCTTTCATGCAAAGACGAAGCATGTGGATGTGAAGTATCACTTCATCAGAGAGGTGATAGAGAACAAGCAAATTCAGCTTGTTAAGATTCACACGGATGACAGCCCGGCTGATCTGTTGACAAAGAGTTTGCCTCCGGAGCGGTTTGCTCATTGCAGACACTTGATGGGCATTGGATGAGGCCAGTTTCAGCCTTGATATGGCCTTGTATATTATCATGTACATGCTGATTTTTTCTTTTCCTTTACTTAAGGGCACTTTGCCTTTAAGTGGGAGGTTGTTGGGGTAAAGGCGTTATGCCCACCCTTATAGTGTGTACAAGCCCATAAGTTATAGTACATAGTACACTTAGTACTTTTAATGTACTAAGTGCACACTGTGTACTAGTGCAATATACATGTGTGATAGGGGAGTCACACACTCATGCCTCATGAGGTGACTTATCCCCACAACTCTCTCTCTCTCTCTCTCCCTTGCTTCTCTTCGTATGTCTCCCACATAACCTAACCCTAATTCCTTCTCCCTCACACAGTTGGGAAGGTTTGGATCGGCTGATGCACAGAGAGATAGGTTTAAGATAGGGGCTGCTTTATGGTGGGAGGATTATGGGGCTCGTACACCACAGCTTCAATCATTGGCAGTAAGGATCTTGTCTCAAGGTGCAAGCTCCTCTCTGATTGAGCATCTATGGAGTGTGTTCGGCCATGTTGCATCCAAGAAGAGGAACAAATTTGGGACAAAACAAGTCAATGACTTGATTTTTGTAAGTGCTAATTTGCGCTTGCTTGGTGATATGGCATCTCCCAAACCAGAGAAGTTTATATTGCTTGATGAGGAGTCCTCGGATGATGAGGAGACACATGGACTTGTAGATCCTGGTCAGGATGGTGTTGAAGATTTGGATGCTGCAGATGTTGGTCTTGATGATATGGCTTTCTTGGATGACATAGATGATAGTCTCCTTGATGGCATCACTGGCAGTAGCCATGCATGATATCTCCTTACTATTTGCATGTCACCTTGAGGCTTGGACTTTGGACTTGGATTGTTTCTTTTATCTAGGCTGTGCCATGTGGGCCACATTTTGTGCTCTTTGTCACTTATGTCATGTATGATGTGGGCTAATTTATTTTGACTTGTGAGATCTATTCAGTGTTAGTATCTAGCCATGCAAATTATGGTGCACTAGACTTTAGTGTGTCTCTGATTTGGTTATATAAATGAGCATTGTATGTTAAGATTTATCGTCATTTCTAGGAATTATCTAGGTCGTTCCCTGTTTCCGTTCCCCCTCGTTCCCGTTCCCGTTCCCATTCCGTTGCTACTATGGGCTACAGGTCTATTGTCCTGCTGGAGAACTGCACCTATGGCTACATTGTTGGCATTGGTAATGACCTCAAAAGGTTCATCCCAAGATGCTAACTTCAAAACATGCGCTTTTGAGGCAGCTTTTTGGAGTGCACGGAATGCATCAAGCGCCTTGCCTGGGACTGTGACTTTTTGTTTACGAGTCTTCACCCTCTTGAGCAAGTCGGTGAGAGTTGCTGCAAGGTTGAAAAACTGGTGAACATGGGTGCTGTAGGCTTGGAAAACTTCAAAGACCTACAAAAGAACGGATCTCTTGGGCGGTCTGAGGGATGTCCCAATCCAAGATCTCTTGAACCTTTGAGGGGTCCAATCGAATCCCATCAGAACTGATGATATTGCCCAAGTATTGAATCTCTTTGACGCCGAAGATAGACTTTTTGGTGTTTATGTAGAGCTCATTATCTCGCAAAAGTTGTAAGACTTTCTCCACATCTTTCTCATGCTGCTCCGTAGTGGCTGAGAAGACAAGTATGTCATCAAGAAGTATGAAAACGCACTTACCAATGAGGACTGCGAAAATCCTGGACATCATTTTATTGAAGGTTGCGGGTGCATTGGTAAGCCCAAAAGGCATGACTATGAACTCGTAGTGACCACGCTCTGTCCGGAAAGCTGTTTTTGGAATGTCGACTTCGAAAATGCAGACCTGATGGTAACCACTCTTGAGGTCGATCTTAGTGAAAAATTTTGCACCGTCTAAACGCTCCAAAATGTACTCAATCCTTGGCATAGGAAACTTATTCTTAATGGTGAGTTTGTTCAATGCCTTATAGTTTACACAAAGGCGTGCAGACTTGTCCTTCTTTTGGACAAGTAGGATGGGTGCAGCAAAGGGTGAGGAAGAAGGCCGAACGAATCCGGCTCGGGGGAGCTCAGATAACTGCTTTTCTAGCTTGCCCTCTGAAGTATTGGAAAGACGATAGGGGAACCTGCTAGGAGGTTTTGATCCAGGGACAAAATCGATATGATGGTCCTCAGTGTTAGCACATTCATCCCCAGTTTCTGCTCATTTATGGTGCCCATTTGGTCCCTTTTGCATGGCCCTTGCTTGTGGGCTGGCCACCCCTTTTTCTAGTATTTTTCTAGGATTTTTCCCACTTTTCTAGCATTTTCTAGTCGGCCTGTTTTGCAGCTCCAGTCGGCCAGCTTACCTCTACTATAAATAGTGGGTGCTGGCCTCTCATTGTTCATTCAGTCTTGTACATATTTTACTCCCTCACTTATGAAACTTGTAGTGTCTCTTGCTTGGGACTGTTTTGCTTCAGTATATTCAGCATAGTTTTCTCCATCTCTCTCTCTCTCTCTTGCACTCTCTGTTCAGCACATTCTAGTGCCACTCTGCTTCCGCTTTGTGCACTCTTTCATGGTATCATCGCTCCCGGTTTAGCAACCTCTTTGCTGCCCCAGATTCAGCACTGTTTTCAGCACCTCCTTCTTTGCGTTTTCCTTCAGATCTGCAGCTCTTTCATGCTGCGTTTTCTGGACTGAACCTGGTCACTTTGCCTCTGCGTTTTTCTCTCAGATCTGCAGCTTCCTTTGCTGCGTTTTCTGGACGGAACCTGCTGGTTGCTGCGCCCTTCAGTTTGGCTTCATCAACGCAGCCTTCTGGTACTGTTTGACCAGTTTTCTTCTATTCCACGTGGAGTTTGGGACATAGGCGGCCTGTTTTCTTCAGGACAGTAGCTTCCTTTGCTGCGTTTTTCCTCTCCCGTGGGTTTGCTCCTTTGCAGAGGGGGTCTTTGGTGTTGCAGGCTTTGGTGTGGCACTCTTGGTACCTGTGGAGGACACTTCTTCTTCAGAGATTGTGCGTTTTTTTCTTGAGGAGAGCCCAAGCTACTGTCCTTGTTGTTGCCTTTCCCTCTTGCACCCTCTTACGACATATTCTCGGGTGCTGTCCAGCCTCTTAGGGCTGCGTTTTGGTGGGAGGAAAGACCCTATATCAGCGTTTTCTGATTTGGACAGTTTTATTTTATGAGGGTTGGCCCTATTGATTGGATCAATGATGACAGCTTTAGATTTGGCTCCCGTACCACTCTCTTGTTATTTCCTTGATGAGGCAGACAAGTTGGATGGTGGTAACTTTTAGTCATGGAAGTTGCAGGTTACTTCTATTCTTAGGGAGTATGGTTTGATGGAGTTTCTCTCGTACAAGAATCGGTGCTTGCCGGACGTTGCCTCTGCGGAGGATGTGTTGGTGGAGGAAGACAGACGGACAAATCTATGGCTTTCTCCTCCTAAAATGTCAGGATTCGGTTCTTCGATACTTCATCTATGCTCCTGATGATGCTTCTACTTTCTCTGTGGCAGTTGCTTTGTGACCTGTATGATGCTTTTTGCTTCTGGGTGCTATGCAGCCAGTGATCTTATCGATACTTCTTTCGGAGATGTTCCTGCAGCGAAGGATAGTGGGCCAGTTTTGCTCACTGCATCTGAGGAGTTTGTTTCTCCTGTTGCCTTGCCTTCAGTTTCTGTGCATACTTCTCCTTGCGAGGATGATATATCTGGTAATGTTTTTGAGGAAGATAGTGGGCTGTCTTTGCTCACAGCTTCTCAGGGGGATTTTTCTCCTATTGCTTCGCCTCCGATTCTTTCCTTGTCAACCATTGACCAAGATGTGTTGCTGGTCCCTTTGCCTTCTATGGAGGAGCCTGCTTCTACGCTATGTGATGCTATTGAGGAGGCTACTACTACTTCAGTTACCACTACTGTGAATGTTCCTGCTTCCCTTACTCTGTGTGAGGATTTTGGATTGTGGTCAGGTGTGTCCGTGACCGTGCCTGGGGCACAATGGTACTGCCAGGGATTGAAGGATTGGGATTTGGATTTGGTTGGGCTTGTGGAGTCCCGACATCAGTTTTCAGAGAGGGCAATTGAGTTCTTACATGTGGTGATGCCGACCTTCGAGGAGGGTGCTATTATAGAGCATTTGGCTACTCTTGGTACAGAGTTGGAGCAGATGGACTCTATTTCTTTTGAGGGTATTATCTTCGTGGAGCTACAGGCTTCTAGGGATTCTTGTGACACTGTGTTTACATTTGGGTCTAGCACGGATATTTGGAGCAGCACGACGCAACCTACATGGTTGTTCTCTTCTAGAAGAGCAGTGTACCTTGCAGCTTGTTCTGTTGCTATTGTAGCTGAGTTGCTGTGGAGATTGCTTGTGGAGCTTTCGTGGTACCTGTTGTTGCTACTTTCTTTTGTCTTTGACAGAGGACGACTTCTTCGAATTCTCGGAGTATGTTCAGCATCTGGTGCTGAGAGGGGGTGTTAGCACATTCATTCCTAGTTTCTACTCATTTATGGTGTCCATTTGGTCCCTTTTGCATGGCCCTTGCTTGTGGGCTGGCCATCTCTTTTTCTAGTATTTTTCTGGGATTTTTCCCAGCTTTTTTGGCATTTTCCAGTAGGCCTGTTTTGTAGCTCCAGTCGGCCTGTTTTACAGCTCCAGTCGACCAGCGTACCTCTACTATAAATAGTGGGTTATGGCCTCTCATTGTTCATTCAGTCTTGTACATATTTTGCTCCCTCACTTGCTTGGGATTGTTTTGCTTCAGTATATTAGGCATAGTTTTCTCCATCTCTCTTTCTCTCTCTCTCTCTCTTGCACTCTATGTTTAGCACATTCTAGTGCCACTCTGCTTCCGCTCTGTGCACTCTTTCACTCAGGACGTGATGGGGGGAGACTAGGCTAGAGATCGTCCCTAAGCATAATATCCTGATGTCTAGACAGGAGGTCTGCTAACTATGGGATTGAAGATGAGATAGTTGCTAGCGATGAGATAGAGGTTGTCTGAGCACGAACATAAAGTAGTGTCCCTTCCGCTCCCTTGCTTGCGGATAGCTCGTCGGGCCTGGAGATGAGAAATCAATGGAATGCCAAGAATGCTTCTATCCCCACAAATCATGATGGGCTCACGAAAACCTTTACAGATAGTAATAGTGATCAATTCCTTCCCAATCTTGCCCTGACATAACTAGACTCCCACTTGGACACTTAACTTTCAAGTTAGCCCACCACATCAATCTGCCCTATATAATATTCCCTCTTACTTCCTCCCATAATTCTGGGGCTACCTTAAGTGTAGAACACTTGTCTATGGCAATTGTGTTCTTGAGGCTAACGTAAGTGTAGAACACTCATTCATGAAAATCCTACCTCAAGTAATAGTGTGTCTGGTGCAACTCATTGTTGCAACTCATTGGTGCATAAGGCAATCACACCTACAGGAGGTTGGCTAGATTTGGAGTATGGCTACAACATGTAAACCCTACGAACTTCAGTTCAAAATTCAGGAAGATAGTCTCAACGAATGGTCCCTTTACGCAAAATAGTACTGTTTTTGAAAGAAAAATTTGCAGCTTCACTTTGCCCATCCGTTTCAAGATGATAAGTTAATGAAGAATTTAGCTTAGTGCCCATATTGTCAACATAATTTCCATACGAGGTTTCTAAACTTTCCCAAAGGAACCAACGATAATACCCACTTCCACCTTTGTAACTATGTACTAATAAGAAACTCAAGTCCCATTCAACAAATAAATTCCTTGGATAATCAAGTTCTATTTGAGAACCCCTGTCGGTCATGTCCACCCGGCCACTCCCGGCTAGTTCAGGTGTGACCCAGCTTACTCACAGGCACTTTTTCCTTGTGGTTGGACACAGGTTTTTTCCCCGTGTGAACACACTCTTGTGTGTTGGGCACTTAGCCCTAGTTGTTTAGTACTCATTTGTACTTTCATTTCATTCATTCAACGAGTACATCTTTCCAACTCTCTCATGTTTTCTTTGTGTGCTTGAGCTTGTATGTGTGTCTGTGTATAGGCTAGCTTCCTCCATCCCCAACATTGGTATCAGAGCCTGGTTAGGGTTAGGGTTAGGGTTATACCCTACTGCCTACTGTACTGAGGACTGAATATGCACGCTCTCTCTAGTGAGCTCTTCTCTCACTGCTGCGCCTACAATACCTGTTGCTCGACCGGTCTTGCGTCGCCTGTTTCCGTTCGCAAGAGTCTAGTGTAAAGGCTTACTAAAAAGCCTTTTAATAAGGCTTTCATAAGGTTTTAAAAACCTTTAAAAAATCGTTGACTTTGAAGCCGCCACCGCCGCCCATCGAGTCCTGATTATCCTGCTATTTATCTCCTGCATTCTTACAGTTTTGTTGGGCATTGCCTACTCTTGTGGTGACCTATGAATAGATTTGCTATGTTGTCATGGCCAACAGTAACAATGACCTCTTTGGCATGCTGTCTCAAGAGGACAAGCTCAATGGGGATAACTACCCTATGTGGGCTTATATGATGCGTCATGTATTGGCTGCCAAGAATGTATGGCTATATGTGGATGGCACTGAGGAGCGTCCTCTCGCACCTGCTCCAGCGGAAGGTGAAGTGATTTCCACTCACCCTCTTGCAGATTCACCTTCTCGTCCTCATCGTACCTAGCAGCAACGTACTTGGGATGCTAGGGATGCTCAGGCCCATGCGTTGATTGCTCTCTTGTGCCGCAGGCATATCATTCTGCACATTCGTTCGTGCACCATCGCAAAGGGTGCTTGGGATACCTTGGCGGCGTTGTATTCAGGTCGCAATGAGGCTCGTGTAGCTTACCTTCGGGGCAAGCTTGAGACTGACTGCATGCTTGAAGGTGACTCTATCGATCAGCACCTTACGCGTGTGAAAGACCTTCGAGAGCAGCTCATTAACATTGATGAGGTCTTGACAGATGGCTATCTTGTTCAGACAGTTTTGCGTAATTTGCCCGACTCTTATTAGACATTTGGCACCACTTTGTGGTTGCTGGCTGGCAATGTACCTAACGCGGTCACTTTTGACAACCTTGTGACTCTCTTGCTTAGTGAAGAGCAATCTCGTTCCAACAGGAACATGTTGTCTGCTGAGTTAGCAATGGATGCTCCCTTTCGTGGGAATCGATCTGGGCCTAAACCTAGTCCATCGGATCCTCCCAAGACAGAGGAAAAGTCTGAAAAGAAAAAGCGTTGTAATTATTGCAGGAAAACAGGGCACACACCATAGAGGAATGTAGGAAGCGTATTGAGAGTGAAAAAAAGAAGAAGTTGGCATCTTCTTTCACAAGTGCAGATTAGGCCAATTTGGCTACACATGTATCAGCCTTGACCATTACATCTTCATCACCTACAGAGATGTCTTTTGATGCCATTGCTTTTGATGAGTATGCTCTATAGTTAGTACTTCTTGGTATGCATTGTCTCGCAGATGCATTTCAGGAGGGTTTTACTTGCCCACATGCAATTGGTGATGCCTCATGGTCACTTATGCTTGTTGACCCTTATGCTTGTCTATGCTAGACGCTTTCTCTTATGTGATGTCTACTGGAGATGCCTTTTATGCTGCTTTCCCTTGCAGCGGAATTGTTTCTACAGTGTTGACATTGTCACTTTCTCACATGTGATGTTAATTGGGAGTGCCTTGTACACACTTGGCCAGTGTTGGCTTGCCCTCATGTTTGTGACATGTCATATGTATATTATTCATTGTGGGATTATGCATCCTTACACTTGCCATACATGCCACTGATCATGGCATCGCTGAGAGTGTACCCATCCTCTCATAGCATTGGTTGATGTCCGCCCCGAGCCTCCACTTTTTCTCCTGATTTTCACCTTTCCCCATTGCTGAATTTTTACTTTTATCAGCCCTACCATTGCTGATTTTTCCTCATTGGACCCTCCATGGATGAGTTTCTCTCTTGCAGCTTACATTGCATGTCTCACAGGCATGACTTCTGGATCCTGTTGCCTTACACATGTGTATATTTGCTACATCTTCTTATGTTTATCACTGGTATAGTTACAGAGCTATGCTTTGCTCTCTTGTTGTCATTGATGTGGATTACATGCAGTTTAGTTTGGCATCTGGATGCTTGCCTTCAAGGAGGTATTATGCGATGCCTCTTGATTTGATGCAGTTGTCCACATGATCTTTGACATGCATTTCAGGTGATGCGTTTATGTACTACTGTGCTCTACCATTAGCACTATGACATCGGGGTTTCTCATTTTCCCCGTCATATAGTGCTTGCTTTTCCCATCGGCATTGGAGTTCATCTTTGCCGTCGCTCTTGATCACTCTTATTGTGGAGCATAGTGCAGGGCATCATTCACAGCTTTATCACCATGCTACCCGTTCACATCGTTCACTTGAGGGGCGTTTGTTGGTCATGTCCACCCGGCCACTCCCGACTAGTTTAGGTGTGAACCCAACTTACTCACGGGCACTTTTTCCCTCTAGCTGGACATAGGTTTTTTCCCCATGGCTGGACACAGGTTTTTTCCCCGTGTGAACACACTCTTGTGTGTTTGGCACTTAGCCCTAGGCTTTTTAGTACTCATTTATACTTTCATTTCATTCATTCAACGAGTACATCTTTCCAGCTCTCTCACGTTTTCTTTGTGTTGTTGAGCTTGTGTGTGTGTCTGTGTACAGGCTAGCTTCCTCCATCCCCAACAACTTCATCCTGCATGCAGCAAGTGATGGCCTCTCATCTGAAAATCTGGATAACAAAGGTGCATCCAAAATGTGCCCTAACGAAATCCTCTACCATTAACTCTCTATCATTACAGCATTCAGAAACTCCACAATTGCCATGCAACATTTGCTATGATCTTGCGCTAGAGTACATATGTGAGCCAAAGACATCTTGAAAATCTAGTATAGGTCATACCATCAATGCTGTGTATATCACACATTTGCATATCATGTCCCTCTCGGGTAACATCTCTGGTACTAAAGCCTAGTACCCATCCAACTCCGTATCATTCAATTTCAGAAGGGGATATCTATTCTACAAAACCAAAAATCTGCGCATTCTATAATTACCAAAACAATCATGATTAAAATCTCTTTCACACGTGCGCGCGCGAGTGCACACATAGAGGAAGCAAATCGATAGAGAAAGAGGGAGAAGTCCTTACATGCATATTCACACAATAATACAATAAGTGACGAGTACAAGTTGTAATTGCAGAGGGTCCGGGGGTTTCGCAAAACACTTGACCATTAATGCAATTAAACACTGAAATTAGCCACAGCCTTAAACATGCACCACTTAATCCGCAAAGAGACCGGAATGGGTCGACCCCCCCCTCTCCTCTTTCCATTTTATTACCCAAGGAGAAAATATCATGTACAAGCTTTGAGGGCCTTACTCTCCCCACGGGAGATGCGGAATTATCCATATACAAATGCCATAACACAACCCAACATGAGGTAGCCATAAAATTCAGCTGGTACACAAGCTATAGAAATGCCGAGTCAACAATATAATCCATATACCTCCGTGTGGGTACTAACTCTTCCCCAAAAACCACGGGTCTTCAATAGAGGTGGTACAACATATTCAACTCTCCATTCATCCGGTATAGCAAGTACAAGGGTTGGTACAACAAGTACAGTGGCTGGAAATCATAATAAAATGATTAAATACCCTTGCCTTCAGTATTTCTTTGCGATGGAAGCCTCCAAAACAGTCCCCAAGAGCCGGTATATTTCATGGGCAGCCTTCAAGAGAGAGAAAAAGAGAGTAGCCATCGTTAGGGCAGCCTGTAACAGTGGTAGAGGCTAGTGTGCAGCAAGAGAGCCCCTCCAAATTGAATGGGAGAGTTTTTAGGGTTAGAGTACATGTGGGAGACATACACAGAGAAGCAAGGGACAGAGAGAGTTGTGGGGATAAGTCAACTCATCAATTGTGAGTGTGTGACTTCCCTATCACACATGTATATTGCACTAGTACATAGTGTGCACTTAGTACATTAAAAGTACTAAGTGTACTATGTACTATAACTTATGGGCTTGTACACACTATAAGGGTGGGCATAATGCCTTTACCCCAACAACCTCCCACTTAAAGGCAAAGTGCCCTTAAGTAAAGGAAAAGAAAAAATCAGCATGTACATGATAATATACAAGGCCATATCAAGGCTGAAACTGGCCTCATCCAATGCCCATCAAGTGTCTGGAATGAGCAAACCGCTCCGGAGGCAAACTCTTTGTCAACAGATCAGCCGGGTTGTCATCCGTATGAATCTTAACAAGCTGAATTTGCTTGTTCTCTATCACCTCTCTGATGAAGTGATACTTCATATCCACATGCTTCGTCTTTGCATGAAAGACAGGGTTCTTTGCCAACTGGATGGCACTCTGACTGTCACAATGCAACAATGGAATATCCCCTGTATAACCCAAATCAACCACTAACCGAGATAGCCATAATGCCTCTTTGCAAGCCTCTGTGGCTGCAATATACTCGGCCTCTGTAGTAGATAAGGCAGTGCACTTCTGCATCCTGGATATCCATGACACAGCACCTCCTGTGAATGTAAACACATAACCGGTAGTAGACTTCCGGTTATCTGGATGACCAGCATAATTCGAATCCGTGTAACCATGTACTAATGCATCCTGTTTGCCAAAGCAAATGCACATATCCTGTGTGCCCTTCAGGTATCTCATGACACCTTTCATTGCTTCCCAATGCTTCTTGCCAGGGTTGGCCATGTATCTAGAAACCACTCCCACTGCAAATGCAATGTCCGGCCTAGTAGCAACCATGGCATACATGAGACTGCCACAAGCTGGAGCATACGGAATCTTGGCCATATCAGCCCTGCCACTATCTGACTGTGGGCTGTCCATAGCACTGAGTTTCACATATGGACGCAAAGGAGTACTAGTCTTCTTTCCCCCGTCCATATTGAACCTCTGTAAAACTTTGCCAATGTATTCCTTCTGAGACAAATACAACACATGCTGATTTCTGTCCCGAAGTATCCGCATACCCAAAATGTGATTTGCATCACCCAAATCCTTCATATCAAAGGTTTGATGCAGCCTCTGCTTCAAGGTATCCATCTCTTTACGAGATTTCCCGGCAATCAACATATCATCAACATACAAGATGAGGATCAATAGACCATCCAAAGCTTTCTTGGTGTATAAGCAGTGATCTATGTCACTTCTCCTGAATTTCTGGGATTTCATGAATGTATCAAATTTATGATACCATTCCCTTGGTGCCTGTTTGAGCCCATAAAGACTCTTTTTCAGCTTGCATACAAGTTTCTCCTTTCCACTCACTGCATAACCCTCTGGCTGTTGCATATATATCTCCTCATGGAGATCACCGTGAAGAAAAGCAGTCTTCACATCCATCTGAATCATGTGCAACCAAAGCTAACACAGCTCTAAGTGTGGTCATTTTGACCACTGGAGAGAAGATCTCATCAAAGTCCACACCATATTCCTGCTTGAAGCCCTTAGCCACTAACCTGGCTTTGTATCTTGGCTTTGCATTAGGTGCAACTTTGAGCCTATAAACCCATTTGCATGGCAAAACCTTCTTGCCTGCAGGCAAATGCACCAACTTCCATGTTCCATTTTTGTGCAGAGAATCCATCTTTGACTTCATGGCACGCTCCCATAGAGCCTTGTCTGCCCTCTGTAAAGCCTCCTTATAACATGAGGGCTCCCCACAGTCAGTGAGCATCAAGTAGTCAACCCCTGGAACAAACCTGTCAGGTACTCTGGAGGTTCTAGTGGACCTCCGTTCCCAATGACCATCATTTGCAAGTTGCTGTCCAGCCTGCATATCACCTATTGGTGGCTCCTGTTCCATGCCATAAGGCTGAAAAATCATGCCCGGTATCTCCTCTAACTGTGGTATATCCATAGGGATATCTTCTGCCATCTCTGGCTGTCCATTTGGACCATTTTCAGCACCATTTAAGGGCTGGTTTTCCTGCTGTAATGGCTGATTTACAGCCCTTGGTTGTTGTCCATGATGTCCATCATCATCAAAGATGACTCTGCCAGGCTCCTATTGCCTTGCAGGCTCCTTATACATGCATGTTTCATAAAAAATGACATCATTGCTGCGTATAATCTTTCTCTTCACTGGATCCCAAAGTCTATACCCCATTTCACCTCTGTCACCATATCCTAGGAATATGCATTTGTGAGACTTAGGATCAAGTTTGGTGCGCATTTCCCTGCGTATGTGCATGTACGCAACGCAACCAAACACTCTCAAGTGCTTGTATGACGAAGGCTTCCCTGTCCATACTTTCTCTGGCACTTTCCCACCAAGCCTCGTGTTAGGTGACCTGTTTATAAGGTGAACGACTGTCATAACAGCTTCAGCCCAAAAACCATGAGGTAACGCAGCATGTGACAACATAGAACGGACCTTCTCCTGAATGGTCCTGTTCATCCTCTCTGCTGTCCCGTTTTGTGGAGGATCATAAGGAGTAGAGAGCTCCCTCTTGATGCATTTAGCATCACAAAAGTCCTGAAACTGTTTGGACATATACTCTCCACCATTGTCGGAACGCAAAGCCTTCAGTGTTTTGCCAGTTTGATTCTCAACAAGAGCAACAAACTTCTCAAACACTGAGAATGTATCACTCTTCAAACGAAGAGGATAGACCCACACCTTACGTGTGGCATCATCAATAAAAGACACAAAATATTTTGCCCCTCCCAAAGAAAGCTGAGGCATCTCACATACATCTGTATGCACAAGCTCTAACTGAGCATCTTTCTGTCCAAGAGCTTTCTTGTGGGGGCACTGTAGTTGCCTGCCATATATACAATGCTCACAAAACTGAAAACTTGAAAACTTTAGAGAAGGCAAGTAACCAAAACGAGACAATTGCTCCATTCCTTTGATACTCATGTGTCCCAACCGGCTATGCCACATAGAGATTTCCGGCAGCTCGGTTGCATTTACATTAGCATGGTGACAAACACCTGCATGCATGAAGTAAAGAGTGTCCACCTTAGAGCCTCTGGCAACAACCAGTGAGCCCTTACAAATCTTCCACTTTCCACGACCAAATGTGGTAACATAATCAGCATCATCAAGCTGTCCAGTAGAAAGCAAGTTCTTCTTGATCTCAGGCACATACCTGACATCATGGAGCATAAGCTGTGAGCCATCTGAAAACACAAGCCTCACATCACCTTTGCCAAGAATCTTGCATGCATGGTTATCACCCAAATAAACCACTCCTTCATTGCCAGCAGAAGCAGTATACCTGACAAACAAGTCTCTGCAACCTGTGACATGAAAGGAGGCACCTGAATCAATGATCCATGAGTGCATACCATGAACACCTGTAAGAAGTGAATGGGCATCAAATGAAGACGTAAATAGGACCTCATCCTCACTGTCACCTGCATGTGACACATTGATTTCTTCAATCTTGACTCCACTTTTGCCCTTTGGCTTTATATCTTTGTCTTTGTCTTTGCCTTTTCCCTTTTCCTTTTGATCATTTTTCCATTTGTAGCATTGCTTTTTGATGTGTCCCTTCTTGCCACAATAATGGCATTCCAAGTCCTTTTTGGAGCGGAACTTGCTCCTTCCCCGTTCTTGGCTTTTACCCCTTTGTTGGGATCTCCCACGTGCATTCATTGCATTGGACTTTCCAACAGAGTTGTTTTTCCTGTTCATCTCTTCTTGAAGAAGAGCACCCTCAACATCTGCATATGACAGCATAGCATTCGAATTGCTAGTGGCTGTCCTGAATGTGTCCCAACTCTCTGGCAAAGTGCATAAGAGAAAAGTGGCTTTGAACTCATCGTCCATTGCCAACTTTTGATTTATAACTTGGCTGACAATACCATTAAACTCATTTAAATGGGCTGCCATAGACGCCCCTTCCTTCATTTGAAGACCTATGAGTTTCTTCTTTGCTTGAGGCACTTTGCTGGGCATACAAGTCCTGCAATCTCTGCCACATTCCCCAAGCTGTCTTCTCGTCACGAATGCTGAAAAGTAAAGAGTCTGACACAGACAACATGATAGTAGATCTTGCCAGCTCATCCATATCTTCCCACTCTTCAGCAGTAAGAGAAGCGGGCTTTACACGCCTTTCTTTGATAGGCTTGTGCTGCTTCTTCTGGAGCAACACATTATAGCACTGGGTTTGCCAAATATCATAGTTATGCGAGCCTTCAAGCTTCTTGATGTGAAGCAATGAAGAGCTCTCACCTATGGTTGCCATAGCAATATGCAACCTGTCAATGCCTGACTCCCTGCAAGTGTGCAAACACTGCACCAAAAGCACACAAAGTGCTCACTGTTGTTCTCCCAAAGTATATCTCCCACTGCGGAAGCACAAATGCAACTTTTCTCCCACTGTATGTGATGAAATCACCAAAATCTGGTTGCTGCAGATTTAGGACAGCACCTTAAATGTGCTCTGTTGCCCTTCCAAAGTACTGTACAACAGTACCAAGTGCTCACCAATGATGTACCAAACCTGTACCGGCAAGTACAAAAGCTGAAATTGAACCTTTTCCTCACTCAAATCAGTGTACAGCCATGCCAAAACTTGCACAAAGCTGTGCCAAATCTGTACCAGTAGGTATAATAGCAATAAATGCTCTCCCGGCTGTCCAAATGAGTGAAAATCAGACTTTTACAGTCCCGAACACTGCATACAACAGTCCCGAACAGAAATTGGGCAAAAGCCCCTTTGACTGCAAGCTGATTTCTGAGGATTCAAGGCATAAGAGTCTTGCCTGTTGCTTTGCCAAGCTCAACAAGCATACGATCTTGAAAAGCCCCTTGATTTAAGATCAATTGCTGATCATACATGGTACATTGACGCACATGAAGGCATCCAGAGTCTTCACAGTGCTTCCCCCTGGTCACATATACATCCAATACATGAAAGCCCCTTGATTTACAGGCACATTAAGTGCTTGTAAGGCATCAACACATTATCCACAGCATCAAATGCGATTGCCTGCATGCAAATCAATCAAATCGGCACAAAAGCCCCTTGATTTGCACTGCAATTTGCTGCAATTTTTGCAAATCAATACAATCGGCACAAAAGCCCCTTGATTTGCACTGCAATTTGTTGCAATTTTGCCCAAATGTGCGATTTCTCACATCATACAGCATGTATGAGTGCTTAATTGCACAATTACATCAAAAGCCCCAAATTTCGACATCCAATTTCCTGCAAATTGATCCTGATTGTGACCAATGTCACCCAATTTTGCCAATTTTGCTCAAAAATTGAGCAATTCGGCACCTGTACCTGTTGAATTGATGATTGTATCTGCTCAATTGCAAATCCCAAAAAAAAAATTTGAAGCATGTACCTCGTAAATTTTTGAATTTTTTGTTGCAGGAAAGAGGGGTTTGCTGAATTTGGTGCTGCTACAGAAATCATGGAGACAAAATGACAGGCGATTTCTGATTGTAGTGGGGTCGTGATGATGCTGCTGTAGTTGCAGTTCGTGTACGGATGGCTGGCCACCCTGCAGCCGTCTAGCTCTTACTCCATGATGGAGTACTCTTTTGCGAGCGAGTAGCAGGGCTGCGGTCTAGCTGAGCAGCAGCGAGTCCATGGGGGCTTACAAGTACTTGCAGGAGCTATGGCGGAAGAAGCAGTCGAATGTGATGCGCTTCCTGCTCTGCGCGTGCGCTGTTGGGAGTACAGGCAGCTACCTGGTATTGTTCGCATCACTCGCCCCACCCGCCCTGACAAAGCTCGCCGCCTCCACCACGCTCAGTTGCCTACGTCCAGCGATAGCGGCTAGCGCTTCTACACACCCAGTCGAATAGTTGAATGGCGCTGCTTTTACGTGTTCGCCTGCTGGGCGTTGGAACTCCACGCTCGTGTATTCGCCTGGTGGCCAGCGGTCGACCAACGCTTCCAATCGCTCTGATGTTGGTGCGCTGAAGTGCGCCTGCTGGGTAGCGTGGGTGCTGCCTGCTGGGCAGCGTAGGCTACCTGTTGCGCTGCCTGCGCCGATTCTGTAAACAAGCGAAGCCACCCACCGCAAGGACTGCCAGAAACAGCACTGGTATTGCCACCCCAATACCTATTTTCGCAACAGTGCTTAATCCAGTCCCTGAAGTACTTACAGGCAAATCATAGGCAGATGGAAATTGCTGAAACATAGGTGGTCCGAACCCAGGTGGAGAAACTCCCTTCTAGCTCTGATACCAGTTGAATGGGAGAGTTTTTAGGGTTAGAGTACATGTGGGAGACATACACAGAGAAGCAAGGGAGAGAGAGAGTTGTGGGGATAAGTCAACTCATCAATTGTGAGTGTGTGACTCCCCTATCACACATGTATATTGCACTAGTACACATAGTGCACTTAGTACATTAAAAGTACTAAGTGTACTATGTACTATAACTTCTGGGCTTGTACACACTATAAGGGTGGGCATAATGCCTTTACCCCAACACAAATGAAGAGAGAGGGCTCCAATTTATAGATTTGGGCCTCTTGTCATAGTCACATAGAAACGCGTTTCTAGGCTGAGAAACCCCGAAATGGCCAAAACGCGTTTCAAAAACGGGGATTTTTTTTTCGTTTCTAAAAAAATAAATTGTCTTTAAAAAAAAAATTGGCTGAGTGTTTTTTTTCAATGTTGGTCTCTCTCTCTCTCTCTCTCTCTCTCTCTCTCTCTCTCTCTAGCCCAAACATCCTCTCTCTCTCTCTCTCTCTCTCTCTCTCTCTCTCTCTCTCTCTCTCGTGCACGCCATCTTCAGTCACCTCTCTTCCTCCGCCTCTACCATATCCCTTAGCAGCCGCCCATACCACAACCACATGAATCCCGCCCTACCACCTCTGAGAGCTATCTGCCGGTTATAGCATGGGAGATTGGCTGACCACACAGGTATACAGAGTGAGCATCTTATTTATGCAGCTGACACACTAGGACCCTTTGTTGCTCACCTCTTTAATAGGGCACTAGTGGAGGGTCTACTAGCTGAGTGGACTATGCACACCATCGTGCCTCTCCACAAAGCGGGAGACATGCTAGACCCCAACAACTACAGGACTATCACGATTGGTCATACATTGGCCAAACTTTATGGCGCAGTGCTCGAGGCAGAGTTGAGCTCATACGCAGAGAAGAATGGACTGCGAGCAGCAAGGCAGGCTGGATTCCGACGAGCTATCTCCACTATTGACCATATATTCACTCTGAGATGTCTGATTGACTAGGCTAGGGCACGGGAGAAGAGATTATACTGTTGCTTTGTGGATTTCCGCAAAGCATTTGACACGGTGCCACGAGAGAGACTCTTCTAGTGCCTACAGTCATTGGGGATCCCATCAGAGATGGTTTGGGGCATCTATGCTTTATATGAGCAGGTCTTCAGGCGCATACGATGCCCCGGGGGGCTATATGATGTTATTGCTAGCACCATAGGTGTGAAGCAAGGATGCCCACTCTCTCCTACACTATTTGGGCTATACATCGATGAGGTGGCTGACTTCATTGGTCACGGTGGTGGCGACGGGGTAGACATCTCTGGTACCATAGTCCACATTATGCTATATGCAGCTGATATTATTCTGGTCTCTGAGTCACAGATGGGACTACAGCACCATCTCCATGCACTCGATGACTTCTGCACACAGAGGGGACTTACAGTGAACCTTGGGAAAACCAAGGCCATGATTTTCCACACCTCAGAGCCGGTTCGACGACAGGCCATCTTTACACTAGCAGGAGGACAAGTAGAGGTGGTAGACTCATATGCGTACCTGGGGATTACATTTACGACTCTGCCAGGAAGATTTACTATGGCACAGGCAGCTAGGGAGAGACTCACATGAGGGTATGCAACTCTGGCCATGCTAGAGAGAGTGTCACCACCCGCACGAGGGGGTGGTTGTTTGACACACTAGTCACCCCTGCTTTGATGTATGCTGCAGCAGTATGGGCACCTGGGCTCGCCACCTCCACATGGTCTCAGATAGAGAGGCCTCAGATTCTCATGCTCTCACGGGTGATCCAGAGCAAACCCTCCGTCCCACATGACATTGTCCGGACGGAGTTTGATGTACCTCCTATGCTAGTAGAGGCCCTCTTCCAGACGATGTGCTTCATACAGAGGATAAGAGATATGCCATCAGATCGACTCTCACATAGAGCTTTTGAGGTGTCCAGGCAGCTCGCAGAGAGTGGAGATAGGAGATCATGGTATTCACAGATGATACAGTGGCTCACTCAGCATGGTCTTGACATAGATCACCTGCCACATTCCTAGTATGATATACATGCACCACACATCCAACTTCTCACAGTGAGAGGAACAGAGTCCTTCGGCAAGATTTATGGCAGCGATACACTCAAGAGACTTGGATTACACCCAGTGAGCCTCTGCCGTTGAAGATGCTATACTACAGAGATCAGTTTATGCGTATCTCAGCGGATGGATTCATACAGAGACGTGGATACATGGATGTGTACATGCCTCACAGTGCCCGAGTGGTGATTGGTCAGCTCAGAGTGTCATCACACTAGCTTGAGATTGAGGCAGGTAGGGCAGCACGGATCCCCAGAGCAGAGAGGATATGCAGACTATGCCAGGAGGAGGTTGAGAGTGAGGGACATTATGTATGCAGATGCAGAGCATACAGTGTCATTAGAGAGAGATACACCACCATCTTCAGCTGACATTCCTCACTTCTCCATATCATGGAGTCCGTAGACCAGCGCAGATTTGGCCAGTTCTTGCTAGAGACACAACGCCACAGAGAGACATTGCTACGGACTCATACCACAGGGAGAGGTGGGCGACAGCTCCAGCTCACTGATTTCTTCCAGAGATCTATCCTAGTGTCTATCCTGACACAGGAGGGGGTTACACTTCAGCGTGTTGCGGACCTCCGAGCCAGACGGAGATCGAGAGCACCAGGCTACCAGACTCCCAGACTACATCAGAGGGAGATCACAGAGTCACGTGCTCGACATCAGCACCATATCCAGGAGCGGCTAGCTCACTTACACTCACACCCGGAGATCATGCTCCAAGGTATTTTTGCCTCGCGGTCGTCTATGTATCACATATTACACTCCCATTATGGTACTGGTTGGAGCTAGACAGATCTGCATTGCATTCTTGTATACCGTGCGCATATAGGTTGCATACTGAGCCTCTAGCAGTAGTGCTCCATCCATCACCCCCCCCCACTAGCTCAGTACTTTCATAGTTTATTTCATGTTCATTTTGTTCTTTTTTTTTCTGAACATCCAGAAGACATTGACAGTTGTACATTGATTTGTCTCATAGGTCGAGTTCGGCCTCTAGTAGACATTAATACAGCTTTCTTTCTTTTCTCTCAATTTCTCACAAATTCCTCAATATTTCCAATTCCCTAAATGCTCAACTGCCCAATTTCTCATAAATCTCAAATTTCTCACAATTGCCCAATTTCTTAGGAGTCACAATTCCACAACTCCCCAATTGTCCAATTGTGACCACAATTGCCTAAGCTTTTACCATATTTTAAGTGCCTAGCTAGCACTAGCTAGTCCTACAAATAATTCTACAAACTACAAGTTCTAAACCATTTTATTGTATTTATATAGAAAAAACTACGAAACCTCTGCGTTTCTTAGCCGAAAGACGAAATGTTTTGTCGTGAAACGTCAAAAATCCCTAAAATATCAAAAACCTCGAAACGTTTTTGGTGACTATACCTCCTGTAAGCTAAAATGGCAAGGGAAGGTTATAATGACAATTGTAGAGCCACACAATAGTTGAAGTGACAAGTGTGAGGTCACTTGTCTCACTTTAATCCACTTCCTTGCCACATGTCCCAATCTAAGAGCTGGGTTCTTCCATAATCTTTACCTTTAAAAATATCCCAATTGGTAGACCTTTTGCCGAATGTGCTTTGGCATGTCCCCCCCCCCCCCCCCCCCAGACGTAATGACGCGAACGGAATTTTCATCGGAGAATAGTAATCCTCCTAAATTTTAGGATTGAGATCCTTTGGATAATCCCCCATCCCAAAAGTTGTACTTTTCAAATATTTAGACGTCCTAGAGTCCACCAGACCCCTTTCATACTAGGAAATGTCCAAGCTGGTGACACAATTGTTAATAATAAACCTAGTCTAGGTGTCCTTTCACACCAACGGTCCAAGGACAAAAGTACCCTTGGAGTAAGTGCTTGTTCACATCCAGCACTACATATAAGCATATGTCCTCATAAGCAAGGGCTGCATCAGATACCACACATGCATGCAACACACATACACACGAGCATGTAACACACACACACACGGGCGAGTGAAAGCACTCAGTTGCACAAAGAAGACTGACACTATCGTTGGCGCACAAAATCTTTCACGCAGTCGTCGTTGGATAGATTCGCATGCACACACGCGCGCGCGCGCACACACACACACACACACACACACACACACACATTATATTATATTATACACACATACATATATTATATTATATTATACACACACTATAAGCCTAGCGGGACGTGCAGTGACACTCAACCACGTGTCCAAGAGAGAAAGATATAGAGAGAGAGGAGAGAGAGAGCGGAGAACAGGCTTGCTCCCTTTCAGGAATTTATTCATGAACAATCCACGGATCCGCTGGCCAGGATCAATACAATCAATGAATACAAAACAAATAGATATGCCGATGTAGGATATCCAATTCGATGTCGAGGCACAAGATCTTTTATGCCGAGCACACCACGGGGATGACCTAAAGTGTCTCTCTCACCGGGCTCGTACCAGATCCAATATCCAAATCCAAATCCAAATCCAAGTTCGAAGTCCAAATCAAAACCAAAACCAAGTCCAGATCAAGTCTAAGTCCAAAATACAAGTCTAAGTCCAAAATACAAGTTCAGATCCAAATCTAAGTCCAAGTCGAGATCCAAGTCCAAATCCAAGTTCAGATCCAAATCCAAGTCCAGATCCAAGTCTGGATCCAAATCCAAGTCTAAATCCAAGTCTGGATCCAAATCCAAGTTTGGATCCAATCCAAGTCTAAGTTCCAATTCATGTCCAAACTTCATGCTGAAGCTATATGTCCAAGTTCTCCATGTTTATGTCCAAGCTTCATGCCCAAGCTATATGTCCAAGTTCTATGTTTATGTCCAAGCTTCATGCCGAAGCTATATGTCCAAGTTCCATGTTTATGTCCAAGCTTCATGCCCAAGTTCTCCATGTCCAAGCTCTATGTCCAAGAAATACTCGCTCATCCCATTAGTAATTTCCATAACTCCTAAGGCCTTGTCCATGAAGAAAACCATGGAAAAGCTCTTTCTCACAAGAAAGCTCATATAAAATCTGTTTTGATGGTTTTTGGGCGATAAAAACTTCCAAAAAGCAGTTTTTAGGATTTTTGGAGCAATTTTAGGGTTTCTAAAATTTTATGTTCGCATAGCCAGTACAATTCCGTACGGCTGTACGGATCCGTACAGTCATATGGAAAGATGATGACATGGCACTGCAGTTGATGGAGGCGCTCTTGAATCAACCGGCAACGATGAAAAACTCCTTGATGTGGTTCATAGATGATGATGAAGAAGATGATCTCCACGCTTCAACGAAGATGGCAACGCGATGAAGAGGTTCTTCTTCAACTTGATGCTCAAGAGAGGATCATGCTTCTTTTATACTTGGGGAAGCCTTGCTTTTTGCCAAAAAGTGATGCTTTTGCTTTGCTTTTGCCTTTTACTTTGCTTTTGGTCTTTTTAATAGTAAAATATTACTCAACTTTAGTCATTGCTTTTCTAGCTTCAAGGCCTTGCTTTTTGGCCTTGGAGGTGCTTTTTGAAAAAGTAGCTTTTAGCTTTTTGATTTAGTTCGATGTCCTCTTTCCAATGATGCCCTCAACTCTTGGTCAAAGCAGTTGACTTTTTACTTTTTCTTGCTTTTTGACCAAGGCTTGTGCTTTTTCCTGTGCCAGTTTTAAGAACCCCGTTCCCATGTGTCCACCAACCTGTCCATGTGTCCGGGAAAGAGTTCCATCCTGTGAAAAAGAGCTCGGAGGGCCAAATAATTACACACACACACACACACACACACACACACACACACACACACACACGTATAAGCATATGCCCTGATATATATTACATATGCACTCGCGCTTGCACACACACACACACATTATATACACGCACGCACATGTATTTACATGTATATATGTACATACATATATACGTGTATTTACATGTATATATGTACATACATATATACATGTCTATATACCTATATATCTATATAAATATACACACTTTTTTTTGTGTGTGGCGCACACTACTGCAAAAAACGCCGGTACACTGTGACCCCGACACACACACACATGTATAGACGTATACATATGTACACACACACACACACACACACACACACGTGTGTGTGTGTGTGCGCAACCTAAAACCTCATCTCAATCCCCCATTTCAAGTAATTTGGTATTGTCATCTAAAACATACGTATATATTAGACCTGGCCATACAAGAGGACAACTATCGTCATCATATAAATACATATATATGTATATATGTGTACACACACACACACACACACACACACACACACACACACGTGTGTGTGTGTACTATCGTCATCATGTAAATACATATATATATATATGTGTGTACACACGCACGCACACACACACACACACACACAAACAAACACACGTGTGTGTGTGTGTGTGTGTGTGTACACAAATATACATATATATGTATTTATATGATGACGATAGTTGTCCTCTTATATGGCCATGTCTAACACACACACACACACACACAAAAACACACACGTGTGTGTGTACGTGTGTACCATAGTCACAAGGGAACGTCGTTCCAAGCTCTTGGAACGGGGGAACGCGTTCCATAGAGATAGCCGTTCCCGTTCCCGTTCCCGTTCCCGTTCCAAAATGGCACCGCAGACCATGTAAGAAATATAAGTGAACTATGTATCATGTAGAACACATCTATGCATTATCATGGCCACTACTGAGATGGTTTGAGGTTCTTTCTTTACTATGCCTCTTTCCAAAGCATTTACAGATATATAAAGTAAATTTATAAACACATTTATGCAATGATGTGGCGTTCCCGATTCCGTTCCCTTTTATTCAAGCTTTTCGTTCCCGTTCCAAACAGTCATCCGTTCCCCAAAACGTTCCCGTTCCCTTGTGACTATGGTGTGTACACATATATACATATATGTGTATTTATATGATGACGATAGTTGTCCTCTTATATGGCCATGTCTAATATATACATATGTTTTAGATGACAATGCCAAATTACTTGAAATGGGGGATTGAGATGAGGTTTTAGGTTCGAACCTTTTTATGGTTTATGTACTTCCTGTTGGTGTCCAACATGGCAAATTTTGTGCCAACACCTTTTCTTGCATGGTGCATGCCGATGAAGTTAAGTTTGTGCTGCAGATTTTTGAAGATGCATTTCTCTCTTGTCCAACTCTTAATCTCATTGAAACCCTTGCAGCTTGATGAGAGCAACAAGTCTGAGCAAACAGAAGTGCAAAGGAGCAAAGCACGGCTAGACCACTTAGAAATTCTACAAATTGGAGGCAAGGAAATGCAATCAAAATGGAACAACGTGCGTGTGGATCGCATTTTAGTAGATTATACGCTTCGCTCATCCTATTATGACACAGCGTTGAAGCTAGCTGAATCCAGTGGCATCGAGGTACTGCTACCCTGGCCCAATTTTCAATGACATCTATGTTCTTCCTGACTTGTGCAGATGAGGGTTGTATTGATGGATCAGATGAAGACAAGCATATTTGCAAAACCCTATCAACAAATGGTCTTGATGACTGCAGGATCTTGTGGATACCGATATTTTTTTGGATGCCAAGAAGGTGATCGAATGCTTGCGGAACAAGGATTGTTCTGAGGCTCTTGCATGGTGTGCTGAGAACAAATCCAAGCTGAAAAAAGCCAAGGTCTAAGTTTTCCAGCTACTCATTCCAAAAATTTAGCTAATTACTCTTTCCATTATATTTACATACAACATATGCTAATTATGCTATTAATTTATGCCTGAAGCCACTATTGCACTCTTATCTTTGTAATGAGCTATTTTTCATTTGACCAATTTAAGGATTCTTAAAATAGATTGCTGCACCGGTCATACATTGGTGGGCATGATGTTTCTAAAATCAGCTGTCTCTATGTGCGTGCTTCGGGGGAGGGGGGGTGGGGAGGGGAATTGGCCTTCAAGAGTGGTAGGACAGCAAGGCGATCTCTTGGGCTACAGCCAAAAACAGCCCAGGCCAGCTGGGTCACGGTTTGGGCTTGTCAGCAGCCTCTCAGAGGGGGAAAACTCCCCATATTGCTAGCCATGTAGCAGGTTGAAAGGAAAGATCCAATTAGTAAAACTGTTATCTGGAAGCAGATTACAACACTCCGAGGAGGTATAAATGCTAGAAAAAAAGAGAGATTCTGGGGGCACGGCTCCATCCATGGCTGGTCACTCTTGGGGATTACATCCTTGGGGGAGGGGAGAAGCCACACTGGGCGCTTGTAATGCAAGAAAAGACAGACACCGTTCCTAGTGAGAAAGGGACCCAGACCATAATCTGAGCTGCCTTGCAAGCACTCCTAGCATTCTTGGAAGGTGTGGAACTAAGAGGCGATTCTCCCAAAGCCACAGACATCATGAAGTGTCGTCACTTTGAGAGAATAGGGATCGATATGCCATTGATAGTCGTGGAATCCTACCACTCACCCGCTGTGGAGGGGTAGTTCTTGCCAAAGTTAGCGCGTCTAGGTAGTAGGTGGCCAAAGTCCCCAACTGAATAGGCCATCTGGGGCAAACACGCCCATGGGGCCTGCATGGCACAAAGACCGCCAAGGGGACACCATAACGTGAGAAGAAAGCTACCCACTCAGGTTCAGGTGGAGGGGCTAACGAGGTACGCCAATCGGGTGGGATGGCAGAAATGATGGTGAGGCTTAAGTGTGTCCCCTTGTGGATCCTTGATAAGCGCTCGTGTTGGGGCTTTGGGGCGGGCGGGGGGGGAGGGGGGGGGGGGGAGCCAAGTGCCCACTGTCTGGGCCAGCCTTGAGCATAGGCAGCCCCATGCTGTGTGAGCGCGAGTGCTGAGGTAGTGACCAGAGGGGAGATGAGAGCGAGCATTCCATAGCAGCGGCTGCCAAAAGAGCTCCTCAACGCAGGAGCGAGGTTTCTGAAAGAGGGAGGGACGAAGGACCTCTCAGGCATGAATAAAGCTGGCGGCAAACTTGTCCCTGAAAGAGGGACCGAGCTTGTGGAGAGGGGGCGTTGAGAAGATTCACTTAATGGCAGCCACTGTTCTTGACATGATGGGGTGCAGGCTAAGATTCATGCAAAGAGGAAGTGCTTCCATGGTTCTCCTTCAGCTGGAGTCTACGGACAACGAGCTTCCCTAGTAAAGCTCCGCTCTTGGTGGCAGGATTAATGATGCCAGGGCCTCCCCTCTGAGGAGACTATACGATGACTCTCCATGCCACCTTGGTGCGAGCCGCCCACTCATCACTGCCGGGCCACAAGAAGTTTCCAATGAGCTACTGTATTTGTCTGATGCAAGACCGAGAAAAAGCCCAACAAGAAGCAATGTACCGCATGGTGGTTAGGAGTACGTGGTTGGCCACCACTACCCGTCCAACCAAGGAGAGTCGAGTTGAACCCCAGTAAAGCAGCTTCCTCTGAATGCTCGAGGAGGGGGGCGATCTGCTGCTCGGAAGAAATGTCTATGCCCACATGGCAGCTGAGGTAGTAAACTGCAGTGCCCCTAGGAATCCACCGAAAGGCCCCAACTAGATGCCAAGTCGGGGTGGGGATGCACCGACCCAAAAATCACACAACGTGTGCGAGTTAGTGCAGGCGGCTGCTGAGGCTAGGCAAAACTCCTTGACGGCACCAACAAAGCGCTGCAGGTTTCCTTCCGTGCCAGAGAGAGAGGCTGCCCTGTCATCAACAAACTCTGCATCTAGAAGCTCCTCTAGGGTGCGGATGGGTAGACTGATGCCCTGTTCCTGTGCCTAGAGAAAGCAGCTTATCCCATTCACCACAAAAGAGAAAAAGAAAAGGGTAGCAGCAAAATGAAAAAGTACTGAATTAAAAAGCTGAATCTAGGTGTGCAATAAGTACAATGAGTGGGGGAGGTGATGGAGCTCTACTACTAGGAGAATGCAAAACTATATGCATGGAGTATACAATCATGATATGCAACCTAGCTAGCTCCATCCTGTACCATACTGGGAGTATAGAATGGTATACATCAATGAAGGGGGTGTCCACAGCGAGTCGCTCCGCACCCTCTCTGTGAAACTGAGCTTTGATCTCTGTCATCTCTCTCTCGTATAGGCGTGGTGTCCAAAAGCCAGGTGTCCTCTGTCTCCTGCGGGCTCTGAGTGTCTCTGCTCTCTGGAGAGTAATTCCCTGCTGTGTAGGGACTGGGAGTGGGGTGGATCTCTGAAAAAATGTAGTAATCTGTGTCTGTTGTCCCCCCTCTGGAGCTGTCTGAGCCTCTAATGATGTCTCTCTGTGACACTGTATGTCTAGAATGAATCTCCCCAGTATGCGCTGGTCTGTTGCCTCAAAGATCTGGCGTAGGGAATGTGGCTCTCTGAATAAAATGGGATATCTCTCTCTGATGGCTGTATATGCTCTGCATCTGCATACATAATGCTCCTCACTCTCCACCTCCTCTCTGCACAATCTGCATACCCTCTCCTCTCGGGGGATCCGTGCTGCTCTGCCAGTCTCGATCTCCAATCGATGTGATGAGACTCTAAGCTGACCAATAGCTACTTGGGAGCCGTGTGGTAAAAAGCCCTCCATGTATCTAGGCCTCTCTATAAATCCATCATCAGTGATACTCATTGTCACCAGCGTGGACATTTCCCAGTCTGAAAGGGGTCTGGTGGACTCCAGGATGTTAAAATATTTGGAAAGTACAAGCTTTGGGAATGGGGGATTATCCTAGAATACAAAGGACCACACTCCTAAAATTTAGGAGAGTTGCTATTTTTGACCCGACTCCGATGGAAATTCTGTTCGCGTCATTACATCTGGAATTGAGCAGATACCAAGAGTTGGCAAAGTGCCTATGACAGAATATCTACCAGTTGGGATATTTTTAGAGGTAAAGATTATGGAAGGACCCATCTCTTAGATTGGGACATGTGGCAAGAAAGTGGATCAAAGTGAGACAAGTGGCCTCACACTTGTCACTTCAGCTATTGTGTGGCTCTCCACTTGTCATCGTAGCCTTCTCTTGCCATTTTAGCTCATGGGAGGCCCAAATCTATAAATTGGAGCCCTCTCTCTTCATTAATAGAGGCTCTCTTGCTGCACACTAGCCTCTACCACCGTTACAGTCTGCCCTAATGATGGCTACTCTCTTTCTCTCTCTCTTGAAGGCTGCCCATGAAGAATACCGGCTGTTGGGGACTGTTTTGGAGGCTTCCATCGCGAAGAAATACTGAAGGCAAGGGTATTTAATCATTTATTATGATTTCTAGCCATTGTACTTGTTGTACCAGCATTTGTACTTGTTGTACCAGCCCTTGTATTGGCTGTACCAACTTCTATACTTGCTGTACCACCCACTGTACTGGCTGTACCAACTTCTGTACTTGTTGTACTTGCTGTACCAGCCACCGTACCGGCTGTACCAACCACCAAACCGGCTGTACCAGCCACTGTACCTATTGTACCAACCATTGTACTTGCTGTACCCTTTCTATTGCATGAAGACCCGTGGTTTTTGGGGAAGAATCAGTACCCACACGGAGGTATATGGATTATATTGTTGGCTCGGCATTTCTACAGCCTATGTTCCGGCTTGGTTGCCTCGTGTTGGGCTGTGTTATGGCATTTGTATATGGATAATCCGGCATATCCCGTGGGTAATAAAATACTCCAAGGGGGGGGGGGGGGTCGGCCCATTCCGGCCTCTGTGCGGTGTCACGTGTGCAAGCTCCATTTTCAGCATTTGTGGATGTTTTGTCCAGCTTTTATGTTTGTTTAAGTGGTTTAATATGCATTGATGGTATGAACAAGTGTGTCAAAGGCCCTAGTTCCCCGGGCACTCACCGTCGCGAGTTTCATTGGTATCAGAGCATAGGCTTTCTTGGAAGCGGAGGCTTCCTTCTATCAATAAGGAAGAGAAAAGATCTCAAGTGGGGACCACACTTACCATCATTGCTGTTAAGCATGGCCAGCTGCTTCATAGCTTATGAAGCAAGAGCATGAGCAATAGACAGCTTGTTGATCTAAGGATTTATGAATTCACAGAATTTTATCGTGGAAGTGTGAAGCTGACTTTATGTGCACACGTTTAGCACTCTTTCCATATGGATATTGTGGATTATATTATCAAGCTTACAGGCAAGCTATATGGAGATATATCTCAGGATATCTTAAGGATATGGTGATGAGATATTTCTTTTGGCTTCATGACCAACCTGGCAAAGAAAAGCTAAGTATACTTTGAGTTTGCAAAGTTGGTGCTTTGGCTATTTACTATGAAGTGTTTTTGATGTTCACTAACTCTTATATAGCTATGCAAGGAGAAAGGTGTTGTTGTTTGCCTTGAGATGGTTTCAGGGAAACATTGTTTATGGCTCCCTTTAATGGGATGAATTCTTTTCATTGGGATGGATTATATCGATGGAGATTTCTTGTCCTACGTGCTCTCTTGAAGGTTGCTTCTGCCATGTGAGGGTGGAACAATAGAGAGCATATGGAAGGGAACATGGGCACTTCAAAGGGTAGTGACAAGCACAACATACCCTGTGTAGTGTTCTCTTGTCCTACGTGCTCTCTTGAAGGTTGTTTCTACCATGTGAGGGTGGAACAATAGAGAGCATATGGAAGGGAACATGGGCACTTCAAAGGGTAGTGACAAGCACAACATACCCTGTGTAGTGTTCTCTTGTCCTACGTGCTCTCTTGAAGATTGTTTCTACCATGTGAGGGTGGAACAATAGAGAGCAGATGGAAGGGAACATGGGCACTTCAAAGGGTAGTGACAAGCACAACATACCCTGTGTAGTGTTCTCTTGTCCTAAGTGCTCTCTTGAAGATTGTTTCTACCATGTGTGGGTGGAACAATAGAGAGCAGATGGAAGGGAACATGGGCACTTGAGAGGCTAGTGTGAGTTGGTGGCCGAAATGCCTACAAACTATTGGTGGCCGAAATGCCTATAAACTATGTGTAGCAGAAAAGCTTATGGAACACCAGGTTATCTATGCCTGCGAGTGATTGTTTTATCTTGTTACTTGAGCCCACCTCTCATCCAAGGTGTGTGGTCAGAGTACCAACACGGAGTGCAAGTGGTAAAGTGGACATGACGGGACTTATGTCTATGCCAAGGGTCATGTGGACAGATGTCTTGTTGGCAGGAGACTTATTTTGTCTCGCCCATTTACTTGGGACATGGATTATGATATCTGGACTTATGGGACTGTTTTGTCTCGCACATTAACTTTTGGGACATGGATTATGATATCTGGACTTATGGGACTGTTTTTTGTCTCACCCATTTATCTTGGGACATGATTTTGATATTGGTATTATGGAGACTTATTTAGTCTCGCCCATTTCTTTGGGACACTCTTCAGTTATATTGGATTTTTGAGACTGTCTCGTCTCACCCAATCGATGGGACATGATTATATCTTGAATATATGGCTTGAAGCTTAAAGTTGCGGACAACTTTTAAGAAGTTGGGGAGGATGTCACCAGCCTGGACATTTCCCAGTCTGAAAGGGGTCTGGTGGACTCCAGGATGTTAAAATATTTGGAAAGTACAAGCTTTGGGAATGGGGGATTATCCTAGAATACAAAGGACCACACTCCTAAAATTTAGGAGAGTTACTATTTTTGGCCCGACTCCGATCGAAATTCTGTTCGCGTCATTACATCTGGAATTGAGCAGATACCAAGAGTTGGCAAAGTGCCTATGACAGAATGTCTACTAGTTGGGATATTTTTAGAGGTAAAGATTATGGAAGGACCCATCTCTTAGATTGGGACATGTGGCAAGAAAGTGGATCAAAGTGAGACAAGTGGCCTCACACTTGTCAGAAAGTGGATCAAAGTGAGACAAGTGGCCTCACACTTGTCACTTCAGCTATTGTGTGGCTCTCTACTTGTCATCGTAGCCTTCTCTTGCCAATTTAGCTCATGGGAGGCCCAAATCTATAAATTGGAGCCCTCTCTCTTCATTAATAGAGGCTCTCTTGCTGCACACTAGCCTCTACCACCGTTACAGTCTGCCCTAATGATGGCTACTCTCTTTCTCTCTCTCTTGAAGGCTGCCCATGAAGAATACTGGCTGTTGGGGACTGTTTTGGAGGCTTCCATCGCGAAGAAACACTGAAGGCAAGGGTATTTAATCATTTATTATGATTTCTAGCCATTGTACTTGTTGTACCAACATTTGTACTTGCTGTACCAGCCCTTGTATTGGTTGTACCAACTTCTATACTTGTTGTACCACCCATTGTACCGGTTGTACCAGCTTTTGTACTTGTTGTACCTACTATACCAGCCACCGTACCGGCTATACCAGCCACCATACCGGCTATACCAGCCATTGTACCGGCTGTACCAGCCATTGTACTTGCTGTACCGGCTGAATGGAGAGTTGTACTTGCTGTACCCTTTCTATTGCATGAAGACCCGTGGTTTTTGGGGAAGAATCAGTACCCACACGGAGGTATATGGATTATATTGTTGGCTCGGCATTTCTACAGCCTATGTTCCGGCTTGGTTGCCTCGTGTTGGGCTGTGTTATGGCATTTGTATATGGATAATCCGGCATCTCCCGTGGGGAGAGTAAGGCCCTCAAAGCTTGTGCATGATATTATTCTCCTTGGGTAATAAAATACTCCAAGGGGGGGGTCGGCCCATTCCGGCCTCTATGTGGTGTCACGTGTGCAAGCTCCATTTTCAGCATTTGTGGATGTTTTGTCCAGCTTTTATGTTTGTTTAAGTGGTTTAATATGCATTGATGGTATCAACAAGTGTGTCAAAGGCTCTAGTTCCCCGGGCACTCACCGCCCCGAGTTTCACTCATGAAGTGATCTCTGTAGTATAGCATCTTTGGTGGAAGAGGCTGTGTAGGCGATATCCATGTCTCTCGTGTATAGAGCTGCCATAGGTCCTGTCTCAATACTCTGTTCCTCTCACAATGAGAGAGACGGATATGTGGTGCATCCCTGTCATACTGGAATGGTGGTAGATGATCCATGTCTAGGCCGTGCTGTGAGAACCAATGTGTGACCTATGCGTACCATGATCCTGTGTCTCCTGCCTCACCCAGCTGTCTAGATGCCTCAAAAGCTCTGTATGACAATCTCTCCTGTGGCATCTCTCTGAATCTGTCTAGCAGGCATATAGTCTGGAATATGGCCTCTACCATCATAGGAGGCGCAACAAACTCTGCTCGGATAATGTCATGAGGTACTGACGGTTTGCTGCGTATCATGCGTGCCATCATGAGGACCTGTGGTCTCTGTATCTGTGTCCACCAATGGGTAGCAAGTCCTGGCGTCCATACCGTTGCTCCATACATCAGTGCCGGTGTGACTAATGTGTCAAATAGCCACCCCTTCGTCCGGGGCTCCTGCAAATGCGCCTGGTGGCATTGTCTCTCTAGCATAGCCAATGCTGCATATCCCCATGTCAATCTGGCTCTGGCTGCTGAACCCATGGTGAAGCACGTGGCTGCTGCAGAGAAGGTAACCCCTAGGTACACGTATGATGTCACCACCTCCACTTGGCGTCCTGCGAGAGTGAATGTTAGCTGACTCCTGCCCTGTCTCGATGTATGAAAGACCATAACCTTGGTTTTCCCAAGGTTCACAGTAAGACCCCTCTGTGTGCAGAAATCATCGAGTGCATGTAGATGCTGTTGTAGACCTCCTGGAGACTTAGACACTAATACAATATCATCAGCATAAAGCATAATATGTACTGAGGTACCTGCTAGATCAACTCCATCTCCGCCTCCCCGTGTAATGAAGTCAACCACCTCATCAATGTATAACCCAAATAGCGTGGGGGAAAGTGGGCATCCTTGCTTCACACCAATGGTGCTAGTGATAGTCTCGAACATACCTCCTGGGCATCTGACTCGCCCAAAAACCTGCTCATATAATGCATAGATGCCCCATGTCATATCTGCTGGTATGCCAAGAGACTGCAGGCGCTGAAAGAGCCTCTCTCGTGGTATTGTGTCAAATGCCTTGCGAAAAACCACATAGCAGCAATAGAGCTTTCTCTTCCTCACTCTGGCCTGATCAATCATGCATCTCAAAGTGAATACATGGTCAGTGGTAGAGAAAGCTCTCCTGAAGCCTGCCTGCCCTGATGAGCGTAAACCTGCTCGCTCAGCATATAAGCTAAGCTCTTGCTCCAATACTGCACCATAGAGTTTGGCCAACACGTGGCCAACCATAACCGTCCTGTAGTTGCTCGGATCGAGCATATCCCCTGTTTTGTGGATCGGCACAATGGTGTGCATCGTCCACTCCGCAAGCAAACACTCTGCTAGTGCCCTGTTAAACAGGTGTGCAAGAAAAGGAGCCAAAGAATCTACTGCATATATGAGATGCTGACCCTGTAGGCCCATATGGTCGGCGGCCCGTCCATGCTGTAGGCGGCGGATAGCTTCCTTTATCATTGAGTGGGTAAAGAAGCTAGCTATGGTAGGTCGAGGCTCCTGTGGCTGAGGTATAGGTGGCTGTTGTGGGGCATGGTATAGGCCCTCTGCATATGTGCGCCATGTCGGTGGGTCTGCAATGGGTGTCAGTGTCCGGGGCTCTCTGAAGTGCCGCCATGAGATAGGGCTATCTCTACTCATGAAGAAATGGAAGATCTCTAGCTCCTGTATCTCTGCGAAGGCCCGCCTTTTGCGGCGAGTAAGTCTCCTCATCTCTCTCCTCGACTCGTGCTCTGTGATGGCTCCCAAGGCTCTCTGTATGCGGAGCCGTGAGTATAGGGCTCTGCACTCGTCATCATACTATCTGTTCTAGGGCATAGTCCCAGATCTCGCAGGCTCTCCTGAGTGGATACGATGTGGGAAGCTCTGTAATGTAGCCGTGTGTAGGAGTGATGCCAGCTGGGTTGTAATGGTATCCATAGGTGCCAGGGGATCCATGTGTAGGAGCCCATCCTCTACTCTGCCAGTGTATATGTCTGCCATGTCATGTGTGAAGTAGATGGTTGTGTGGCGTCGGTATGTGGGGGGCTGGTGATACTGGTGATCCGGCTAGTGAAAATGCCAAGTATGTGTGATCTGCCCCAATAGGACGAGGTGGGATGGAGAATGAGGTGACAAGCTGTGATGCCTCCAAAGACCCCATAATGTAGTCCACCACCGTGCCTCCAGTCCGTGTATGACCCCCATGTGGGAAGCATGTCAGCCCTCCTGATCCCGGCCACTGTAGCATCCCGTTATAAATAACGAGACGATGCCTGGCTCCCAACTCTAGTAAGTGGTCCCCATAATGTCCTCTGTCTGGTCCAGTGTCCTCTGATGCCCGACTAGCCCCTATCTCCTCTGGATCCACAGGGTGGAGGATCTCCATGTCATCATAGTCATACACCTCACACTGTCTGCACTGTGTGTGGGCATTGAAGTTACCCGTAAGAAATACTTCCCCTAGTGTAGAATAATGCATAATCTCCTCTGACAGACAAGTGTATGGCGAGGCTCCTGTCTCCTCCTCCTGTGGCATGTCCTCTGTAATGACATAGGAGGATCCTGATGGAGGAAAGTAACATAGGGCTATGTATATAACCCTGTCCTGTGAGAGCTGTAAGCTGATCCACATGTATCTGGCCTCTGGATCCTGTGCTACCACTCTCAGTCTCCCCTGTAGCTCCAGTCTGAATAGAACTGCTACTCCCCTCGACCCTCTCGAGATACCCTGGCATGTGGTCCTCCTGTATGCTGACTCCCACAAGAATCCCTCTACTCGAGGTAGCCCTCTCTGTGTGCTCTGATGTGTCGCTATCAGAAGTATGATGTCTCTCCCCACCATAACATGCTCCAGTCGTCCAGGCTGCACCATACTGCCATGTGTATCTCTGTCAGTGGTCTGGTTTGTGTCCCATAGGCCCCAAACCGCTAATCCATGGGCCGGCCATCAATGATGACCTGACCATCTCGATAGAAGGCCTTCTTGCCTTCTCTCTTCTCGTGTAAGACTCGTGGCATGCAAGCTCTCCTATGCTCTAGCTGCATCCTCGTGAGATCATCATCCAAGAAAATAGGAGCTCCCTCTAAGCTTCGTAGTATGACCCTCTTCCTCATGAAGGTGACCCTCTCCGTCTCTCCTGCAAACTGTAGGATGAGGGCTCGCTTGCGTGTTGAGTCTTTCCCGGCTCTCCATGCTTTGGTGAAGGGGAGAGGGTCCTCTTCCCTGTAGCCTAGCTTCATGCATAGAAGCTGTCCATCTTTCTCGGGAGTGGAGTTGTGTGTCTCAGCTATACCTGTGTCTCGAATGTTGAGGCGGCGGGCATGCCTCATCTTCTCCTCCTCAATGGTGGTGTGAATGATTTGATGTTCTTCCCTCTGAGTCTCCTCCCTCACTTCTTTGCGGATGTTCTTCTTCACCACCTCAACCCATCCCGTCTGCTTGGCTTCGAGTTTTCCCTCCATGTCCTTTGTGATCTCCTTGGAGATCTCTTCTTTGATGGCCGTGAGAGTGTTCTCATTGATCTCCCCCTCTTCCTTCTGTGTTCTTGACGGCTACGAGTTCCACTTTCAATGCACTCACCTCCTTCTTGAGTGCTGTGTTCTCTTGTTCAAGGTCCGTGACCCGTGCTTCGAGGGCCATGATGTGCCGGTGTAGTTTGTTCTCCACCTCATTGAGGTTGGAATTGGATGTCTTCTTATTCTCCTTGATTAGTGCCTTCATTGCCGTCTTGAGGGCCTCGAGTTTCTCTTGGAGACTCGGGGCCATTCCTCGAGATTGAGGAGAGAGAGGGATTAAGCGTCTACTGAAGACTCAATGGGCCTATGAGACCAAAATGATACAATAATGTCCATGGCATATCTCATCATGGAAAGGAAAATAAACAGAAACAAAACATAATCATAGCTATCTCACTGATGTGGTACAAAACTGTCCATGGAAACTCATCATGGAATACTAGGAACATAGAAACATGAGAGGAGCATCAGCCCCCAGTAGATGGTATACCACTCTCAAAAATATCAAGACTGAGTATGGCTGAGAGAGAGAGAGAGAGAGAGAGAGAGAGATGAGGGCAGACAACTAGACCTTTAGTGGAATGGTTTGCAGAGTAAGTTTGAATTCAAGTTAAGGCTTCAAGAATTCATTGAATTAGTACGTGGAGAGCGCATGATGGAGGCAATAATATATGCACGGAAATATCTAGCATCATGGGGGAGCACTCATATGAAAGAACTACAGCAGGCGATGGCAACTCTTGCTTTCAAAAGCAACACTGATTGTGCTGGCTATAAGGTGAGCAGGCTAAGGTATACAGGCTGGGTTTTCTTTCAACAAGCGACAGAAGCTGGTACTTACTGTTTCTTTTTTTTCTTTTTTCTTTTTTTTTTTTGGGGGGGGGGGCGGGGAATAGTTGCTGTTTGATGTAAAGCAGTGGGATGAGTTAATCGAACAATTTAAGCAGGAGTTCTCCAAGCTGTATGGAATGACAACAGAATCATTGTTAAACATTCATCTGCAAGCAGGGCTGTCGGCGCTCAAAACTCCGTATCCTTCTACACTTTTTCTGAAAAAAAATGTGAACTGATTGTATTAAAATGCGGATTCCTTGACTAAAAATTTATGATCGAAGGTTTTGCTATGAGGAGGGCTGCACAAAAGAGGATCCATTGTCCCAAGAAACGTTTAGGCAACTGGCGGCTCCTTTACCTTTCTCAAAGCACATTCATTCTAAGCTTGTATGCTACATAACAAAAGAGTTAATGGATGAAGATAATCCTCCCCAAGTTCTACCAAATGGATATGTATACAGTACAAAGGTAAGAATGTACTTCTGTATCTGAAGTAAAGCATGTTTAGCATGGTGGTAGACAGTGTATGCTTATAGCTTATGTCGTAAAATGTTTTCCCAAGACTTCTTCCTCCTTTTTGCTAGTGATAGTTAGAATGTTGGATGCTAAGGATAGTATGTGGGGGTGATTGAAGGAAGAGTCACAGCTGGAGAGTCTGCACATCCAGGCCCCCTTGCCCCAGCCTTCCGCCTCTCCATCCCCCTGCCTGCACCCTCTCTCTCTTTCTCCCCCCTCCTTTTGCTCTGCTCTCACTTCCCCTCTTTGTTGCACTGTTTCCCCCTCCTGTGCAAACCCCCTCTTCCTCCGCGTAGCATGCTTGCCATCCCCTTTTTGACCTGCACTCCCCCCTTTGCTCCTTCACCCCATTTCCCCCCTATTGAACCTGTCATGCTCCCCTCTTCTGCTTGCCTCTTTTTTCACTGTCCCTTCTTTCTTTACTCCCACGTCTACACGTTGACTCCCCCCTATCCATGTGGTCCTCAAGCACTCCCGTCCCCCTAAGTTCTAACTCCGACATAGGTGCTGCGATCTTCTTCTCCAGTCAAGTGTGGCGTTGGATCACAAGTGGGACATCCCCTCCATCAAGACTACAATGGGAGACTAGCCCACTTTTTTCTCCGGCTTCCTTGGAGACTTACTTCTATTGCTGGGACCATTCTTGTATATATTACTGCCCTCCAATTAGGCCCCACCTCATCAGCCATGATACACATACTTCCTCACTCTAGGAGTGGGTTCACACACAGGTAAGACCTTGATTCCCAACAATCCTCCTCTCAATGGATTACCTCATACTGTGTCAAGAATAAATCTTAGGCTCATGGCCTAGTTTCTCATGCCAATTATGGAGTGCCAAGGGTAGAGTACACACGAGATCAAGTCACCCACAAAACACAATTGAACATAGACTTGATCAGTACGGCTACGGCCACATCTTCCTCAACTTTAGCTTTGAGTGCAGCAAGCTGGTTCATCAGGGACTTCTTGTTCACATCAGGGACTTCATCTTGTTCACATGAGTGCCGAAGTTCTCATGTGATTGCATCATCAGGCTGTAGAACTCTATCTACAAAGATACCTTACAGCTCTTTCTGTGTGCTCCAAAGAGCTTATCTAGCATCTCATAAGCTTCTTTTGAAGTCGGGAGATCAACAACGTGGTGTATGAAATTGTCGGACAAGCCTAGTGCTATAAAGTCAAAGGCTTTCTGATCTCGGAGCTTCCAAGCTCTTTGGGCATGATATTCTGCTCCAGGCATTTTCTCGTCTCCTTCAATGAAAGTCCAGAGGCTTTCTCTCATCAGGCTAAATTTTAGTTTAGTCTGCCAGGTATGGAAATTATCTCCGTTTAAATTTTCAATGAATAGATGAGTGGCCATGATAGGCATTGAATATGGAAAGATCTTAGCGAAGGAATAAATCCAATGCCAATGTCTAGTCTCTTACAAAGCAAAATGGCCAAAAAAATTTAGGGTTTTCAAAAATTAGGACTTTTGGAAATCAGGGTTTCTAAATTTGGGGTTATTTGAAAATGACGCTATAGCAACATCTTAATGTCACATATGTACTCTCAATTTTAAAAAATAAAGGAGAATTCGAGATAAATGCTTTGATTAAGATAGACTTTCAAAAAATGATATAAGCCCCAAATTTGTACCTTCCTAATGTTTTTGATTTTCTTTGCAATGCTCCTACTTTGCTCTGTTTTGGTTGTGGAAGCTTCCGCTTTCTTCAATTCATCTACGCTGCCTTGGGTTGTAGTGTTGGAACTTTTAATAAAGCTTACTAAGCATTATAATATAAGGCTTATTATGTAGTTATTTGGCCCTCCTAGCTCTTTTCACATGATGGAACTCATGCCTGGGCACATGGAGTTATGGACAGGTTGATGAAAGCATTGGATCAGGAATCATGAAGTTGGCACAAGAAATAGCACCAATTTTTGTCAAAAATCAAGAAAAAGCAAAAAGTCAAACTAAGTTGACCGCGAGCCAAGGGCACCATTGAAAAGAGGAGATTGGACCGGATCAAAAACTAAAAGCTGCTTTTCCAAAAAGCAGCTCTAAGGCCAAAAAGCAAGGCCTTGAAGCTAGAAAAGCAATAATTCAAGAACTTTGGCAAAAGATGAGTAGTATTTTATTATTATTAAAATATAAAAGCAAAAAGCTTAGCTAAAGCTTTTCTGGTAAAAAGCGGGGCTCTTCCCAAGGATAAAAAGAACCTTGAGCCCCTCTTCTTTGGCATCAAGTGTGTGGAGAGCAAGGAGATCATCATCAACATCATTGTCATCATCTTCAACCTCACCACCCTCTTTATTCGCTGGGTCTTCCGCTAAGGTTGGGATTTGATTCAGACATTGGATACTGGTACTAGCCCGGTGAGAAATTCTTGTGGGTCATCCTTGTGGTGTGCTCAACATCAGAGATCTTGTGCCTCAACATTGACTTCGACCAAGGATTCTACATTGACATATTTGTTTGATATTGTATTCATTGATTGTATTGGACTTGGCTTAAAAAAGCCCATGGATTGTTCCTGAGAAAATTCGTGAAAGGAAGCGGGGCTTGTTCTCCGCTCAGTGTGGTGTGTAAGTTTCTTATTCCCTTCTTTCTCTCCCCTCTCTCTCTATATCTTTATCTCTTGGACACGTGGTTGTGTCACGGCACGCTTTGTTGGGCTTACAATGGTATCAGACTTCAATGCAAGGATTGCTCTTGAGGAAATCTTTCTTGGAGTGAAAGAGGCATTTCAAGAGTAGAGGGAGACCAAGGGCCTAATGAAGGGAACAACTATGAGGCCAATACATGACTTCAAGGTGGGAGCCAAGGCCGACAATCTATTGCTCATGAAACCGCAACCATGACTTCAACAGAGTACCAGGATTTTCAGCAGTTTAGACAATTTCTTCAAGATAAAGAATTCCTTGCTTGGAGAGCCAAGAAGGAACAAGACCATAGAAGGGCTCGGATGTTTGAAGATTTCATCAAGGATCAACCCACCGAAGCCGAAGGAGTAGAAGCTGCCAAAGCTTATCTTTGGGCCAAAGGAGTCACCATTGGAGAAGGGTCTAGAGCTACCCATTCCGCTTCTTGTGGAGGAAACAAGGAGGACATCCCTAGGCCCGCTCTCTCGGACGCAACATCATCGGGCCAAGTAAGGGAAAAGAAGGCAAAGGCGCCTTCAACAACCGGCAAAGTGGACTTCAAGCCGGGAGAGAAGAGCGTCAAGTTTGATGCTTTTTACGGAAAGTGTGACACTCAATTTTGGAGGCGAGGGCTTCTCCGAAAAGTCTAAGCTTTGTATGGTTCGTATGCATTTGAAGGATGCTGCTTGAATTGGTGGCTAAAGGTGGTACAAGACGGGACGGAGAGAAAGTCATGGACAGATTTCAAGACCATGTTCAACAAGAAGTTTCTACCCGCAAATTTTGAAGCGGATGTTCAGAAAAAATGGGATGAGGTAAAGCAAAAAGTCGGTGAGAATGTGGCAACTTACCTTAATTAACTTTTGAGCTGTCTCATTAAACTTTACTTCTTATACTCCCATTCTTTCACTAATGGAAATGTATCATGTGAGTCAAGTACAACAGGAGGAGATTATGAAGCAAGTGAATGAGTTACTGGAGAAGGGTTTGACTAGACCCAGTTCATCACCCTTTTGCTCTCCAGTTTTATTGGTTCAGAAAAAGGATGGTTCTTTGCATATGTGTATTGATTACAGGGCTCTTAATAGGATCATTGTGAAGAACAGGTTTCCTATTCCTAGGATTGATGAAATGTAACTATTTGGCCCTCCTAGCTCTTTTCACAAGATGGAACTCATGCCCGGACACATGGACATGTTGATGAAAGCATGGGATCAGGGATCATGAAGTTGGCACAAGAAAAAGCATGAGTTTAGGTCAAAAATCAAGAAAAAGCAAAAAGTCGAACTAAGTTGACCACAAGCCAAGGGCACCATTGGAAAGAGGAGACTGAGCTGGATCAAAAAGCTAAAAGCCGCTTTTCCAAAAAGCAGCTCGAGCCAAAAAAGCAAGGCCTTGAAGGTAGAAAAGCAATAATTCAAGAACTTTGGCAAAAGATGATTAATATTTTATTATTAATAAAATATCAAACCAAAAAGACAAAAGCAAAGCAAAAAGCTTGGCTAAAGCTTTTCTAGCAAAAAGTAGGGCTCTCCCCGCGTATAAAAAGAACCTTGAGTCCCTCTTCTTTGGCATCAAGTGTGTAGAGAGCAAGGAGATCATCATCAACATCATCATCATCATTTTAACCTCACCACCCTCTCCATTCGCCGGGTCTAGGGCTGCGCCTCCATCTTCCACCAAGTCTGCATGTGTTTCAGTCGTGCGCCACCGTTGCTTCGCCTGCATAGTCCGTGCACCACCTTGCTCCGCTGTCGCATAGCCGCCCTGCACTGGTTGCGTCGTCGATCGTTGCTGCATGCTCTGCCAGTTCTACCTGCTTCGCTTACTCTGCTTGCTCCACCTACAGTACTGCCAACAGCGGCAATAGCGCAGAAAGCGCTGCTAGCAGTAGCAAACGCCAGTTCTGCTTACAGCAGCAAGTGTCGCCGATACCGACTGTAGCCCACAGCGCCGCCAACACTGCTTTTGACCATCTTCGCCTGGTTACTGATATCTGCCACTTGACATGAAGGTCCCGCCACCATCCGTGAGCCCATCGTGGTTTACACTCTTCCCTGGGGATTATTTTCAAGGATTCTTGTTTTTATCTCAGTTTTGGCATTGGATTTACTTCCGGATATCAGCTTCTACAGCACCTGGAATTCAATGTAGGGATTTCTTGGATCTTGACTTGGGATTTGATTTAGACATTGGATGCTGGTACTAGCCCGGTGAGATATTCTTTTGGGTCATCCTTGTGGTGTGCTCGGCAGCAGAGATCTTGTGTCTCGACATTGACTTCGACCAAGATTTCTACATCGACATATTTGTTTGATATTGTATTCATTGATTGTATTGGTCTTGGCTTTAAAAAGCCCGTGGATTGTTCCTGAATAAATTCCTGAAAGGGGGCAGGGCCTGTTCCCCGCTCAGTGCGGTGTGCAAGTTCTTATTCCCTTCTCTCTCTCCCCTCTCTCTCTATATCTTTATCTCTTGGAGACGTGGTTGTATCTGTCTCGGCACGCCCCGCTGGACTTACATATTAAGCCTTAGACAAGGCTTTGAAAGACTTTTAGGCCTTAATGGGGCACGTAGGCCACACAACGACGAATGTGCAAGTTGGGTAGGCGAATTAGGCGCAGCAACACAGAGCAATAAGTAGATGGATGGGTGGCCAGCAGAGCGAGGATGTGCAGCTAGCTAGTGGCATGGCTCTGCGTGTAGAGTAGCTAGGCGAAGGCTCACAACAAAAGGTAGCACTAGCAAGGGGCATGAGATTTGATAATGACAAGAACAGTTGATGTCAGCTGATTGAGAGCTACGAACTGATGCACAATAGAAGGGATGCAATCAGGGCTCTGATACCTATTGAAGGACAATGTAGTCCTAGGGTTGCTGCCTGCACACGCTATGGTGGACTGAACTGAAACATTGCTATGGCATTGGAGGAGAGAGAAAGAGAGAGAGAGAAAGAAAGAAAGAAAGAAAGATATATTACGTCTGCAAAAGGCCAAAATTGGCCTATGAGACAAACATGTAGTACAATGATGTTCCTCCAGTCATCAAGAGAGAGAAACACTATGCTCAAGAGAGAGAGTGATAAACATGATTGAATGATGTTGATTGATTTCTTCAATGAAGTACAACACCTTTATAGGTACAACACCGTTATAGGTATAAAGGTACCCCAAATGACATCACTGGTGACTGCTTATGTCAAACACACAATAATATCTAGATATTATTCTTCCCCCTCTAAGAGTGGTTCACACATGAACACACACACACATACACAACCAAGGCTTACCAGCCATTCACATTTACACATACTTCCTCACTCTAGGAGTGGGTTTACACATAGGTAAGACCTTGATTCCCAACACACTTCACATTCATTTCTCTCTCCCTAATAACTGAAGATGCTTGGTATTAAGGCTAAGGAAACTAAGAAACCGTTAAATGTAGAAATGACTAGTGGACGCCTAGAGTTCTCTAAGTCAGAGAGAGATGAGATTCCATTTCTCCTTGATGGCCACCCTACCTCTTAAGCTTTCAAGGTTATTCGTTTGGGAATCTTTCATCTTTTAACAGATTGATGTTTGACTTTGAGAGCTGTTGGATGACTCTGTGCTTGTGTTCTTTGATGATATCTTGGTGTATTCGAAGGATGAACAAGAGCATGAAATGCATGTGAGGAAGGTTCCGGACACTCTAAGGCAGCACTAGTTGTATGTCAGAAAGAGCAAATGTACCTTCTACACAGGTAAAGTTCAATATCTTGGAGTGCGTGTGAGAGATCTTGATACAGAGTTCTACACCCACTATTGGGCACTGATGATGTTAGTGGGGATGTCATAGTATCTAGTCCATACTATGTATAATGGAGTTGATAGTTTGTGGGTTGACTACCATGAGTATGTAACATGCACTTTCCTAAAAGGTGAATTTGGGCATGTTCTTGGATTCATCTAGGTATATAATTCAGTCGTATTAGCGGACATGCAGATTTCACATTGTGAAGTTTCCGTCCGAGTTGCGGCCAGTTGATATTGTGTTAATTCTTTCTATCTTTAGCGGTGCATTTTCCCTATCAACTACTTATTTGTTGTACTAATTCTTTCTATTTGCTACTTCCCTTAGTGCGAGGCTTCATTATGGCTAAGTCTACCCTACATCTCCGGAGGTTTGACAGAAACTCAGTACAAAGGGCTTTGTGTGAATATATACTCTTATGCGTGTGTGTGTGTGTGTGAGAGAGAGAGAGAGAGAGAGCATATCTTGATACAGAGTCCTACACCCACTATTGGGCACTGATGACGTTAGTGGGGATGCCGTAGTATCTAGTCCATACTTTTTTGTTTTGTTTTTCGAGCCGGGGTCAGAGACGAGCACGCTCGTCTTTGAGACTTGAGCAGAGAAACACTTTTGTCATTAGCTTTGTCGTCTCGGTCGTAGTATCTAGTCCATACTATGCATAATGGAGTTGATAGTTATATAGTCTTGTGGGTTGACTACCATGAGTATATAACATGCACGTTCCTAAAAGGTGAATTTGGGCATGTTCTTGGATTCATCTAGGTATATATATGTAGTTTCAAAGGAAGGGTTAACACCGGATCTTGCTAAGGTCCAGGTTGTGGTTAATTGACCTACTCTCAAGTCAATTAGGGATATTTGAAGCCTCTAGGGTCTAACAAGATGGTGTCGAATCTTTGTAGAAGACTATGCCAAGATAGATGCACAGCTTATTTTTCAGCTCAAGGAGGAGCTACCATTCCAGTGGTCACCACAATGTCAAAGTAGTTTTGAGAAGCTTAAAGTGGCACTAGCTTGTCAACCTGTGCTATAGCTTCCCGATTTCATCGAACTGTTTGAGGAGGTGACCGATGCTAGTGGTATTGCCATCGGTGTTGTCTTGGTGCAGCAAGATTCTCCCATATCTTATGAATCTTGAAAGCTTCAGCCACATGAAATGAATTATCCTACCCATGATTTAGAACTCTTGGCTGTGGTTTATGTACTTAAGATTTGGAGGCATTACTTGCTAGGATTAGATTTCAATTAACCACTCATCACAAGAGCTTAAAGTGGATCTTCTCTTAGCATTTTCTTAATATGAGGCAGAGGAGATGAATTGAGCTACTTCAAGAGTTTGATTTTGAGATTAAACTCTGTCCTGGAAAGGAAAATGTACTAGCTGATGCTTTGAGTCGACAAAGTTTTAGAAAAACAACCACAAAGGGCTAGATACAACCACCATGGGCTACTTACAAACTCACCTCATTTAAGGGCGGGAGTCAAATGATCATGAGGGGAAGAGACGCTTCTCCTCCGGCTGGCCGCTTTGTGAGGAGAAGGCTATCTCATAAGGGGGGGGGGGGGGGGGGGGGGGGGGCGGGGGGGAGGGGGGGGGGGGGGGGAAACAACCACACAAGTGGTCTGTAGTGCCAAATGGGGTCTCCTCCTCTATCTGTGAGGAAAGGGCCAGGCCTCCAAAGTCACAAGAAAGCTTCCCACCGCTTCCGCATGCGGTCTGAACCTCCCTATAACTTCCCCCATTGACCGCAGAGGGTGTGAATGATATCAACCCATATGCTCTTGGTAGTCTCCGCCAGTGGAGTGTGGGTACCCTCGATGGCCTTGCTGCATCTGGCACGCCAAATGTGCCAGGTTGCTATGCTACTGCAAATCTCCCATCTCTGGCATGAGCTTGGCCACCAGTCACCTATAGGTGGGGCTATACCTAGTATTGTTGCAATACGATGGTGAGAGATCTGAAGGCCTAGCCCTCCCCCATCCTCCTCATAAGCCCTGACCACTCCAGCCTCCGTGGCCCAAGCGACAGTGCCCCATGTGATGATCCGGGTCGATGCCCTATCCATAGCAAAGATGCGTAGCCCTCCCCCATCCTCCTCATAAGCCTTGACCACTCCAGCCTCTATGGCCCAAGTGACAGGGCCCCATGTGATGATCCGGGTCGATGCCCTATCCATAGCAAAGATGCGTAGAATCCTTTGCCAAATCTGCTGAGCCTTCAAGCAATCCCAAAGGCAATGTCTCTGAGTCTCCTGGGGGTGGCCGCATCACGGGGGCAAGCCACTGGTCGACCACCAGTTTGCCAACCAAGTACCGATCGCTAAACTCCTATGTGCCATCAACCAAAGAAAGAGGGTGATCTTGCTTGGCCGAAAGTTGCCCCACAGTCTCTTTCAGAAATCTGAAAGGAAACGTTGTGAGACTGCCAATGTGCTGCTGCGGCCGGTGTGCCATCTATCTCCGACATCTGGATCCTAAGGCCTAGCCGCACAGTATATGCAAAGAAGGGGGCATCCAAAGTCTCCTCCCGATCCGCTGGATCATACCAAGTCCACTCTCCAGGATCCCACTGCATGTGCGTGAGAGGGTGGCACTCCCATATCTAATCTCTGCCTGGCCACCTTGGCCGGTGCTGGATCAATAAGCCATTCTCGTGCCCAAAAGCGAATCAACCTCACCCTCTGCAAGGTGCAGCCACTAAAATCCTCCAAAGGAAGCTCAGATCTCTCTCGTCTGCCATGGGATCCAATAGAGAAAGTGAGCAGACCATTGTCCTCATCTGCTCCGTGGACCGCCAGTAGGATATCGTGCCGGGTAAACACACCTAGCCACACTATGGGAGTTGGGACTGGGGGATAGCTGAGTCGATGCTTAGCCTATCTCTGCCCCGGATCCCTGTCAAGCCTCTCTCTTGCACCTCCGAGGGTAACTGCATGTGGGCAATCCAATCTCCAAGAGACCTGGCTGGTCCCATGCTCAAGGCGCCCCAAGAAACGTGTGGTTGGGCCCCTAGCATGTGGCCACTGGGTAAACGGATCAAGGGGTTCCAGACCAAAGGCTACCGAAGCTGCTCCTCTGATGCAACTGGAGCTATCTGTTTGAGGGCGGGCCTAAGGTGCTCCCAAGCACGAAGTAAGCTGGTTGCAAATTTGTCCTCAAAAGCCAAGCTAAAACCATTGGCTCTCATCTCTGTGAAGATCCATCGGGTACTCTGCGGCCAAGGGCCCCCAAGACGTGGAGTGCGGGCTAAAATCAAAAATCCTTCCAGGGCTCACCACCGGGAAGGAGGCCTCTTACAATCAACTTGGCAGTAGGGCGAGGCTCTGAATAGCCGGGTCGATGAGGCCTAGCCCACCTCTGTGATGAGGCTGAATAATCACTCCCCATGCCACCTTGGCCCTTGCTGGCCTCCCATCACTTCTAGCCCATAAGAAATTCTAGATCAATCGTTGTACCTGGCCAATACAAGCCCGAGAAAGGGCCCAACACGAAGTGATGTACCACATGGTAGCCAGAAGTTCTTGGTTCGCCACCACCACCCTGCTTGCTAGGGATAACCTCGCTGAGCTCCAATAAAGAAGCTTCCTCCGAATACTCAAAAAAAGCAGGGCGAGATGTTGTTGGGGAGAGATATCAATGCCAACCTGGTAGTTGAGATATTGAATTGGAGTGCCCGTCAAGATCCACTGGAAATCCTCAATTGGTTGCCAAGTCAAGGCAGGCGCCGAGCCTACCCAAAAACCACACGACTTGTGCCAGTTGATCTGCGCTCCTGATGCACGGCGGAAAACCTCGATCGCCTTCGTAAATCTCTATAGATTCCCCACATCTCCCGCCAGGAAAGCTGTTGTGTCGTATGCAAACTCTAAGTCCAGCAGCTCCTCCTACGTGCGGAGGGGAAGACGCAATCCCTGAAGCCCGGTCTCCTGGGCGGAGAGAAAACTACTCATGGCCTCGGTGACGAATAGGAAGAGGTAAGGTGTGAGAGGACAGCCCTATCTAATCGAGTGGGAGAGGGGGGATCTGTTGCCATAGGCTCTGTGAATGAGAACCTGGCTGTGTGAGGCTGAGTAAAGTCCTGAGACTATACGAATCCACTTCATGGGGAATCCCATCCGGCACATAGTACCCTCCAGAAAGCTCCAATCCACCCTATCATAAGCTTTCTCAAAGTCTAGGAGTAGCACAATGAGGTCTTGTTGCTACATCCTGGCCGAAGTTGTCGCCTCCCTAAAGGTAAAGATGGTGTCCAGAATGCTCCGATCCTGAACAAAGCTGGTCTGATTGTCGTGGATCATGTCTGGGAGAAATGGCTGAACTCTTCTTCTTGATGGCCTTGGCAAAGATCTTATAGGCTGTCCCTAGAAGAGTGATGGGTCTCCACTGCCGGATCTCCAATTTGTCGCCACCCTCCTTGGGAATCAAGTGAATCAAGCCCTTTGAGAGCCTCTCTAGCATGGCACATGTGATCATAATCTCATTGAAGGTAGTTGGAAGGCCACGAGGTCCCAATGGCGAAGAAAGGAGGAGACTAGAAGCCAGTCCGCCCCTGGGCAGTGCCGTCAATGCCTCTGCCAACTCCTCAGCAGTGAATGGTGTCAATAAGAATGACTGAAGAGAAAGGGGAACCACCTCTCTTGTATGCCGCTAGACCCTATCGCGTGCTTCCACCACCTGTGGAGATGCTGGGGCACTAATGAGGAGTGATTGGAAAAGGTGATTGCTCTTATCTGGGGGGGGATCTGAAACAATAGCTCCATCCTGGCGACACAACCTACGAATACCATCTCTCCTCCTGTGGGGGCCAGCTATCTCAAAGAAATCCCCTGTGACTCTATTGCCTGCCTGAGTCCAAAAAGAGGCCCTAGCATGATACCTGAACTCCACCCTCCTCTCCTCTATGGATCTAATCTCCGTGGGAGTGGCGGCAAGCTGACTCTCGATCCAGTAGCTATCCGGGGACCTTTCCTGAAGCCGTTGTAAACAGGCAAGACGACTCCTCAAACTCCTCTCCGACTCCCGGAAACCCTCTAGTCGGCTCTAGGCTGCCTCCTGCAAGAAACAGTTGATCTCTCCTAATCCCTCATCCAATGTGCGCGCAACAGAGCTTGAAAGTGTGACTCCTGCCTAGAAGAATCTTCCCACATCTGCAGGTGTGCCCCTCTGAGAATGTTGCTCCTGGAGGAACAGAATGTCTATGGGTCCCCACACTATGGCCCTCTGAAGCTCACCATGTAGGACACCTCATCTATGAAAGCATTGAGGCCCCCCTAAACCCTGAATGTTCCATGAAATGATCCGCATATCAATCTCGGTGTGATGCGGCACAAGCGGAACTACCCTTCACTCGAAGAGTCTTGGGCGAGGATTTAGACGGGGAATAATCACAATCCGTGTGGGGGCGAAGGCGCGCCAGGTGGCACTAATCCTGTCCTCCATGTGACGCCACTCTATACGAGCGCGCGCATATGCATGTTCCGGACTCCATCGATCACAGTAGAGGTATCTGTTAGAGGGGGGAAGAGGTACCATAGCAGAAGTATGCATGAACACAAAAAGCAGCACCTCTAGACTGGAGACTACCATCTCCCCGTCTTGGCCTCGATGAGCTGAACCTCCAAGCTCCATCCTAGCCAGAGGCCAAAAATGGGTGAGGATGTCGGTAATGCAGAGATCGTGGAGATGGTGGGAGAGCAACTGCCTGACCCTGGATGGAAGCTGCCACCAACTCAAGATCCCACTCTATCCCCATGGCTGCACTGAAGGGGAAAGAGAAGATCATCGCGCCATTATCTAGCGTAGAGGACCTGGAGGGGAAAGAGAAAATCATCTACGCCATTATCTAGCGTAGAGGGCCTGGAGTGGTGAAAAACCCCACAAACCCGAACAAGGGGTACTGTCTCCTCAAAAATGTGAGTCCCTTTTGTCGACAAACACCGGAAGAAATTGTAATCCACAAACTGTCCCAGGATCCTTGGGGCCCCACATGGGGACTCTGGCGAGAGAGCCCTCACTGAGGAGGCGGCAATGGTCGTCTGTACCGGCTCGGAAAAGCGGTGAATCAAGCAACGGACTGATCCCGCTAGCTACCTCCGCTCCGGGTCAGGGGCTGTTGGGGGGCAACGAGAGTGCTTTGGAGAGGCAGAAAGGGGGGGGGGGGGATGATAAAGGCAGGGCGGAGTGTGTTGCGGCGGGTATAATCGGTGTCAAGATGTCAAGACTGGGGGAGGGGGGGTGGGGGAGATGGTGAGAGAGGGCGGAGGAGCGTAGAGGCCGAGGAGGGGTGCTCTTGTGAGGGATCCATCGGAGAGGAAAGCTAAGGGGAGGGACCCGTCGGGAGCTCAGAGAGGTCAGTCGGCCTCTCTGAACACTTGGGGTCGAGGTGGGAATCTCAACGAGGAATCGGCCACCAAACTGGTGGGGCTGGAGGGGCCCGCTCTAGGATTGGAGAGGACATGTCACCAACGGGAGAATGCTAAGATAAGTGCTCATAACGGTTCTCTGAACCGAATCCTCTTGAGATCTGCCAGCCTTGCGCACACAGCAGCGGCGCTCGGCTCTTGTGGTCGTCTAGCGGCCTAGGCGCAGTCCAACCGTCCACCACTCGCCGTCCGCCCGCTGGGTCACTCAAAGTCGGGGCCTGGTGTTCTCTTGTCTCTCGCTCTACCCCCTAGTGAGGGTCAGCACAAGAACCAGGGGGAGGAACCACCGGAGGTGGTCTCCTGGAGTGTCATTGAGGGCAAGCTCTAGCTAAATGACCCATTTGTGTGCAAATGAAGCATTGGCGTGGAAGGCCAGAATACTCCACGCGCTGTTGTATGGGGTCGCCTCGAAGGCTAGGAATGCAAGGGCCGCGGCAGCGGTGGGGGGGGGATTCCATCACTCTCCCGATGGCACCACGAATCACCGAGAGAAGAGGAAGGTACTCCTTCCTATGGCCTTGGAAGCAAATTGTCATTGGGAAGCCCGAAACACCAGCCAATGGGTCAGACGCTGGATCAAAGCCATGCTGCCACCGTGCAAAGAAGGTTTGCGTCGTACGCAGTGCAAGGGGACTCAACTGCATGACTTGGTTTGACGCCGATGGCGAGTCAAACCGCACCCGGTAGTATCCGCGCCCCAGAGGGTGAATATCAGTGATCTTTGTAGGTTTGCCAAGGAGGTTGGTCTCAAAAAAGAAGAGGGGGAAGCGGGGGTGGACAACGAGGGGGAGGGGGGGGAGGAAGAAGGGGAAATGCACAGAGAAGGTGTGGGGTGAAACGTGCGGGGGGGGGGGGGGGGGGGGGGGGGGGGGGGAGCTTGGGCAGACTAAAATCCTTTCATTAGTTTCTCGAGTGTCTCTATTAAGCTTTCCTATTTTTGTATTTTGTTTGTTTTTAGTGATTATCTTCTTTCTTTTTAAAATTATTCGTAAGTTCAGATTCATTTGGCCTTGTGATGGTATATTTCTCTCAATGAAAGAGTTTGGAAAGAAGATCCTCTCTGAAGCTCATGATATCCCTTTAGCAAGTCACCTAGGTTATGTGAGGACTTAACGCTTGAGTTAAAAGGAGTTTGTTTTGGCCAGCTTTAAAGAGGGATGTATTGGGTTATGTAAAGCAATGCCTTTCTTGTCAAAAGATTAAAGTGGAAAGAGTAGAAACTTCATCCCTTAAAAATTCTGCAGATGAAGTGAGAATGTATCAGTATGGATTTCATCACTGGGCTTCCAACTGTGCAGAGTGGATATGATTCCATTATGGTTGTGGTAGATAGATTAACTAAGGTAGTCCATTTGCTACCAGTCAAGAAGACCTATTCAGCGACTAGCATTGCCAATATTTTTGTAAAAGAAATAGTAAAGCTTCATGGCTTGCCTCACCGCATTATCAGTTTGACAGAGACAAGTAAGTTTACTTTTCGGTTTTGAACTACTTTTTTTGAGGTTGTGGGTACTCACTTAGATACGAGTACGGCCTATCACCCCGAGACAAATGGACAAACCAAGAGGGATAATCAGGTTATTGAAGATATGCTTAGGGCTTAGTGCTGTCAAAAACCTAAGAAATGGTTTAAACTTTTTGCATGTGGTAGAATTTGCTTATAATGCCTTTGTCATAGAAGCTTGGGAATGTCTCCCTTTAAGGCCTTATATGGGCAAGAATGTATTACACCTTTGATTTGGTCGGATCCTTTGATTAGAGTTAAGGCCACGAAGCAGATACTGGAGGAAATGGATCATCAAGTCAAGCTAATTCGACAAGACCTTAAAGCTGCTCAGGATTGACAAAAGAGTTATGCAGACATAAAGAGATCCGAGAGACTACTCGAAGAAGAAGACATGGTGTTTCTCCGAGTCAAACCAAAGAAGAGTTCTCTATTTTTGGAAAAATTCCAGAAACTCTCTCCTAGGTATTGTGGTCCATATATGATCACAAGGCCAATTGGTGACCATGCCTATGAGTTATTGTTGCCTCCTCATCATCGGATTCATAACTAAGTTTCCTTAAGAGGTATGTGGTTGACCCCTCCCACATATTAGAAGATGCCTAGATGATCATCCCTAAGCAAGGAGAATTTGAAGTAGAGCCAAAACAGATATTAGACTTCCGAGAGAAGCCTCTTCGAAATAGACTTCTCCGAGAGATTCTGGTCAAGTGGAAACACTTGCCATTAGAAGATGCTACTTGGGAAAAGACTGAAGATATTTGTCACGTGTATCCTCATTCCTCGAGCTAAGGACAGCTCGTTCTTTTTAGAGGAGAAGGGTGTAAAATCCCTTCCTCTCCATATCTAGTGATCTCAATCATTTTCTTTAACTTTTTTTTTTTTTGGAAAAACGATCCTTCTATTAGTTAATGAGAAAACGCCATAAGGCTACAAAGCTCACCTCACAAGGAGGGATAATAAACACAGTGAACACCGGAGCTCCACCCCCGTGGCTGGCCGCTCTCTGGGGGGGGCTACCTAGTAGTACATGCGGGAGGTGAGAAGAGCCAAACTGGAGGCCTGTAGTGCCAAGTGACATCCTTGCCCCTCGCGATGAGGAAAGGGCCAGGCTGCCAAGTGCGGAGGAACGCCTTGCGGCGATCTCTCATGCGATCCGAGTCGCCCTGAAGTTTCCCCCAGTGTCCTCTCAAGGTGTGAATGATGTCCACCCAGAGGGCCTGTATGACCTCCGCCGGTGGAGTCGCCTGGTGGTCTATGGCCTCCCTGCATCGGGCTCTCCATATGTGCCAAGCCGTCATGCTGTTGATCATCTCCCATCTGTGCCCGTCCCCCTCCTGGGAGACTACCAAAGAGAAGTCTGGCGTCGGAACCACCGCCATCGTCCTGTCAGAGACCTGGATGGTCACACTGCTAGGGACGTCCTCGTATCCAAGGGCCAGGCCGCTGTCTGTGGCCCAAGCCACCGCACCCCACGTCACCATCATCTCACCTGGCGAGCCTGCAAAAACCATCCTGAGAGCGCGCTGCCAGACCTGCTGTGCCTGTGGGCAATCCCATAAGCAGTGCCGCTGCGACTCCTGTGCATGGCCGCACCGAGGGCAGGACGCTGGGTGTCTGCCAAAAGCTAGCCAAGCCCCCACAGCCAGTCCTCTATGCGCTGTAAGCCAGAGAAAAAGCGTCACCTTCCGGGGCCGGAAGCTGGCCCAAAGGCGCTGCCAGAAGTCCCTAAGGAAGGCAGGGGAGAGCCCCTGTCCCCGCCAATGCTCGGCTGCCGCCGGGGTGCCCGCTATCCTGTGCCTCTGGATCCGCCGCCCCAGCCTCGTTGTGTACTGAAAAAAGGGGGTGCTTGGGCTGGTAGGGGCCGAATAGGGATCTTGCCAAAGCCACTCGCCTGGATCCCACTGAAGGCGAATAAGAGGCCTGCTGTCCCAAGCCCATAATCTCCAAGAATAGTCCTCCCCTATCGAGGCCGGTGAGGGGTCTACATGCCACTGTCTCTGATCAAAGCCGACCACCCGCACCCTCTGAAAAAGATACAACCCTGGAACTCATCCAAATCTAGTCGGGTCCTCTGAAGCTGGCCTCCCTCTCCCACCTCGAAGGTGAGTGGGGCGACTCTCTCTGCTGAGCCGCAGACCGCTAGAAGGATCTCATGTCAAGTAAAGACGCCCATCCACTGTGGAGGTGGAGGGTCCTGTACTGGAGTCCGCCACTCCCGGGGGATGGCCGCCTCAATGTCCTGCCTCATCAACTCTCTGCCCCTCATCCTGCTGAGTCTCCTCTTCTGAACCTCTAGAGGCAGTTGCTGAAAACATATCCAATCGTCTAGGGACTAGGCTAGGCTGGAGCTCAACGGGCCCCACGACACGTGAGATCGCGATCCAACCATATGACCACTGGGAAGTCGGATCAAGGGGTTCCAGATCAATGGCTGCCTCAGGCGCTCCTCATCGGTGCCCGGGGGAGTCTGGAAGAGTGACGGCCTCAGATGCTCCCAGGCCCTCAGAAGGCTAGCTGCAAAACGCTCCTCGAAGCCAAGGCCCACTCCTCTGGATCGCTGCTCTGTAAAGATCCACCTGATGCTGGGGTTCCAGGGGCCGCTAAGAGAAGGAGTGCGGCTGAGAATCCTGGAAACAAGAAACTCCTTCCACGGCTCAGCGCCTGGTAGGAGGCCACGAACCACCAACTTGCCAAGCAAAGCTCGGCTCTGACAAATAGGATCAACTATGCCCAGGCCGCCTCTCTCCCTCGGCTGAGTGATCACAGCCCATGCCACCTTGGCCATGTCGCCACCGAACCAAAGAAAGTTTCTGATGAGCCTCTGCACCTGGCCAATGCACGCCCGAGAGAAGGCCCAGCAAGAAGTGATGTACCACATGGTAGCAAGTAGAACCTGGTTGGCCACGACCACTCGGCCAGCCAGAGATAAACGAGCGGTACTCCAATACAGAAGCTTCTTCCGAATGCTCAGAAGAAGGGGGGCTATCTGCTGCTCTGGAAATATGTCAATGCCCACATAACATCCCAAATAGCGCACTGTAGTGCCGGGGGGCAGCCACTGAAACCCATCAACTGGCCTCCAAGTCGGGGGGGGCATAGAACTGACCCACAACCCACACGACTTGTGCCAGTTGATCAAAGCGCCCGAAGCACTGCAAAACCTGTCCATGGCTGAGGCGAAGCGGCGGAGGTTCTCCTCCCCTCCCTGAAGATAGACAGCAGTGTCATCCGCAAACTCCGAGTCTAGGAGCTCCTCCGAGGTGCGGATGGGGAGCTGGAGGCCCCGCAAACCTGTATCCTGTGCCGTCAAGAAAGTGTTCATGGCCTCCGCCACAAAAAGAAAAAGAAAGGGCGCCAAGGGGCACCCTTGTCGCACCGAGCGCGAGAGCTGGAACCTCTCTCCGCGCACGCCCTGTATCAACACCTGGCTATGAGACCCCACGGATCCACTGCGGGGGGAAGCCCATCCTCTCCATAGTGCCTTCATGGAAGGCCCAGTCCACCCGATCATATGCCTTCTCGAAGTCGAGAAGGAGCACTGCCAGATCCTCCTGCCGAAATCTAGCCAAAGCCGTAGCCTCCCAGAAAGAGAAGATGTTATCCAGGATGCTCCTATCCTAGATGAAGCATGTCTGTGTGGAGTGGATGATGTCCGGAAGGTGAGGCTGAAGCCGCCTGCTGATCACCTTAGCTAGGACCTAGTAGGCCGTGCCTAGCAAGGTGATCGGTCTCCACGGTCTAATCTCCAGTCTGTCTCCTCCCTCTTTGGGGATCAAGTGAATCAACCCCTCTGCCATACTGTTCGGCATGTCTCCCGACTCCGTGATCTCCTGGAATGCCAATCTGAAACCCCTATGCAAGAGACCCCAGTACCTCTGGAAGAAAGCCACTGAGAGACCGTCCTCTCCTGGGCATTTGCCCCGAGGAAGTGCCTGAAGAGCCGCCTCCAGTTCCGTATCCGAGAAGGGGGAGAGAAGGGAGTGCTGCAAATGGGCCGGCACAACCGGTCTCGTGAAGCTCCAGACTGCCTCCCGAGCCTCTCTCACCCTGTCATCTGCTGGCTTAGCAGAGAGCAGATCCCTGTAAAAATCTGTGGCGATCACCCGAACCCTGGGGGGATCCACCACTACCTAGCCATCAGCCTGCCGAAGACGCCTGAGACCCTCTCGTCTGAAGCGAGGCCCTGTCGCCTCAAAGAAATCTCGAGTCACTCTGTCTCCAGCTTGTGTTCAAAAAGAAGCCCGAGCATGGAATCGGAACTCCACCCTCCTCTCCTCGATGGATCTGATCTTTGTGCGAGCTGACTCCATCTGCTCTGAAATCCAAGGGCTCGTAGGATCCCTCTCCTGAAGTCTCTGAAGGGAAGCTAGACTCCTCCGCAGGCTCCTCTCCTGTTCTCTGAAAGCCTCCAGACGGTCCAGGGCAGCCTGTCTAAGCATCCTACTGATCTCCTGTAAACCCCTGTCAAGATCGCTGGCTGCCGATCCTCTCCTGAACTGAAGCTCCTACCAGACCTGCTCAACCCTGGTCGCAATCTCGGGCTCCTCTATGAGACAATCTGGAATCCGGACGCTCTGGCCTCGCTCTCCTCTCGTAGGGTCCTTGATCTGGAGAAGCACTGGAAAGTGGTCTGAAAAGAGGAGCCTGCAAGTATACCCACAGTGCCACCTCTATCGCAAGCCCACTCATCAATGTAAAACCTGTCGATGCGGGAAAGGTTAACTCCTGTGGCCCGTCTATCCGAGCGCGAGAAAGATAAACTCCCCTGCAACCTGCCAAACTCCGAGAGAGTCCACGGATCCTGCTCCTCACCTGCAGCACTAGTTCCTTTCAGGCAACGAGCTCCGGCCCATGAATGGTCTCCTGGCTGCCCCCCATCCTGTCCTCTGCATCCTCCAGCATGTTGCAATCCCCCCCTAGGCACCAATGGTCTGCCATGGGGAGGGACTGCCTAATGGTGCTCCAGAACTCAGCTCTCCCGGTCGCCCCATTAGGGGCGTAGAAGTTGAGGAAGCCAATGTAGTCTTCCCCAACCCGAAGGATGATCCACTCTACGCTCGACCCTGGACCAGAGTGCCAGAATCCACAACCTCGGATAGAAGCTGCTCGCTGACTGAGATGCATACTCCACCCTGGTTCCCCTGGGAGCCATATGCCGGTGACCAAAAAGTGTGACTCCTGCCTGGCAAGATCTTCCCGCAGGTGCGGGTACGCCCGGCAGAAAGGTGGTGCTCCTGGATGAAAAGGATATCTATGAGTCCTCCAACGAGAGCCCTCTAGATCTCCTGGCGAAGTCTGCCCCGACCAATGTAGCAGTGAGGTCCACCAAGACCTTGGATGTTCCATGAGAGGATCCTCATGGATGAGCTATGGCAAGTGAAGCAGCCGCCACTGGCTCACCCCTCTCAGCCGGCCCGGATGAGCTGCCCTCCAGTCTATGAGTCTTGGGCGCTGGCTTGGAGGGAGAATAGTCACTGTCTGTCCGGGTGCGGAGTCTCTCCAAAAAGAGGGTGACTTGTCTCTGTGTCCATCCCCACTCCACCTTCGCCCTGTCCAGGGCATAGTCGTGAGACCAATCCTCTGCATATATGTATCTAAAGGTAGGCTGCATCCTCGGGGCGGCGTGGAGGAGAATCAGTAGCACCGCCTCAACTGAGGTGTGGACCGGATCCGTCCGCAAATCTCCTATACCAAACAAGCTCATGCGGGCTGAGTGTAATCGGGTCTGCAATAGGTCCGTGAGCCCCTAGTCACTGAAGTGGTGAGAAAACTCCAGTATCTGATCACGCAAAACTTCCTCTACAGAGTTGCAATCCCATGCTGTGTCTGGGGCAACACTGAGAGGAAAGGAGAAGGCCACCGTGCTGCTCACCACTGAAGGAGAACGAGAGGGATGGCACACCACGCAAACTCGCAAGGGCGCGACCAGTGTCTCGAACGGGCCAGCATCCAGCTGGAGACACCTGAAAAAACCGTAATCCACTGGGAGCCCCATCACTCGCGGGGGCCCCCCAGGGGAGGCTGGAGAGAACTCTGTGGGGCGGGCGAAGCTAGGATCGTCATCTCCACCGGCCCGGAGTGGCGGTGGAACAGCCGCTGAACTGAACTCTTGCCTACCCAGCTGCGCTGCCCCGGGGCAGTGGGTGGTCTGGAGGAGTATCCTGGAGAGGCCGAGGGAGAGATGGTGGCTCGCGGAGAGGAGGGGGGAGAGCGAGGAGAGGATGGAGAGGCATCTGCCAGAGGATAGGTGTCAGGGGGGGGGGCTGGGGGGGAGGGGGGGTGGAGGGAGTGCTCTCTGAGTGAGGGGAAGAGGGGCCGGGGGTCGCAGAGTGCGGCCCGAGATCCTCAAGAATCTGCTCCATGGAGGGGGCGGGGCCCCCCGCGGAGGGAGGCGGGAGAGGGGTCTCCACGTGGGGGGCTCCACCGGCGGCCTCAACGGGCACTGAGACTAAATCCTCGTCCATCGGGGTGGGACCTGCTGGCCGCCTATCCCTGACTAGAGCATAAGTGCGGGTAGGTGCCTGGACGCCAGCCGGAGTCGCCTGTCCGCTGCCTGTGCTGCTGCTGGCGTCTGCGACGGTCCCTGCGGGCCAGGCGTTTCCGCCGGCGAACCTCCTGCCATCCGCCAGCCTCCTGGGTCTGCGCGGCATCCTCCGCCGGGGCCTGCTCGTCAGATAATGGCGCCTGCTGAGACGAGCCAGGAATGTCCGGTCTCTGAGGTGGATGGCCACCCCTCGGGCCTCCTGAAGGGGGTCCAGAGGCGGCAGAGTGTGAAGGATGAACCCCCTTGCGGGGACAGGCGCGTGCGAGGTGGCCCATCTCCCGACAGATGTAGCACTGGCTGGGGAGGCCCGAATACTCCACGCGCTGTATCAGATGTCCTCCAGAAAGACAAGGGAGGAGGATCGTCTTCGGGAGGGACTCCGGTGACGGAACCACAACACGAATGGCCGGGAGTCCTGCTGCCTGAGCTATCACTGAAGCCGCTGTCTGAGGCGTCTCCACCACCTGCCCGAACGCCTTGCCTATGGATGACAAGAGGGGCAAGTACTCCCTGCGGAGTCCAAGAAAGCAGATAGTGATGGGGAAACTTGTCGCGCCTGCTAGCGGGTCAGAAGCGGGGTCGAAACCGTGAGTCCATCGCGCCAGGAACGCCCGGGATGAGCGGAGGGCAATGGGGCTCCGAGCCAGCACCGTCTGAGCTGCCTGGGGGGACTCGAAATCCACCTGGTAGTAGCCACGTCCCAAAAAATCGACGCTGACGATCTTGGCAAGCACGCCAACGAGGCTGCCTTGCAGAAGGTCGCGAAGCTCTCTCCGCATCGAACGGCTACCCACTATCTTGCAGACCAAGGAGGAGGCCTCAAGAGCGGATACTGTGGAAACAAACAACTGATGATCTGCATCTGTGAACTCCAGACGGAGACCGGAATCGGGGCAGGGGTAGTCGGAGCGGCTTCCATGGAGTCCTCCAGAGGGAAAAGGCCAGAGACCGGGGTCACCAACGGGAGGGACACAGCCCTACGAGGAAACGGCGAGGCGGAAGGAGAGAGGATAACGGGGGGCGGAGCGGGGGGGAGGGGGGGGGGAGGGGGAAGCTGAGGCGGGGGAGCTAGCGGTGGGAGGAGGGGCGAGACGGAGGGGGAGGTGAGGGAGAAGGCGGGGGAGAAGAGCCGCGAAGCGGAGGAGAAGGCGGGGGGGGGGGGGGGGGGGGGGGGGGAGATGGCGGGGGAGGAAGCGAGGAGGGAGGCGGAGAGAGGCGGAGGAGATGGCGGGGGACAGGCGGGGGGGGAGAGGGGGTCGCGCGACGGAGAGAAGCAACAGGGGGAAGGTAGACGGGAGGGGGATGAGGAGGAGCTCGCAGGAGCAAATCGACAGTCGGCCAATGTGATTCTATCCAATCATTTTCTTTAACTATGCTCCTATGTTGTGGAAATTGAAGTTGTGAATTTTAGCTCGGAAGTTGGCTACAAAATTCTTAAGTTGCCTATTATAATGAGATATAAATTTGCTTTTGAATTCCGAGACTTAGAGATAGATAATAATAGATATTATATAAATTTTACAAGGCAACATTGTGGTAAATATTAGACAAGAGAAGTTTTATTAGATAAAAAGCTGGAAAATTTCTTAAGTTGTCCATTATTGGAAGTTATGCTTGATTTCAAGCTAGATATGGTACATTAGCAAGAAACCAAAAGAAAATATCAAATTATTTTAGAAAATTACATACAAATTATTTTTAGTGATTTTCGTGAAAGATAAAATTTTGGTCCCATATAAGTGACCATTCAGACACCTAGGTGTGTGGAGATTGTAACTTTAGTTAATTGGACCTTAGTAATAAGGGGCTTGCTTAGGGAACCTACTCCAGGAGCTTGCTTGTCCATCCCCCAACCATGTGTCTACCATACCCCCATCGTGTGTCTTACCATACCTACTCCAGGAGCTTGCTTGTCTATCCCCCAACCATGTGTCTACCATACCTACTCCAGGAGCTTGCTTGTCCATCCCCCAACCATGTGTCTACCATACCTCCTTCCAAAAAGGACTGGATGCATCTCACCTTACCTCTCACCATTCCCTTTCCTTGTGTGACCACACCCACGTTATTTCTATTGAATTTGGATTGACTGGAGACGTCTTCTCTCTACTTCCAAGCTGAAAATGCACCTACTTCACAGCGCTTTGTGAGTTGATTTTTGTCATAATTTGTTCTTTGGAATATTTTATTTGTACAATATTCCACGGGCTAAAAGACAGATTTGCCATAAACAAAGAAATGAATACAAATACCAAAGAGTGTTTGTTGGAGAAGAATTATGTCGAAGAAAACTTTCAACAATTTTCCCATCTCTCACTAGAGAAGCAAACGCGTCCCTAGTGTTCTGGGTCCACACACGACACTAGTGTGCCCATACTAGCACCTGGCTTGCTCTCTCACAACGCAGGAATGTTGAAAGCGGAGAATTCGCACATGTGGATACTCTTGGACACAATTTCAAGCAACGGTGACGTTGTTGATGATGAGAGTGTCCAATGATAAGACCTAGGCAGCAATAATTTTGTGCTCACTGCCAGCGCCACGGGAACCATGACACAACTCATTGTTGGTACCAAGGAAACCCAACACGGTGGACTTCCACACCACAATAGATTCTCCTTGTGTCAAGGCAACGAGTGGTCTTGCCAACCCCACCAATCACTCCTCAATAGGCATAAGCTCGAGTGCCTACATATCAAAACCCCTTACCTCAAGGTATGTATAGACCGCCTAAGTTGCCATATCCACCTCCAGTGCTACTACCCCAGCCAGGTCCTCCAATAACCGCACCAGTGCAACAGTATTCCGTAATCCTACCCTCAGAAACAAAAAACCAAGAACAAGAGAGCTATGAGTCTTACGACCAACAAGACCTGTATGGGTATCCCAATCAGGCTTCACCCATAGACTACACCTCTATGTTCAAAGCTATGGTACAACAAAGAGCGAGAGACCTCAACAATATGGTATGTAGACCATTGATGCAAAGGCCCACACCAGATTGCGGAGTGCCCTCACAAAGACCTTGCACCAAATCCCCCAATTGCTCCAAGCACAGCCCAACCCCAATGTAACTCCTTAAGGAGGCACATGCTATAAGTTTGAATTCAATCATGCATACAAGGATTGTCCTAATAGAGTGACAATCGTCCCCATGGCAGAAGCATCTACTAACACTTCGATGAGCCTTAACTTGTTAACCGTACAAGGAGGATTTATTCACATAGTCCTCCTTAATGCCATTACAAGTCTCCAAGCCAAGACGAGCACCGAACTGATAGGCAGCGAGCAATAAAACAAGCCGACCAGTAGAGAAACGACCATTGTAAGCTGCCCATCCAGGCCCATACAACGTACGACCTGCTAACGTGGCTGGTCGTACTACTGTGCCAGCGCCGGATGAATCATCAGGTACATAATATTATATCATACCTTGAGGCTTGAAGTGCTAGACGATAGGAGGGAGCTGAGAGAAGACGGAGAAAAGAGAGACCAATACTCACAAAGTAAGCATCAATCCTTTGGTATCATGCTCGTGGGGCTTGTTTCAGCCCGTAGAGTGCCTTTTGTAACTTGCAAAATTTGCTTTCGGAATCGGGAACTGCGAATCCATGTGGATGTTTCTCCTCCTCGAAGTTCTTGTTGAGGAAGCTGATTTTACATCTAGTTGGAGAACATGCCATCTCCCTTGGGTTGCCAATGCAAGAACGGTGCAAATTGTGGTTAACTTGGCTAAAGGAGCAAAAAGTCCAAACGTGCAACATGTGCAAAACCTTTGGCGACCAGCTGTGCCTTGTACTTTTCTAATGCTCTTATGACAGAGGTACTTAAGATTCAAGAGCCTACTACATTGGTTGAAGCACAAGGGGATCCGAATTGGTTGATAGCCATTTAAGCAGAATATGACTCCAAGAAGAAGGAAGCTCCTCCTCCATCCGACATAGTGGTTCTTGGAATACCACATCACAGCTCACTGTGATCTTCTTTGCCGGAGGGTCATAGAGCCAATAGTCCTTCGACTCCATGCTGTAACCCAAGAAGATGCATTTTTGGCTTTTGGCATCCAATTTGGTCCTTTGAGCATCTGGAACATGTACATAACATTCACACCCAAAAACTTTCAAGTGTGCAGCTGAAGGTTTCTTACCGGAGTAATCCCTTTTACGGCCTTTGTTGCATTCCTTTCCCCAAATCCGAACTTATGCACTCTTGGAATCTAAGTGCTCTACTCTATTCAAGCACTCAATGCACATGGGTGCCAAAAAATAAGTACAAGATGTGGCTAAGAATGAAGAAGTCAAATAATAGGCCTGTGATCTACTGTACACTCTTGGCTAGGACTTCGTCTACAAAGAAACACTTTGTGAAGTCCAACACTGAGGAAAGCAAATGAATATAATGATTTGACTACCCACGTATATATATGCATCAATGCTCTTGTTGTCGACCACCTGTACCCGATGGCCACATCATCAATGCCATGCCATCAATGACACAATTGCATTTAGTTGCTCATTGTGTCCCAAAGCTCCTCGCTTGAGGTTGATCCAAAGGTGCCACATCATGAGTGCGATATGGTAGTGCCATCTGTCATCCTATGAAAACTATGGAGAGCTATGGAGACTTGAAGGCAAATATGGCTATGGCATTTAATGAATAGAGAGAAGTAAGGGGAGGAGAGAGAGAGTTAGAGAAAGATAATACTCAAAGAGAGAGAAATTGCACGACTCAATGATGTGACTTGTATTACTTCAATCTTGTACAATGCTTTTATAGGCTTAGAGCCTCTCCTATATGACATCTTTGCTTAGGTCATTACAAGTATAATATCTAGATATTTTAGTGAACCACTCTAAAGAGTAGGTTCACAAACATACACATAAAGCTCTTTTAGAGGTTGTTGTTCAGACACCTTTATCCTTTTGTACTTGGATAAGGCTTGTTCTCCAACACTCCCCCTCAAGCGTTATTCTAGCACACACTTCATTTGGATAAATCTATGCTTATGACATAGTTTCAGTAGAAGTAGTGTCTAGTTCTATCCTTGGAGTAGAGTACAATGGTAGTCAAGCCACCTTCTGTGTAGTAGACCTTTAAAAGGCCCATGAGTCTTCATATTTTGTAAAGTTTGCATCCTCTTCTTACAGGTTTCTTCTTCTTTCTTTCTTCTCATTGTGGTTGATCTTCCCACAATGTTTACAAGGCTTCTTTAAATAGCAATCCTTTGCATGATTGTTCCTACCACAAAGGGAATACTTTATACCTTTGAAATTCTTCTTTGTGAAGAAGCAATTGTTCTCCTCCGCTTTTTTCTTGATCTTCCTTCAAGGAGGTATGACCCCTTCCAAGGTAAGATTTGGTAGGTTCTTCAGTGTGGTGATGAGGTTCCCATAAAACTCTTCCAGCATGGAGTTTATCAATACTGCAAGGGCCACATCATCTTCAACGTTTACCTTTAGACCCGCCATTAAGGACTTCATCCAATTCACATGAGCATCAACGCTCTCATGTGGTTGTATCATAAGATCATAGAACTCTATCTGCAAGAAACTTTGGAGTTCTTTGCCCAAGCCCCAAAAAGCTTGTCCAACATCCCCTTCAATGAAAGGCCAAAGGCCCTCCCTCATGAGACTAAATTTCAGCTTAGTCAAGCAAGTGTGGAAACTTTCCCCATTGAACTTTTCAATGAACATGTGGGTAGCCATTATGTGCTATAAATCGAGGAAGGTCTTAACAAAGGAGAGTTTACAATGCCAGTGTCTTGTCCCTTAACAGTTAATACCCAAGAAAAATTAGGGTTTTCAAACTAGGGGGTTTTGATGAATGATGCTTTAGCATGCTATAGCAACACTTCAATGCTAGATTTGCACCCTCAATTTTGAAAAATGATCAAGTAATTAGGTTTAATTACGCAAGGTTTGTAGAAAAGGCCCAAATTGACTTTACTTTCTTGAGGTTGCTTCATCGAATTATGTGTGTGATGATTTATGCATGCTCTTGATTGTTGCTCGGGATGCATGCACATTGCTTCATCGAATGATGTGTGTGCTGATTTGTGCATGCTCTTGGTTATTGCTCGGGATACGTGCATAGGATTGGGCGGTACGTTGCTGACAGAGTACAGAGGCTGTATGGATTGTGTGCGCCTGTATAGGTTGCTGTACGGATGGCAGCGTAGGTGTACAGACAAGTACAAAAATTTGAGGCGCTCACACTCAAGGCAGAATCAACCTATAGCTGTGATACCAAATAATGGAAACTTTGGAGAGCTATGGAGGCATGAAGGCAAACATGGCTATGGCATTTGATGAACAGAGAGAAGTAAGGGGGAGAGAGTGTTAGAGAAAGACAATGCTCAAAGAGAGAGAGATTGCATGACTCAATGATGCGACTCGTATTACTTCAATCAAGTACTATGCTTTTATAGGCTTAGAGCCTCTCCTGTATGAGATCATTGCTTAGGTCATTCCAGGTATAATATCTAGATATTTTAGTGAACCACTCCAAGGGTGGGTTCAGGGTTCAGGGTTCATACGCATACACATAAAGCCCTTTAGAGGCTGTTCACACACCTTAATCCTTTTGTACTTGGATAAGGCTTGTTCTCCAACATCACCTACACTGTCCAAGTTTGCTTGTCGGCTGCTATCTGATACCCTGCAAACTCGTAGGTGTGTCATATTGGGCATCTGTGTGTACTATGTGGGTCAGGTTACGGTGTGTTGCTTGCTTTTGGCAATTTTTGGCTTTCACAATTGCCTGACCTTCACAATCTGGTTCCACCCTCCTTGAATGCTTCACTGCAGTTTGCAGGCCTCCCGAGTCCCCACTGCTTTGCTTCACTGCAGTGCCTTCCCACTGCTTTGTCTGAGACCTAGCCTGGTCTGCTCTCAAGCTGAGCATGACATGCTAGTGGAGGAAGAGTATAGAACCTATAGGCTATGAGAAAAGGCCAATACTTCTGAAGCCATGTTAGATCATGGCTCTAGAAGCAAAAAAGAAGGCCAGTAGAAGAAGTGAAGGATCACCCTCTCCTTTTCATGTGTAGTCACAAATTCTTTTCCTTGCTCAATAATAAGCTATTCAAAGTAAGCATATTGGATGTCCTATCCACCTTCAGTTACAGTCAAATCATCCTCAACCCCATTTTATAACCCATCAACCTTTCCAATCTCATAGTTCACTTAATTTATTCTGTTTTTTGAACGTTTGAACAAACACAGCAGTGGCACTTGGTGCTACACTTTTTGTCGCCAAGCAGCTCTTTAGATGTACCGTGTCATAAGGTATTCACACATGGACAGCTCTGGCTAGTCATCATTGTCATCATAAACGCCTTAAAACCTTTCTTTCAGAAACTTTTTTCCATGGGTAGGGTTTCAATTTCTTATGTGGATATTACATATTGCATGCTATATACACACGATCTAATTTCAACAGCCAAATAAAAATGAACTTGTCAATTTGAAGCACTGTATATCTATATGTGGCTAAGATTTGCAGCAGTGCTTTTTCAAGAAAGTTTGTTATTTTTAATGATTGACATACTGGCCATGCAGGCTCTTGAGGAGATGGCAAAGTTGAACAATGGGAAAATAATTTGTCCAAGGACTGGACATGTGTGCAACATCAGTGAACTTTCAAAGGCATACATTTCATAGTCTCTAGACAATCAGCGTTTGTTCATTAGACAGAACTACTGCTATACCCGTTGAAGTGCTTCTTTGAATCCCTCTATACCCGTTGAAGTACTTTGAATCCCTTTCTTGTGTAAGTATTATGGAAGGTTGTAAGTATGCAAATAAAGTTGTGTCTTGGTTTTTCGTAGACCTTTAGACCCAAGTAGTTTCTACTGAAACAGGCACTACATAGGAACATGCAAATTAATAGTAGTTTTTCAACAAGGCCACATAAGGCTTCTTCCTGTGAATGTCTAGTATTCCTGTGCCATAGGACCAATTGATGCAGTGCATTCAGAAAGGTCCTCTGTTAGTTTGGCTCTTCCAGGGATATTCAACCTTCTGCCATGGGGCAAACACTATTCATTTGAGATAACCTATATGGATGCCCTTGTGTAATTTATAGTACCCAAACTGTATGTGCAATGACCAATTCATGGATCCCTCCATCATGGAATCAATTGTACGCCTGTTTTGCAGGAAATTGTACATTCATGAAACCACTCTGTTATATTCTCTCCTTGTGAAGGTTGGGAGGTAACCTAACTTTCATTTTAGTACTAACTCATGCATTTATAGTGGGAATGTAGATTTCTTGCACGGGGCATTGTCAGCAGTGTTGTGCCCAACCAGCTATAAGACAGTAACTTAAAAGCATGTTAGAGAGATGATGAGATGGGTAGGGAATACATATTGGTTGGCACCATATATTGGTCTTTTCTATTTTTGATATTGGTTGGCACTATATATTGTAATCAATTTCTTTGACTCGGGAAAGATGTCAATGCACCTTTTATTTTGAGAGGAAGAGACTTGAAAGATGAGAATATGGAGGTTTGCACCATCGTAAGTTGAAAGGTCTGTCTTTTCTAGATCTTTGATCAACACCCATGCGTGAATATGTGTCATGTTCCATGAGTATGTGTCATGGTGTGTGTGTGTGTGTGTGTGTGTGTGTGTGTGTGTGTGTGTGTTTTGCGTTTGATCTTCTTCCTTCAATTTTTTTTAAAAATGATATTGGGGGACGGCAGCAGCTACTAAAAGGATTGTTTTTAGATCTTAGTGATTTCAGCAGCTACTAAAAGGATTGTGTTTAGATCTTAGTGATTTAAGGGTTAAGATCTTTTATGAGGGACCGGGCATATGTATAATAAATTAAGGTTATATATACTAGGCTTCTTAATATTCTCTATAATTCTCATATGTAAAAGCAGGAAGGAGACGTTTCAAAAACAATGGAGTGCAACTAAACCAGGATATCACTCTAATGAGTGATTGAATCTAGGTTAAGGTGGCATTGTGTGGTTAAGATAGAATTATGTTAGTTGGCAGGCTCTAGTGTGAATGGGTATTGTACCACTCTGACCAGCAAGGGGTGTGAATTCGAACCGCGACACTTCTATTATACGTGACCCAAAAAGAAAGCCACATTAAAGAATAGGCAAGTAATAACTTGGGGAGTTTGATATTGTGTGCTCCTCTTACTCAGCTTGTCCCTTTCTCTCCAAAATCTCTAGAGTTGCACTAGAGGTAACTTGAATGGTTGAGCTGAAAGCAAAAGAATGCAAGCTATTGGGTTTTAGACATGATTGATCTCTCTAAACTAGGTCATATTTTCACATTGAGTCAACATCGAGGAAGCCAAGCACGAACAGCAAAAAATCTGATGTTGCTTTGTTCCACAAGCTCTATTATTTAGACGATTGTGACATGACATGTGGAAGAGCTTGTGGTAAGGGCTACAATGGCATTGTGTTCAACTATCATACAGTATTGCTTGATTTTTACTTTGCATACAAGTCAAGCCAAACTAGCCACCATCACCCTACGTTAGATACAAGTGTTAGAAATAAGCAAATAATCATCCATCAAAAAATAGTGTGCAAAAGGTTCTAAGGTTTTGGGCATTTTGGGTGCTCACTTTTATGTATTTTATTCATTTTTGGAATATCTTTGGGTGCTCACTGCTCACTTTTATGTATTTTATGCATTTTTGGAATATCTTTGGGTGCTCACTGCTCACTTTTATGTATTTTTTAGTTCATCCAAAAATACATAAAAGTGAGCACCCAAAAATATTCCACAATAGAGAAATCAATCTGGCTTGTTCTTACTTTTGTCATTTATGTGTGTCCATGTCTTGTGTTAGTATCATTAGTATAATCACCACTTCTTTTCATCTTCGGTTCTTTTCAAACCCTAATTCTAGCTTGGTATGATAAGCCATTATCTCTAGCTATCATTGGTAAGCCATAATTATATTTTCATTAGCCATAACAATCTCTCTCCTCTCTATGCAAAAAATGTAGCTTTCGCTAATTTGCTTGTTTCTCACTCCTTATAGCTTCTCTTTAAAAACCAAGCATAGGACCTATAAGCTAACTCATAGGACTTCCACTACATCAAAGGGCTCAGTCTAATTCAAACAACAACAAAAAAAAGTTATTTTTTTAGGGGAAAAATGTAACAGTAAAAGCACAATATTTGTGCCTACTTTTTGTATTGATCAAGTTCCTTTGTCATCAACAATTGGGTGTACAAGGAGTTGGCACACCAAATCTTGAAGCAAAGTATCCACACCGGTTAAGGAGAACAAAGTGTTTCATGGGTTTCGGTCCACCATCATTAAGGAAATGATAAGCGCACTAAGTGTTTCATCAATTTTACACCACCATCATTAAGAAAAATGATTAATACTAATCATTTTGAGAGTTTCAAGCTTCAAATCACAAGTTTGTGTTGCTCTAATTGTGATTACATCATTGCCTCTCATTTGGTGCATGATTCTCATCCTCCAATACATACTAGTTTTTATATTTATCTTTATAGGGGGGAGATTTTTTCTGATCATCATTAAGTATGTTGTTAAGTTTTAAAGCTCTGTATACGGTAGTGCCATTGAAGATAATCTTGGTAAGACCTTCCCATATGAAAAAATGGCATTTCATTCCATGATTTTTGATGGTAATGTTGTTTACACTTACCAAATGAAGATCATTCTTTTACTCCAACAAAAGCATCGACCAAGAGTAAAGCCCAACGATGAAAAGGATTTCTCCATCAAAAGGAGGTCATCAGCATCAAGCAATGCAAGCACTGAAGAAGAATCGGCCTTCAAAGAAGAGGCCAACCTTTCTCAAGATTATGAATGAATCTTCTAAAAGGCTTCCTTGAACCAAAGCAACTCACATAATATCCCTACTCTTTTGTAAAGCCTCACCTTGACTAACCAAGCCACAAATTGCTAGGTAAATCCAAATGTGTCAAATGGCTAAGGTGACGAAACTAAAGCCAAAGATTGCTTTGTTAATCCACACATCTAGAGTGATGGCATTTGGGGGGAGTGTTAGAAATAAGCAAATAATTATCCACCAAAAAATAGAGTGTGCAAAAGGTTCAAAGCTTGTAAGGTTCTAAGATTTTGGAACATCTTGACGAATATTCTTGGGTGCTCACTTTGATGTACTTTTGGTGCCTATAAAAGGCTTAGCCCACTAATAGAGAAATCACTCTTGTGGCTCTTGGCTCATTTCACTTTTGCCATTTGTGTGTGTCACTTTTGCTAGTGTCATTATTCTTAATCATATTCATTAGCAAAGATCACCAGGCTTAATCAACAATCCTTTCCACCTTGCTGTCTCTATTAACCGTGATTCCAGCGACAACTAGACCCAACCAATCACATCACCCAATTGAAATAATATTAGACTAAACATAATACCAAGTGGTGAAGAATAAAGTCCTCGATACCTAAGTAAAGGCACCAAAAATTGATTAGGATAGGTTACATTGTAGATTATGACATTGTTCTCTCTCTCTCTCTCTCTCTCTCTCTCTCTCTCTCTCTCTCTCTCTCTCACACACACACACACACACACACACACATAAATCTATTAGAGGCATACCTGAATAAGTGGATTAAGAGCAAAGCCAAGCACAAAGGGTAAATATTATATTGTTACTTTGTGGATTTTCGTATACAAACCCACAGGTGGCTTGAATCAGCTAAAGGTGGAAGAGCTAGACGCAGCTAGGGATACGGGCCACAATTACACTGTTTAACAGAGAGACGTCACATTAATAGACCGATGCATGATTCACATGTACAAAAAAATAAGAGTAGCGGTACCGCTCTAAAACAATCTATGTACATTTGTATGTGGGATTAAGAATTTACATGATATAAGCATTAGTCTCTCTATCTCCACTTTTTGTTTTTGTTTTTTGAGCCGAGGTCAGCGACAAGAACGCTCGTCTCTGAGACTCGAGCAGAGAAACACTTTTGTCATTAGCTTCGTCGTCTCGGTCTTGTGAGAACGGTTTCGCTACTTCCTTAAGGCGTGACCTCGGAAGACCCATTAACTGGGCATGATAGCGACCAAGAACTCTCGAAGGAGCCCAGGTACTGTGGGACTTGCCATTAGGCTCTCTCTATCTCCACTCTAGTTAAGTATTCTCTATATGCCAAAATGTTGTGCCATGTATCACTACTAGTCTAACAAGGGAATCAAAAAGAAGTGCCTTGGTTTGAACCTACTGAAAATGGGCTTGAAATTATCTCTCTCAAGGTGTGCCGACAATGCAAAACCTCTCACTATGGGGGCTAGTGTTGTCATAAAATGACAGGCTAAAACATGAATGTATATGATCTTACAATCTCTACGTGCTCTCCATCAAATGTGTAAGTAGCCAAGTCTATGTGGAAGATCATTACCTTGTTATTACCAAGGTTTACTATGAGGTCTCTATCATGAAAACCTTCTATAATGCATCGAAGTGATGTTGTAATCCCTTTTTAAAGAGCGATAAGAGTTCCACATAATCTTCCTAAAAATGACAAAGGCCACCATCTTTGCTAGTGTAGATCCATAAAGATCCAACCCCTCCAAAAGAATAGATGAAATTAGCCAGTTCATAAAGTCCAAAGAGTGTATGTGAGAAAGGGTATCCCTTTTCATCTCAATTACTCTATCGATTACTCTAAGCATTCTCTCATTAATGTGTAGTTTCACCCTCATCATATACTACCAATGTGACCCATATCACCAACACTTCTACCTCTAGCAATCTCAATTTAGCTCATAGGAATCTATCCATAAATCCACAAAAGAACAAAATATTTTTTCCTTGGCGCTTAGCTTCCTCATTCATGGCTGTCTATATAAAAAATATGGTCCAATCTAGAATGTTCCCATTTAAATCTTTCTTGTTTAATGGCTCACTCCTTTTTGCTTTTAACCCAATCTTTCAAGTGAGCCTCTAGTGTAGCTGCATAAATTTCTAGTGTAGCGCCTACATGATGTCGATCTGTGGCCACATAGTGATACCATCCTCCTCTAGAATCTCTCGTAGAGCCACAACAATGTTAATAAACAAGGGTCAAATCTCCTTATGTTATCTGAGAAGGTTATGGAAAATCTGGTCGAGGGTGTTTGCTCTTAGTAATAAATTGAGCCCTCTTTTGGTCACTCATTTCGTGCTAGGTATTGAGGGGGCTTGGATTGCCTAGTTCTTGCTCCTCATTATCAAAATATAGAAGAAGTCATTCGATTATACAGGCTTGAGAGGCGTCCATGTAGCCTTGGTTCTGGGGGTATGCCCTCACGATGCTTGGAACTTCATTGAATACATTCCTAAACATCTTTTATCCTCGTATTGTTGATTTTCCACTTTTATTATTATTATCAATCTTTATTTTGTATGTTTCTTTATCAATGATTCTAGAAATAACACTTTAGTGATTTTTATATAATTCTTTATTAATCTTTATTAATCTTTATTAATCTTTTTATATAATTCTTTATTAATCTTTTTTTATATGTTTTTTTATCAAAGGCTACTAATAAGTAGAAAGCTCAAGCTTCAACCTCAAAGCAAGAAAGAGCTTGAGGTGAAAGTCCCAAAGGCTACCGAATCAAAACCAAAGGTCTAAAATAGGAAAATATCAAAGAGCACGTGAAAATGTAACGCACAATCAAGGATTATGACGTCATGATTATTGAAAGTGGTTTGGACAAGAGCTCCAAAAGTTGTATTCCTTGCAATGTGAAGAAGCCTTTGCCTCTGGAACCAATTCACTTAGATCCTGCATTGCTAGTAGTGGTGAAGGAGGACTTAGTAGTTGTTCGGTATTTTGGAGTCTCTTGTGTCTATATGTCCGCCCGATGTACGTGTAACCATCTATATATGTCTGTATAGGTGTGAACATCTCATATATGTGTAAGTGTACCTACATATGTGAGAACACCTTCTTATCTAGATAAGATAAAGTGTGTGCCATGTGTCATGTTCCCATATGTGTGAACACCATATTATTTGGATAAGATAAGTGTGTGCCATGTGTCATGTCCCCATATGTGTATGTGATTTATATGAGTGAAAAGATAAGGTTTGTAACTTGTAAAAAAGCATGCACTTGGTGTAGGTCACATTGATCGAATCAATCTACATTGAGTAGTGCAATCGTCTCTCTTTAGAGCATTGAATTTCTGTCTCTAACTCTCTCTAAAGCATTAGGTCTCTCTCTTTCCTAGTGTTGCATTCTACCGACGTTAGTACCTCTCTCTCTCTCTCTCTCTTATTGCTTGAACACTCGGTGCAGTAGGAGGTTCCATCCTCCTTAGCATTGTAGACCCCTAACTCTATTAGGACCTACAATTGGTATTAGAGCGCGGGTTTTAGGGGGGGTCTCTATTTTTTTAGAGTTTTTTTGTACTCTTATGTGCAACACCTTAATCTGCCGCCGTCGTCGTCATCATCGACCTTCCATGTACTCGTGGTTGCTATCAATCTCCAGCTGGTGGTCTTGAGGAGCATCATCTACAGCAGCTCCATGCTATGCAGCACGGCCGCGAACATCTACTTCTGGTCTCCGACCTCCGTGCTCTTGTTCGCTTCTTCACGTCTCCTCTTGGTTCGCAGCTTTGACTCCGCCAACCATCTTTTTGTCATCATCTCTGCAAACCATGCAGCAACACTCTTCATCATTGCTGCATTTTTCCTTCAGTTGTTCATCTTCTACTGTCTCTTCACTCCCATGTACCAACATCGTCATCATCAGTAAAGCTCTTCTCTCAAAAAAAATAGGGTTTTCAGAATTTGGAGCTTTTTCAATTCAAGGTAATAATTCTCTAATTAAGCTCTCATGCTTTCAAGTTATTTGGGACTTTCTACAAAATTGAGCCATTAGCACAAACATAAAGCTCCTGTGAAAATAAATTTGGGGGTTTAATTGGCCAATTGGAGCCTCTTGTAGCACATTGGAGTCTTCATATGGGTTGGTAGCATGGAAAAGACGTTGAAAAAGCCGCGTCGGACGCCACCATGATCAGGGGGAGATTTCACCCTCATTTCCTCAGAATTTGTAATTTCTATTTTATGTATGTAAAGTGAGGGGTTCTTTGCCCAGGTTCTCTCTCAAAAACTGAAAAATAATCATGTGTGTTATGTTGTCCCGCCTAAATGTTTGTATCCCCTTGTGTTATAAAAGGCTCCGTATTTTTCTAGTTTAGCCTAGTGAGGAGCCAAGGGATGACTTAGTGCTAGCCTAGCTACCTCGAACTCACCCAAATATGAGAGACTACCATGGCATCAGAGGTCAAATGGTGAGTCTAGCTTTGAAGCATGGTGGATGGGGTAGGTGGTAGAGCAAAAGGCTCGCACGCTATGGTTTGTCATAGCATAGCTATGGTAGGTACGGGTTTACTACAGCATGGCTATGGTAGTTGATGCTAAGCTATGGAGGGTAGAACATCATGGAGTGTGTGGAGTGATAACATCATGGCTATGGTAGTTGATGCTAGGCTATGGAGGGTAGAACATCATGGAGTGTGTGGAGTGATAACAAGAAGAGAAAAAGCCTAGAGAGAGAAAAATAATATTTACACGACTCAATAAATATTGGATTTGATTAGATGTGATATGAACTACACCAAGTATATGCTTTTATTGGTCGCAAACCTTATTGTTTGACTCACATAAATCATGCTCACATATGGGGACATGACACATGGCACACACTTATCTTATCCAAATAAGAGGGTATTCACACACATATAGGCACACTTACATATACATGGGGTGTTCACACCTGTACAAACACATAGATGGTTACACATATACCCATAGGTAAACGTGGTGGGGACATACAAGACACAAGAGACTTCGAAATACCCAACAAACTCCCCTTTAGAATGAGGGTGGAGTTATAAGGAATAGCCTTTATACTTACGGTGATTTGGGCTCACTGGCACCACGTGATGCAAAAGATCACAATGGCCATACTTGGCGTGATACAACAGATCACAACCAAGCCTACAAATGGAGTTTGACGACACATAAGATCCTTCCCCCAACTCAAAATAGGGTTGGCAAGGAAATTACATAGCCTTTTATAACACAAGGTGATACAAACATTTAGGAGCCAAAACATAGCATACACACAAGATCATTTTTTAGATTTTGGGGGATATCCCAGGCAAAGAAACTTGACTCACACAGATTTTTTGAAAATTACAAATTAAAGTGAATTCCCCCCTTGATGCCAATGGTGTCACCTTTTCCAACATCTTTTCCAAAGCAATAGAAGCTTGGGCTGCCATTTTAGGCTCACGAGCCAAGGCAGAGGACCCGGAATGGCACAAGTCTGAAGTAGAAGAGATAAATTCCCAAATTTTCATCGATACATCGGCTTTAATTTGATGTAGGAGGGCCAATTTTAAGAAAGCCCCAAATTGGGTAGTTGCTCCAATTTAAGGATTTTCTCCATGATCGAAAAAAGGCCCAAATTTCTAATACTATGGGTGCTCTTTAATGCTATACAAACAACTTTTTTAAAAACCCCCCAAATTTTATGCATATGAGGCTTTGATTTTGACAATTTTACCAAAAAAATCAAAAACACCTCAATTTTAATTGATGCACGAGCTTTAATTTTGGTCAATTTCCCTAATTTTTCAGAAACCCCTAATTTACTTCATTACCATTGTTGAAGTTACATTGCATCTTTCCCACCTCTCTCGTATGTCTTCTCTAGCCAACATTGTGTTTATATTGCCAACCAAGGGCTATTAAATGAAACTCTCAACATTCTTGAGTATGTGACTACAATCTAGTAGATGACTAATTGACAGATACCTCTCTCTTATAAGAAAGGTGATGTAAGATAGATATCCATTTTCATTTCCAAAGGGGGCCTCTCATCACCCTTCATCCATGTATCTCTCTCCATACAACACTTTTATTGATGGTGAAGCCAACAAGACCTTCAAATAAAGGATATCACTAAGAGAGGTTCATTATAAGTCTCTTCTAGGCTTCTTATTCACAACATTTTTGAGGTGTCATGCCTCAAGTCAAGGTCCATAAATGGAGTGAGCATGAAATCCACCTATAGTAAGTCCTACACATAATAAGTTGTAGAAATTATGAGATGTTCCAAATATAAATTGAAGCAAAGAAATATAGCTAAGTAATTTAAGTATCCAAAGCATAATCATGCATAAGGTTCCTTTCATAATCAAAGCTCTTTGTGTGATTAGCTTGCTAGAATTATTAACTTCAATGCCATGCCAAAATGATTCAAGATTCTACCAAAGAAGCCATATGTACACATCCATGTTCAATACCTTATGCTTGCTTAGCATGAGAAGTAAAAGGAAAATGTTCCCTTTCTTTATTGTTAGCTAAGGTGCAACATTGTAGTTACTAGTATATAATGCACCATGTGGATTATGATGTGGAGAGTAATTGAAATGTACTCACTCCATCTGTAGCTAGACCTAGTTTCAAAGTAACAAGGTTCCTCTTTAAAAAATGGCTATCTCCTTTGAATATGTTTCCATGCTTCACAATTTTCTAGATCCTTAAAAGGTTCGATCGTGAAGCAATAGGCAGAATGCCATATCATGAGCTCCATAGTTAACTCTCTCTTGAACATATATGGATGCAAGGTATGATAAATTATGTCTCAAACCTTGGCAAGAATGTTTTCTCCTTGCAAGTAATTTCTATAAAAAGGTGCACCACATTGTAAAAGAGAGAGCAGATAAGGGGGGGGAGAGAGAGAGAGAGAGAGAGAGAGAGAGAGAGAGAGAGAGAGAGCATAAGATGCACCACATTTTAAACAAGAGACAACTTCTGGAGATAACTTTTCAGTGTTTACCACAATAGAGAAAGCAATCATTTGGATATGCATGATAAAAGAATGTCTCAAACCTTGCCAAGAATGTTTTCTCCTTAAAAGTCCTCCCTATATTAAAAAATGCACCACATTATAAACAAAAGTGTAAGTCCTCTCTATAAAAAGATACACCACATCGAAACAAGAGAAAATTTCTAGAGACAACTTTTGGCATGTGTTGATGAGGCCTATTCAAACAAATCTTTGGTGTTTACTATTCTCGTAGCTCTACCGGATTCATAGCAGGGTTTTGCATCTATACTTTGGCTCATGTGATGAAGGGTAACCTCAATTCCTTTACTTTGATGAGTTGGTTGTTGGTTGCAATGCTCTTACAAGAAGAGCAATCTCGGCAAAACCAAACTAGTATATGTGTGGGAACTCATGCATTTTGCTCTACTAGTCAAAAAGGTAAAGACAAAGCCTTTTCTTAGGGCAACTATTTCCCAAGGTAGAATCAAGCTAGTCCTCTGGAAAGGATGCCAACAAGGAGGGTGATAAGCCTAAGAAGAAATAAAAATGTAACTACTATTGGAAACCATGCCATTACATCAATGAATGGTTGAAGAAGGACAAGAAGAAAGAGTTAGGAATGGTTGTAGGGTCAATGTATTAGTACTAAGGAGTCAAGGGACTATACACAGGATTATTGGGCATGCGTGAAATCAAACTCTTGTAACAACAACGTCCATCTAGTGAATTTTCCTACCAAGTATGGTTTGTTCACCGTGTACAAGAGTGCTTTGTGGTCTACATAAAATTCAAACACATTTTCTAACAGATAGTGCTTGAATTTTTTGATTGAGTAGATTATCCCCAATGACTCCTTTTCTGTGGTGGAGTAGTTCCTTTCTGGCTTGGACAGCCTTCTTCTTGCATAGTAAACTCGTCAGAACTAGCCCGCTTGGGCTTCCTACATCAAAGCACTACCAATGGAGATCCTTCTATCCATGATGAATACATGATGTCAATGATAGATCAACATGTATTATACTTTGATAGTGGTGCTAGCACATTGTTTCTCAGCATGATTTATTTTTCTCGCTCTTGAGTCTGTCTCCTCAAGGAGGATAGTCACATGTGCAAAAAACTCCTCGTATCCAGTAAAAGGATTTGGTAAGGTTATTCGCACTACTTCTTATTTGTGCCAAGTATAAAAATGAACTTGTTGTTAGTCTCTGTCATTATTAGGGTAGACCTAGTGGTCAGCTTTGTTGATGATAGGTGTACAGTTCATGACCAGAGTGATGAAGACATCACTATAGTATCTATACTCTAGTCTCTAAGCTATGGACTTTATAGGTTAGAAATATATGAGAGATTGGCACATAACAATTATTTATACTCTAGTCTCTAAGCTATGGACTTTATAGGTTAGAAATATATGAGAGATTGGCACATAACACTTATTTATATGAGTGATGCGGAGGATGGCATGCCCACTTTTGATAGGTATGAGAGATTAGCACATAATGCTTATTGTGCTAGAGTGGTGATGCAAAGCTATGGAAAGCCTGCTTTGCTCACTTGAATTTTAGCAATTTATTGTGCCTTAAAAGGCGAGAGATGGTGTCAGAGTTACCAAATCTTGAGGCCCTTGTCAAACATGTATGTGAGGGATGCATTTTAGGCAAGATACAATGGGCATTATTCTCAAAAGATGGATCACTTAGGGCTATCTAGAAACTATAGCTTATATATAGTGATGTTTGTGGTCCCATAAGGACACCATCGACCGAGGGATATATCTCTACTTTGTGACTTTTATTGATGACTACTATGTAGCATTTATATGGTAGTGATGTGTGGACGTAGGCTAATAATGAGCTAAGGTCCTTTTTCCCTCTTTAGGAGTTTTTTTTTCCTGAGCATATGTACGCACTTTTATGAGTATGTAAGTGACCTTATCATATCACTTCACTTGTACTTCACTTATTCTCATCAATCTAATTTGAGTGTTTTGCTTCCATCTATCTCTCCTTGCTTATTGCATCTATGTGTGTGTTACTACATTGATCTCCACTCTAACAACAATTGGTATCAGAGCAGGTTCTCTTAGCTCTAACCCCTTGTCATCTTCTCCTCAAGTTACTCTTTTGATTGTCTCAGATTGAGCTATCATCAACATTATCATCGATTTCTATATTCCTATTAAGTATCATTTTCACACTCTACACTCTGTAATTTTTCATACACTTTACAGGTGTTGATTGTTATATCAGTGATCTACAGGAGGCAGCATTGATAGTACTTGCTTTATAGGTAGGAATATTTGCTTTACAAGTAGTTGGAATATTTGCATTCTATGTCAAAGATAAGTTATTTACAAGAAAAATTGCAAGTAGTTATGTATTTGGGATGCTTTCCACTAAGAATAAGCTTGACGAGAAACCAACTACATGTTGTGGTCCGATATGATATGCCATGTATTGGTCAAGGGATTTAAAATGTTGTTATTGGCATTTAGCCACACCCTATCTTGCCAGCACAATAGCATAGTACAGGTAATTTGGATGGTGATATAAGTTCTAATGTAATTGTGGTATCTACCTGTGCACCTCTTGTAGCATAATATGCCAAGTGGGATGGCGCGGATGTACACACACATGCATTAGCAGCACTTTCAGTGAACAAGAGCATTATTCCTTATACTTGATCATGTAAAACTACAAAGCATGCTTGGGATGTGCTTGCTACGCTTTACCAGGTGTATAACGAGGCACGAGTGGGCTACTTTCACAACAAGCAGTTAGAGTCTAAGCATATGAATAAGGGGGGAGATTTAATGGATGAGTTTCTTATAAGGATTAAAGATCTTAGGGAGTACCTGGCATGTATTGATGAGGTCTATCCAAACAGTTCTTTGGTATCTAATGTTCTCACAACTCTACCAGATTCATACCAGGGCTTTGTATCTACACCGGTTCAAAATGAAGGGTAACCCCACTGCCCTTACTTTTGATGAGTTGGTTACAGTGCTCTTGCAAGAAGAGCAATATTGACAAAACCAAACTAATATGCATGTGGGAGATTTGTGCCAGTCAAAAGGTAAAGGCAAAGTCTTTTCTCAGGGCAACTATAAGCCAAAGGTAGAATCAGCCCAGTCTTCTAGAAAGGATGTTAACAAAGGGGGTGATAAGCCTGACAAATACTGCGGTGCTAAAGGGTGAGGATCGGTGGAAGAGGAAAATGGTGTGGGTGAGGGAAACAAGGAGGGTGGCAAGTGACAAACAGAGAGCTCAAAGACAAAGGATTTGACTAGATTTTTATCATCCACTGAACAAAACAAACAAAATAGCAAGCACACTTTGAAACGTTTTTGTAAAATACAGTGTCTTGTTACATAGTTCACGTTCCAACAAATTCAGCATCTTCATCAACGATAGTAGTGAGTTTGTAAATGTGCCCTCTTAGCCTCAACCCATCTCCTCCCCTTTCCCAACCATCTACATAACACAGCACTTTCCACAAATCTTATGTTTTCTCTAATCTGATCTAGTCTTTGGTTGATTTATTTATCAGAGACTTATGTATGTGGGGTATGACTCCACCGCCTGCAATCGTGCCTTTAATCAGGGTGTCCAGCTCCTCATCACCTCGGATAGCAAGTTGAAGGTGGCGTGGAGTTCTCCGCTTTACTTTTAAGTCTTTGCTTGCATTTCCAGCCAACTCCAACACCTCTGCTGTTAGGTACTCTAGAATAGCAGCCGTATACACTGCAGCAGTTGCTCCCACCCTCCCATTCGCTTGGACCCGAGATTTGAGAAGACGGTGAAGCCTACCAACAGGAAACTGCAAGAACAAAAAGTAAGCCTACCGACAGGAAACTGCAAGAAAGAAAAGTAAGCCTCTAATAACAACCCAATGTGCATGAATATGCGTGCTACATGTAAAGTGTGGAGGCAGAGAAGACTGGCTATATCCGATGAAATGTTCAAGAGTGGAATGGTAGGGAAGAAAAGCAGTTGTTGATGATGAGCGGAGGAAGGAGACTATTGGCAGATGGAGTGGAACCAAAAACCCTTGTTTTCTTCTTCTTCTTCTTCTTCTTCTTCTTCTTGTTTAAGGTTTGGAAGGGGCCGACTATGAGGAAGTGGAAAATATAGGGATAGCCTCTAGATGATAAGCCATGAGCCTGGATCCATTATAACCAGTGGAAGCAGCAGGCCATCTAGAGTGTGGAGTTGTATGGCATCGTGCAGAAGGATTTGTTGAATGAGGAATGGAACTTCCCAAGCAGGGACAAGATTCTTGGCCCATTTTAGATAGCAAGTTGGTACACAAAGATGAGCTATCTGTCCTGGAAGCAGGCCTTCGCAGATATCGATCATGCCAAGATTCCTGTCTGTTTTGTTCCACCTCCAAAGCCTAGTTGGCCAATGCCCTAGTTTCATCCAAGATGGTCAGACAGAGTAGTGAAGCACTGTGGTGAGGGTCTTCTTGACGATTGTTGCCGACATGGTAGGACCCTTGGTTGAATTCGAAGGGCAGAATGACCTCTGGACCATGGACTAGCTGAAAAGGACTACACCATGTTGTGGCTTTGAAGGCAGTTCGGTAAGCCCACAAATTATCGAGGAGGGCTTCTCACTAGTGACTTGCGTGTTGATGACACATCTTACAGAGTAAGATGTGTCATCAACACATCTTACAGAGTAAGATGTGTCATCAACAAATTACCGAGGAGGGCTTCTGACTAGTGACTTGCGTGTTGATGACACATCTTGCAGAGTAAGCGAAAGAGGACTTTGTTGGTGCTTTTTACCTTTCCATTGGCCTGGGGATAGTAAGCACATGATTTGTGGTGGAAGATCTTATAGCTGCTGAGTAAGGTGGTGATGACTTCATTCACTAAATGGGAGCCTTTGTATCACTGGTGATTTCTAAGGGGCAGCTAAAGCGGATAAGGATGTGCTCGTAGAGGAACCGGGCCACCGTGTTTGCCATGCAATCTTTAGTGGCTTGGGCTTCTTCCCACTTAGTCGCATAATTAGTTTACAGATGAGAATATATCTGCATTGGCTTGGATGCACCACTAGGTCAATGGGCTCCATGAAATCAAGACACCATTTCTCAAATGGTGAAACCGAGCGAGGGATATTTGGAGGGGTTAGTGATTCTGACAGGTGGGTTTGTGTCCACACCATTGGCAAGTATCACAGGATTTGGCAAATTGAATGGAATCTTTGAATATAGTGGGCCACCACATGCCATGCTGAAACAAAAGAGTGCCCGACGTGACCAGGATAGTGACCCACCACCGACCTGAGTGAGTATCTTTGACGAGGTGGGGCACTTCATGCGGACTAATGCACTTGCGTAAAAGACCATCATGACCAGCCTTGTATAGTTGGCCAGCAAAATGAGTTAGAACGGTTGGCTCTTAATCAGAAGCTAACGCTTATCGTGCACTGACTGGAAACTGTCCTATGGAAAGCAAAGCAGGACATTCCCATACCGATCTGGGGCAACATCAACTTTGAAAAGGACACTATAAGGAAGGTCATCATCAATACCTGTTTGCAGTGTCAATGCAGGAAAGGTGGTTTGCCATGACGTGTTGTTTGCCTAGTCTAAGGAGGACCTCAAAGTTAATTTCTTGGAAGAGCAGCACAACCATTGCCAGACACGACCAACCACTTATGGTTTATTGAGGAGATACTTGAGAGCATGGTGGTCTGAAATGATGACGAAGTGGGAGCCCAAGAGATAGTGTCAAAACTTTTGGCAAGCATAGACGATAGCCAAGCCTTCCTACTCAGTTGTGGAGTAAATTTGTTTAGCAAGTGTGAGGCAGCTAGCATAATAGATTGGTTGGTCCATCTTGTATTTCTCACCGGGCTGAGTCAAAACCGCACCCACTACAATGAGGCTAGCATCGGTATGGACATGAAAGATGATTGTCTAGTCACAGCGGCGAATGAGAATGGGGGCTTCGCTGAGGTGCTTTTACAGGTAGGAGAAAGTGGTAGAGGCTGGGTCAGACCATTGGAAGATGGTTGATGGCTTAACTAAGCGAGTTAGTGGAAGGGCCACATCCACATACATGTCAATGAAGCGATGATGATAGCATGTGTGGCCAATAAAAACTTGAGTGCCTTTCGAGCTAATTAGAGGAAGAAGGCAGAGGATTGCAAGGATTTTATCAAGGTCAGGAGCCAATCCATCGGAAGAGATGATGTGGCCTAGGAGGGTTCCCTAGACTACTAAAAATTGACACTTGAAAGGATTCATGTGTAGCTTGAAGGAGCAACACTTTGCAAAAACCAGGGCTAACTGGGAGAGATGTTTGAAAATTGCCTCTATCCTTGAGACAATGTGGGTCCCTGTGAAAGCAGAAAAGTCATCAATGAAAGTATGGAGGAAGCTGAGGAGGTACTCCTGAAAGATGGTGGTGTGACGAGCGGCTGGAAGCTGGAAGGGGGCATTACATAGCCCAAAGGGCATCTGATTGTAGACATAGGTCCCCCATTGTGTGACAAAAGTTGTCTTTGCATGGTCAACTAGGTGGATGGCAACTTGGTTTTATCTATTAAACCCATCCATGAAGTTGTACAAGGCAAGCCCGACATCCTCCAAAACCCGATCCATGAAAGGAAGGGGAAATCCATCTTTGATGGTTGCTTTGTTGAGAGACCTAAAGTCCACACAAACATGGATCTTGTTGGTCTTCTTCTTGGGTGAGATGACCATGGGGGAAAGCCATCAGATTATTGCACTGGGGAGATGATTTTGGCTTCCTCCACTATGATGGGTGGCAAATGGCGGATCCTCAGGAGTGGATGTTGTCCGTCACACCACCCTTGGTGTGACGGACACACCAAGGGTGGTGGGAGGAGGAGGAGGGAAAGCAGATGGAGGGTGGCCAACAAGTAGGTGGTTGGGGTTGGAAATGTGAAGTTAGAGAAAGTGGATGCCCTTTGCCAAGGGCAGTCTTGGGTATAATGACCTTTGGCATCAAGGCAATGTCTAACAAGGCGGTAGAGCACCTTTAGGGAAGGCGGCTTTCGTAATGACCGTATTCCTCGCATTGATAGCAAAGAACAGGGTGATTGCGGGGTTGGGGAGGGCGAGGAGGATGGGTCATAGGGGCTGCTAGTGCAGGAGGATTGGGGATGAGGGGTGGGAGGTAGGTCACTTGAGGGGTAGGTTGGCAAGGCGTATGAGTACTAACATGGAAGGGTTGGGAAATAGCTATGGCAACTGAAGCATATTAGGAAAGGTTGGGGGCTGTCGAGGCGGAATGAGGAGTTTACTGATGGAGGTGATGGAATCCTTTGAGGTAGTAGCAATCTTTGACATCGTGTCCTCCCTTCTCATAGTAGAAGGAGCAGTACCTCCTCTTGGGGTATTCTTGGACGGTGTGTCCAAGGGACTAACATAGAGCGCACCACAAGCCCTTCGTGGCCTCTTGATGATTCTTTAGTTCTTCAATCTCCCTCTTGAGTTGAAGTAAGGTACTTTCCTTGCTCGAGGTTTTCTGGCTCACCTTAAAGCCTCCAACTCTCACTTTAGCTGAGCACTGGGTTGTCTGATTGTGTCACTGTTGTGTCACTGTTAACAGGCAGAGTTGACATCACCTTCAAACATAAGGCACATATTCTCAAGTTGAGAAGCGAGCTCCTAAAATTCCAACAGTGTGGTTGGTGTGGGGCTGACTCTTGGATCTTTTGTTGGGTGGGTTTGGATAAGGCTTATGTCACCCACACTGACACACCATGAAGTTGCCAGCTTAAGCCGAAAGACGGGCCACCAGCACTGTGGTCCAGGTCATTAGTTCCGATGATCTCTCTCCTAGTGGGAGTTGTAGCTTCTCCAGCTCTTGGAGGATGAGATCCTCATAGTTGCTAGGTTGGAAGGTGCAGAGGAAAGTGTCCTTCAGGGTGGTCTAGTCTCAGCAAAGTGGTCAGCTGGAAATTGGCTAAACCATTTATCTGTAGATCCTTTTAGGGTGGATGGAAAGAGTACCAAAAAGGCATCCTCGTGCTCAAGACCTTGGCTCTTGCACATGGAAATAAAGTGTTGAATGTGGTCATCCACATCCTTAGTGGATGCTCCTTTGAATGTGGGAAGCTTAACATTGACCCAACCCAACACTGTGGGAAGGGGTTCTCCACCAGGAGGAATGATTGGAGAAGGAAGGTTATCTTAGCCTCCAACATTATTGCCAAGGTTGGGGTTACAGAGGTTGGTTGCCATAGGAAAAGTTGGAAGAGAATCCCTAGGTGGTATGTAGTTGACCTTCTTCTAACTATGGATGCATATGGAGAGAGGACTCTTAGATGGTCTAATAGAACTTTCACGGGAGCGTGTATTGGGCATACAGAGATGACACAAAAAATGAGGATGAGCTAAGCATACAGAGAGGACAAAGAATACGGTTGAGCTAATGAGAACTCCAAGTTTCGAGGGTCCCACCAGGTGTGCCAAATTTTAGTGTTCTTGTATAGCAGGGTTGGTCCTACACACTAAGTGATGGGCTCTCTCTCTAGATAGTATGTCTCTCATTGCTCACACGAGACGGATACAGAAGATAGACAGAATGAAACATGACTTAAGGAGACAAGACTACAAGAGCAACAAAACACTTGCACTACTCTAGAAACACTGATACAAGTCTGCCACCATTGTGCCACACGCACACTCAGCAGAGGTCATAGTAGAGAGGACGACGTATAGATCAAGGCAAAGATAAGTGACTATTCAAGCTAGCCAAGTGTCTGTAGACATAGACTACAAGGTAAGAGGAAGGGTGTGCAGGATAATGTTGTAGACTTAAACAAGATGAGGGGGCTCAGGATCCCTCGAGGGGCCATATATCCCCGGTTAAGTAGACAGCATCCCCAATATCTCTAGAATATTCCCTCAGTGCGACGATATCATAAGAATCTCCTATCCTTAGTAGATGCCATTGGGTTAACTTGAGTGATAGTGCAGCGAGCGGCCTTGGTCATTGAAGTGTTAGTGAGCGGCGCCTGTAATGCTAATGCTTGCATGCTGCTTCCAGTTGGTTCTGCTAAATTGGCCCATTGTGGGCACCCATGGTGGCTACATTGGGTCTCCCAACAATTGAGCAAGTTTATACACACTCCTGGAAGTAAGCATTGGTAGGTTGCCAAGTAAGTGTATTGAGATACTTATAAAGCCCTTCGTCCCTTGGCTTATTCTATGCTAAGGGGGGTGATGTTCAATTGCATGCTTTCAGAGTGATGGAGCTAGATGTTATGGCATGCAAGTGTCCACCACTAGTCGCTTTTGCTTTCACCTCGGTGATTCATGTATATCATGGGTTAGCAAGAAGCAGCCACCCAACAATGGCCACTCAAAGCTATGAATCTAAGTATAGGGTAGCTTTTACAGATAGCTCGGATGCCTTTTGACAAATCTTGGTGTTGGAAAACAATCCTCCACTTCCATCTTTATTGACAGTATAGCAAGGTGCATTAGCCATTGTGAGGAGCCCAGTGTTTTATGCTTACACAAAGCACATTGAGGTGCATTATCATTATATGTCTAATCATGCAATCATTCACATCAAGCTTCCTTTCATGGATAAAATCTCTTTCTGTCATATAAACTTCAATGGCATGCCATCGTGTTCCTTTCATGAGAAGAATATACCTTAGTAATTTAACTATTCACATGATAATCATGTAATCATCCACATCAAATGATCAACGATCTTTATGTGATTAGCTTGCTAGAGACTCTTATAAACTTCAATGTCATTATGCCATAATCTTTCAAGCTCTTTTCTACCAAAGGAGCCATGTACACATCCATGTTATTTAACTTGAGCTTGCTGAGGGATAAGATGTGAAAGGATAAGGTCTCATTTCTTTATTATTAGGCTAAGGTGGGGCATTGTAGTCTACTAATATAATTAGCCACATGGAACATGATGTGGAGAGAAATTAAAAAGGATTCACTCCATCTATGGCTGGGCCTAGGTGAAAGTAACAATGTTTCTCTTTAAATTTTATCTCCTCTGTGTTTCCATGCTTCACAATTTGCTAGATACTCAATGTCCCATCCTTGGAGCAATAAGTGGTCTTGAACATATATTTTATATGCAAGCACGATAGAAAATATGGCTCAAACCTTGGCTATAATATTTTCTCCTTGCAATTCCTCTCTATAAAAATATGCAAAACATTGTAAACAAGAGTGCAAGTCCTATGTATAACAAGATGCACCACATTGTAGAAAAGGGTGCAAGTCCCCTCTAAAATAAGATGCACCACATTTTAAAAAAGAGAACTTTTAAAGACAACTTTTGAGTGTTTACCCTAATAGAGAAAGTAATCATTTTGATATGCATGATAAAATAATGTCTCCTCAAACCTTGGTAAGAATTTTTCCTTTTTGCAAGTCATATTTATAAAAAGATGCAACATATTGTAAAAAAGAGTTCAAGTCCTCTCCATAACAAGATGTAGCATGTTGCAAACAAGGCAAGAGACAACTTCTAGAGATAACTTTTGAGTGTCTACCCCAATAGAGAAAGCAATCATTTATTTGGATATGAATGAATACAGGTGTACTCTACATACCTAAAAAGAGAATCCATGCTAGTATGAATACAAGTATATTCCATACCTAAAAACAGAATTCATGCTAGTATTTTTCCATCCATAGGTTACTTGCAAATGAGGTTATCAAGGTGCCACACACCTCAACACAAAGATTGAATAATACGTTTGTGAAGGTCACCATTACTAAGAGCTCTTTTTATGGATCAGTTTTATGCAAAAGTAAAGTTTATCTTTCTAGTTTTATTTGATGTTAAGCTTCTATTTAAATTGAATAATTTTATCTCTATAGTATCACTTATACTTAGAAACTATGAATTACTTAAAAAAGAAATCTAAAATCACCAACAAATTAAGAAAATAGAATGGTAAGTAAAATATTATATATATTTTCTCATGCTAACACAACTTTAAGAATGAGAAATTGTTATGTTCATGGTAAATCATCCATGAGATTGACATGCTTATGCTAGAACTAGGAAGCTCATAATGTCTTTTTCCCTCAAGCCACTCTCCTACATCTTGCCACAAGGCAAGATTGCAAAATTTTCCTAAATATAAGGTCATTGATGTTGATAAAATTGTTTGCAACAACAAATCGACATCCTTTGGTTTTTTTCTCTCTTTCCTAGGAAAAGGAGATAGCATCAAAAATTGCGTGAAAGGTCCACATTTTCTTTGTCTTCTGATTTCCCATTGCCACCTCCTAGAAGAGTTGCCAATGACCCTGCAAGAGAGTCAAGGTCATTTCCTCCCTTTACAAACCAATGTGGTGATGTGGCATCAATGAATGATGGGACTTTTAGCCTCAGAGGATGTCTTGTAGTCAAATGTTTCCAAATGGTGCAGGCATTTAAATCTATTAGAGACGGTCAAAAAGTCAGAATATAGAGAATTAGGCTGGTTGAGAAAGTTCTCAACATGGCAACATTTCTTGTAATCTATTCTCTTCCTTTCCTCCTCAAAAATGCCAACAAATCCTTCCTCAGAGTCTGGTACAATGTGTTTCCCTAAGTACATTGAGAGAGTTCTCAACCATGGCATCCTTTCTTGTAGAGTTATCTATTATCTTCCTTTCCTCCTCAAAAATGCCAACATATCCATCCTTAGAGTCTAGGATAATGAGGACTTCACTTTTTTTATTTGAGTATAATGGAAAGAGGTGTGTTGTGGAGCACATGTTTTGGAGTTTTCACTTGCTTGTATTCACTCTCTGTAGCCATATTTGGTAGTGATGTGTGTGAACACACTAGGACAAACTGGGACACTTTTTCCCTCTTTAGGAGGTTTTTCCCCCCGTGCTAGTATACACCCATCTTGGAGTATACTTATCTTCCTTGTACAGCACACATTCATTATCTATCTATCATCTCATTGTGTGCTCTCTTGAGCTTCTCTACTCTGTGTGTGTGTGTGTGTGCGCGCGCGCATTCTTGCAACCCTATTTTCCAACATTTGGTATCAGAGCATACGCTCCTCGCCCCCTATGTTGTTGCCTACCCCTCATCCCCAGTCACCTGTCTTCTTGAATTGGATCAATGAGCCCTTTTGGGAAAAGAATGTGCCTCCAAAGGGAAGAGGTGCACATGGCAGGAAGGGGAAGCCAATGAGCCTGCTCCAGCAAAAGGCCAAGAAATTGAAACATGGTGCAGGTGTGCTAAAGGAGATCAGGAAGCAACAGAAAGCTATAGGCTTTGCAATCTCCCCAAGGCACCTTTTCAGAGACTAGTGAAAGACATATGTGATAGTTGGCACCTTGTTTTCAGGAACAAGACTGCCATTCTTTCCTTCTTACAGGAAATGGCAGAGGATTACTTGGAGAAATATTTTGAAGATGTAATGTTGGTAGCAGCCCATGCTCACAGGGTAACTCTGATGGCCAAAGACTTCAACACTTTGTCCAGAGTAGTGAGATGGAGATATGACAAGCTGGTCCATCCTGTGGAATGGCAGGACATCAAGATGAGAGACATATTATTAATTCCACCTACAAGAAAGTCGAAGGTAGATGAGGTTAAGGTTGTTGAAGTAACCCACTCAAAGAACACCAGAGAGAAAGCTGCTTTATGAGGAGTCACTGAAGCAGCAATAAAAGAATCCAAATCTGTTATAGATGTGGAGAATGTACAGAGGGGGGAGCTGCAGATACAGAGAAGGTTGCAAGAGCTGGGCCCTAACATAGTTGTCCATATTAAGGATGAAACTTCAGTGAATGATTTTGACTTGACAAAACCATGCTTGGTAGCAGTGGCTCATAAGAATGAGTATTGCTCAGATACTATCATTCTTGCAATGCTCTAGTAAGTGTCTATTATTTTACATTTGTTTGCAAAACAATCCTTCTTGTACCTCCTTTAGACCCTACCCTAATTATTTTTTGGTCCAATGCAGCATGATGAGAAGCTGGCTTAACCACTCTGTACAGCATACAGTTCATATTATTGATCCTACCATTTCCTCCAAGTTAAGAGATGCAAAGGAAACTCCCATGGGTATTTCCAATTGGTTCAGACACTGCAATTTTGATGTTATCGATGTTTTGCTACTTCCATACCATAACAGGTATGTGAGTGACTGCTTCTTTTGGGATTTTTATTTAAGATTGAGAACTCTTGTAGCCTTTGATTTCTTAATGCTTTTTTCCTTACGCAATGACCACTGGAGTTTTGCTTCTATTGACATCCAGCAGAAGCAATGCTTTATATTCAACTCTCTTAAAAACACACACAGAGAGCTAAAATTGTAAGTGGTGTGTGTGCTTTTTTTAACTTCAAACTTCATTATTTTGATTTAATGCACACTAACTGAATTATATGTATTGCAGTTGTATTAGAAGGCTTCTAGATGCATTGGATCACTGTCCTCCTAATGTCAATCTTTTGGATTCAGTAGAGGGAACAATAGTGTATTGCAGTTGTATTAGAAGGCTTCTAGATGCATTGGATCACTGTCCTCCTAATGTCAATCTTTTGGATTCAGTAGAGGGAACGAAAGTGATCCAATAAATTTAGAGGCAAAAAGTCATTCCCTCTACTGATGTCTATTTCATGCTATGCCTTTGTTTTGTTCAGATGTTAACAGTTTCTAACATATCTTTCCAACTGTACAGACACCACAACAAGATGATTCAAGTAGCTGCGGGCTAGAGAGTGCTGATCAGTGCCGAATATATACTTTCAAGCTATTTTGAGATAGGATAGCCAGACCTTGTAAGAAAAAATAATTTTCATTTAGCTTCAAAATAATTGATATTAGTACAAAGTGTTCTAAATCATCATATGCCATTGCAGATGAGAGAAGATAGCTTCAGCTCGAACTATGTATATAGTTTCAAAGCTGATACAATTTGGAAGTTTTTGAAGTATGCCTCCCCCAAACCTATTGTACTAGCTACTGTCAAGTTGGGTGAGAGCTCTAAAGTCCGGGAAGGTGTCATACACCTTGATGACACAGATGATGCTGATGTGGTGCCACAAGAACAAGGACCTAGTGCTGATGAGGAGAAGCCACAGGAACAAGGACCTGCTGTTTTGCTGATGTTGTTGAGGAGAAGATGGAGCAGCAGCAAACAGATGCTCCAAGGGCAGTAGAGGAGACAATGGAGTAGCACCAAGAGACTGTACAGGATAGGATGGAACAGCAGAAAACAGATTCTCCAAAAAAAGATGATACAGAGAGCTTGGACCATGTAGAGCAGCCTCTAGATCAGGCTGTAGGTAACTACATGTACAATTAAACACTTATGTACAAAATTTTACTTTATTGAATACAATACCTTTTGTTTATGGAGTCTGTGTTATCTCAAATTTCAAATTTTCAATGTCTTTGCATTTTATTGAACTCTCTCTTCTTTTGAGCACCTGCAAAAAAGCAATATGAATCAATAGGGTAAAGTAAACTAATAGCAGTTCTTAATGAGACTAGGATAAGTCAGATGGTGTACCTTCTTATTGTTGTAGATAAATAAAAAGTCCTTTGAAATAGAACCTTCTGTCTCAAACAGAATGTCATTGCGCAATTGAGCTAGGGAGCAACATTGTCTTAATGAGATATTGACTAGCACATCACCATTCTCAACAACATCAATATCAAGAAGTTTATTTTCTGCACCAAAAGAATCTTCATCTTGATCCATTGGGACTAGTTTTGTGCCTAGCATTTGACTGCGCTTATAATAAAAAGAAAAAATAAAATTTTCTGATGCAACCATGTACTTCAGTTGCATAGAAGGTTGGACAACCTCACAAAACACTGAACTACATGTCTTCTTATCCCAACCTTTATCCAAAAATTGTGGCATGCATGCCAGACTTGTTGCTTTAACTGTGAACATTGTTTTTGAAACCTTCACTGGAAAGGTATTAAACAAGTCTACAAAAACTGTGAGAGGCATGCATAAAGAAATTTTTATTATCCTTGTGGCAATATTGGGCCTCAGAGCTTTCTGTACTTCTTTGAAAAGCTTGGCCCTATATGCCTCTGTAACACTAAATGTGGGAGAGGCCAATCCACTGAATTCCATGCCGGAAGGTCTTGTTTTCTTAACACACCATGTGTGTTAGCATTGTCCAGCCAACTGATAAAAATGATCAGTAAAAAATATACCCGATTGAGCTCCGATTGAGCTAGCTCTGTTGCACATCGACCTTGGTATTGTTGTTCTCCTATCAATCCATGCAAAACATCTATAAATCCCAGAATACAATCGATGTTTTGCCATGTCTCATACGATGAAGGGTATAAATCTGAAATAAAATAACACAAGAATGTCAATAAGCAAAGAAAGAAAGATTCATCTTAAAAATCCATGCACCTCATAAAGAACAAAACCACAATAGAAAAATATACAATTAGGCTTGTGTTGCGGAAGATCATTTGGATAGTCTCACAAGACAAGTTCTTTATGCATGTACACATGCTGAATCAAAACTTCTTTCACCGATATCTTCCCTCTGGTGATTTTAAAATCTCGTACTCTTCCCTTCCATGACGCCAAGAAAATGTTTTTTGTCTGGGGTCTCTTTCTTTTGCTAGGTTGCATGAGCACCCATGCTCCTTTCGAAACACTAAACCTTTTCCAAGTTCCTTCCATTTTGACTATACTTGAATTCTCTACCGAAGAAATAGAAGAAGCAGGTCGACGGGGTAAGGATGTGTGGTATAATTCTGCCTTCATAGCATTATCAACCCCACAGAGCGTCTTCCACAAGAACGGCCATAGTTTTTATTCACCATGGAGACCTTGTGAATCTATAACAACAGCAAAGTAATGTAAACAAGATAACAAAGTGAAGTTTCAAGGAAGAGAAAGTGGACAGACAGACAGTTGACAAGAAACATCTTACTCTAAGCCAAACAGGATCAAGGGAGCAGTTTTGGAAAAGAAGAGGCTGCTGCACAATGAGGCAATTGCACAATGAGGCAATGGTGTAGAATGGTAGACCTTTTGAAGGAAAGGCAGCACAACATTTCAAAGTTCAAAGGAAGGTGGAAGCGAGAAGGCCCTTGTCAGAGAAAATGTCATACTAGATTCTATCTTCATGTCCAAAGATCTTGTGAGAATAAAAAACCAATCTCCACATTAATGTAGCACACTTGTACCTACATAGTATTGTTTCTTTTATCTATTTTCTCTTATTTTTGTGAATTTCCAACGTTACGTTGGCCCTCTGTTGATTGGTTGAGAGCTTATTTTTCCAAACCGTAAAAGGCCCCAAAATGAGCTCCCGTTTTTCCTAATGGTTTGTTCACCAGATACAACAAGGCTTGATCGACATAGAAAAAACATTTGTTAGCAAAAAGGCAATGCCGATATTTCTTTATAGCAGAAACCATTACTAACCCTTCATGCTCAGTGGTGGTGGTGTAATTTATTTCAGCCTCATCCAATTGTCAACTTACAAAACTAATGGGATAGTCCAACTTATGTTCTCTTGACTGTGCTAGGACACATCCAATTGCAAAATTAGATACATCAATGTGCACATGAAAGATTACATCCCGGTTAGGTGCTCACAATATTGGAGTACTTACCAAGGCTTGCTCTAGTGAATTATAAGCTTGTTGACACTCCTCAGTCCATACAAATACAATCAATAGTTTGTATAAAGGACGAGCTATTTCTGCATAGAAAAGAATAAATTGACGATGGTAGTAGTCGACATGAACTCTTTCAACCTGAGTATCCATCCGAAAAGCTACAACCTATTTAAGCACATGTTCTAAATATGGCAAGGGGTAGTGATCCTTGCACATGGCAATATTCACTTTCTTGAGATCGACACACACTCTAAGTTTTCCATTCTTCTTGGGCACAACCACAATGGGTGAGACCCATTCTGAGTATTCAATATCATAGATGAATCCACACTCATTGAATTTATCAATCTCTTCCTTAACAATGCTTGCATATTCGAGATTCATTAGATAGGGTCACTGTTGGACTAGTTTAGAATCGAGTACCATGGGGGGATGGTGTGTTGTACCACCTCTGCGAGAACTACCTTCATGTCCACACAAAGTAATCCCTATTCTCCTTGAGGAGAGCAACGAGATCAACCTCCTCTTCCTTGGTTAGGTATTTAGCAATGTAAAGTGGCTTAGAATCTTTACCAAATTCTGCCAAGTCTACCTCCTTCACTTCAATAGGTCCATCATAGACTCCGCTCGCCTCACTCGTAGGTCCTCTTTTTGCATTTTCAAACACTAACTTATGATCCCCTATGGTATATGATTTGTAATGCTCTGATATCGGGCGTGAGTCAAGTTCTTGTTCTTTCTCTTCCTCCGCTACTTTGATAGACTTAGGCTTAGCCTCTTGTTCCTTTTGTGCTAATGCATGATTTTGGTTCCTTTGGGCCAAACGACTAAGCTTGGGTTGGCTAGAGACTTCCACTTGTGCTATATCAGTTGTTGAGGGTGGTGTACAATACATGAATTTTTGTAACTCTTCTCCCCAATTGTTTGTAAACTTTTGATGAGAACGTATACAACACCAATGTATTATAGCCATTGGGTCATGGTTTTTCTTTCTTGCAACCTCCTATGCATGTTTATCTTATAACAGTTTCGTTTGTTTTGTTTCTTTAATGTTCTTTTGATTCAGTGAGAACCTTCTTCATCCGATTCTATTTCTATTTCACTTATCTCAATTTTTCTTGGTTTGGTTCCACGCCGTACCTGTGTTTGCTTTGAATTGATTTCCATCTCATTTTTAGACTCCTCACCAGAAATGTAAGAGTTAGAAGTATACAAATCAGGGTCTTCTTCCCATGTGGATTCAAGCTCACTATAGTCTCATCACTCTCAAAGTATTTTCCCAGTTTGTTCAATGGTATTTTAACCGTAGACTTAATGTTTTCCTCATACATTTGAGACTCTGGTGTAGTCTCATAGGAAGGATGCCGTTTATGCATGTATACAAAGGGTGGTAGCCCAACATTAAGTTCCCCATTAAGAAGAGCTTTCAATACAACAAAGAGTGTAGGGTCTTCACATAGACGTGCAGTGATTGTGGTCTCAATTTTGAAGCCATGAAATCCATCAACTTGGGGATGTTCAAGAGTACACCTCTCTACCATATGAGGGTGCTAGTGAGATTGGAATTTCCACCTCTTAAATGGGTTCAAGGTTCTCATACTCAAACATTCTCCTAACCAGTTCAAAATCCATGCTTGGGACAAGTGAGTTCTTATTCCAGAGTGGAGCGAGAAATTTGTTAACTTTTTAGCCAATGGTTTTCTAGAAGGAAAGTAATTGAGGAAATATTTAGCAAGAAAGTTGCTAAAGAGAATGAGCCTTACCAACTTATTGCCGGAACTCTTTATAGAAGAGGTAAGGAAAACATTCGTAGATGCTTCCCACGGGAGGATGAATACCTGATGATCATGAAACAAGCACACCAAGGGGTAGTAGGTGGACATTTTGCAATAGAAATCACAGAGACCGCGACGTACTTGTCTGTTTTGGGCCTTCATTGATAGTTTCCATGGGGATAGATGTTTGGCTCACCTGCCTATCATCATCCAAATGCCATTCTATATAGAGGATGCACTAAGAAAACTACCAAGTATGCCACAAGCAGCATACGAGCTAGGAATATCCCATGAGGATGAGGTACCTAGTGTTGATGAATCTGAGATTGCATTCGCATTGCATCTTTCCGACTATGAACTTTTATACGATAAGATTTGCTCTTTATTTTTTTTTTTTTTACGTGTGGTCATCAAAGTGTGTAGTGAAGTTTACAAGTTTGCTAGGATATTTCCATCAAAGTGTGTAGTGAAGTTTACAAGTTTGCTAGGATATTTCCATCAATGTAACCTTCCACATCTCCACATTCAACCATCTTACAAGCAACAAACAAGTGTATTCATTCAAAACTTTCTCTTCAACTGTAGATCTTTTGTAGTTTTTTACTTTCATTGTTCACTTGGAGAATGTTTGCATTGCACCTGGATTGACCCAATTTTCTCTCAGTTGTATTTTTAACTTTGGCCACCCAAGAGTGTAAATCCTAGAAGCCACACATAAAAGGCAAAATGTAACTCTCACCACTCATTCTCTTATGCATAATCTAAGTGAGTGTTCTTTTCCTCTCCTTCCTTGCTTATCTCTCATGTGTATTAAGATCTTGTGTGCTCCATTGTGTGAGTGAGTGAGTGAGTGAGAGAGAGTGAGGGACAAGCTTTTATTGGAGTGCGGTGACGCAGAAGGGTAAAGTGAAGCTTTCAGGTGCAGCTTCATGGCAACGACGCTACCTATGAGAACATAGGCGACCTGCGTTCACGAGGTGAGTAACACACCCCAACTGTGCATTTGTGTGCTAGGCCATGATTTTTTGGTTTCTCGATTGAGCTATTATGCTCCTGAGTAGTGCGGAAGGGCAAAGCCCTATGACATGTGGTTGCACCTTGCACCCTTCCCATGGTGCTAGGGCTTCCTACAAATCCATGATGAACTTGGACTCATTATGAGCTAACAACTTTGAAACCACTAGCTTAAAGTTGACTCATGCGTATTGACTTACTTTTGCTTTATCATGCATATTTGCTTACGTCTTAGTTTGAACCCATAGTTTTCAACATCAAATCCGTTATTTACTACCAGTCAAACATGTGCCTAATGAAAATGATCAATTTTAATGGATTCAAACCCAAACCCATCTTATTAAAACCATTCTCTCAAAGTTGTTTGAGTTTGAACCCATCGGATTCAAACTTTCAATCTATTGTATGACTAAGAAAACTTCACACTGTATGACTCACCTACTAGATGTTCAATAGCTCAAGTGTGTACATCCAAGAAATGTATAGGTCGAAGCCATTAGGTTTAACTTTTGAACTCATGCTCCGTTAAAACCATCATATGCCCAAATACACAGTTTGGACATGCTATGAGGAAACCCTTCCTCACACCATGAGAGCACTTTGAGCCCGTTGTGAAAAAATTTCTGAAGTCTTTTCTATAAACCTATTTTGGGCCTTGTTTGCACCTAGAACTTCATTTTTCATCATCATCTAGTGATGCAATCTAGCCACCCCAATGAGTCCTGCACTTCTAAATATTTTAATAACATTTTTATGAATATTTGTTACAAGTTTAAGTTGAGCTTTTTTGTTAGGAGGAGGTAGCAGGGCGCGGCCACATCATATGCTATGAAGTCCCTAGTCTCAGGGAGTGTGGGTTAGCAAGTGCTCTAGGATTATTGAGTGAGTGAGTGATGAGATTTGTCACTTATTGGATGTTAGATGTGGGGAGCCGCTTACGACGACGTATGCGGGAGTAAGCCTTTTATACTTTGTAAGCCTTTTCTCACTAGGCTAAGAGTAAGTGACTTGAGGCGTCCATGATTAAATATAAGACTTTTAGCAGGACTCCAAAAATCCAAAGAGACCCCATGGAAACTAGCTTGGCGTTCTTCACCAAAATATTCAAAGGTTCATTTAGTCCCCGAATGAACCTGGCCCCATCAGCTGTTCTTCATTCAACGATGGCGAGTATTTGAGGAGGAGAGCGAACACTTGGTGATATACTTCAATAGTTCTTCTCCCCTGGGTTAGCTCTAAGAATTCGTTCATCTTTGTTTCCAAAAATCCGGGAGGACAAAATCAACTTGATTACGTTTTATATATGTGTTGGTTAAAATGCTTGTTGCTCTTGAGTTATATATACATCATGTTGTCAAGTGGGCAAACTTTGAGAATGTATGAAGATGAATGGTAATGTAAGGGAATCAACCCTATAAAAAATATGCTCTAAAATTTGTATCTTTGGATTTGGAATCGACTATGTGCATATCTACCTTTTGATACAAGGACATTAGAACTTATGCAACATAAGTAGGGTTGGTGGATTGGATAGAAACCAAACTTCACATTCAACTTGGATTATGCATACACATCATATAGTTCTACAACCTCTCTTGATCTCATCCCACTCCTTTGTTGATGTCCATAGGTTTTGCACAGTCCCTTTACCAACTAAAGGCAAGGGCATATGCTTATTTCCTACCACAAAAGGGCATATGCATGTAAATACAACACATAGATAGTTAAGGCTACCCTTGCAAATTCCTACATGGATGCTGAATGCATCATATCTTAAAGATAAATGCAAAGGCGAGGTACAATTAGTATCAATAGACTGTCACAAAGAATCCATGTGTACCCATCAAGAAGAGGGATGAACTCTTGTAATAGTTGCACATGTTATGCCATTTGGCATTAACCACCACCCTGTGACTTTCTAGAGAGGTTAATGTGCACTAACTACAAGGACTATCTTTATAAGTTCCTTGAGGTATTCATGGATGACCTCTCCTTTTCAACTTTAAGTGGAGAGAGCATCTAGTTTGTCTCAAAAAAGTCTTTGAGATGTGTAGACTACACCACATCTCATTAAACTTGCTCACATGCCTTGCCTAAATGTCATTTTGTGGTTAAGCATGGAGTGGTCTTGGGACACATTATATCCAAGAATAGCATTTCCAATAATGACATCAAACTCTAACTAATCCTACAAGTGAATTTGGTCATATGTGCCTTGGGTCACTTACTCCCGGGCGGCCTAGTGAGAAAAGGCTTACAAAGCATAAAAGTCAATTTCTCATGTTTGTAAAGGGACAATTATCCATAAATTCAATCGAGCTAGTGTTATCTCTACTTCTACTCTTGATAAAAGACCTTTGTTGGGCTACTTGAAGAGAGCGTAAAATCCTCTCTAAAGAGCCAAAGATTGTCTATAATATGGCTTGTCAATTGTTATAACCACTTTTGGTTAAAATCCATTGACAACGTCTATTCACTCCATCAAGTTGATTTTGAGCTAATGCATGCCTTCAATGAGCTTCAATGTACACAAAATGATAGGGGCTAGAGCCTCCTCGCTTTTCAAGCGCTAGATGTCTAGTCTTGAATTCATCTTTCGTGAGCTTTAATGTGCCACCAAGTGATGCCTACCTGTAAAACTTTTGCATGAACAATATCAACTATGTGAGTAGAAGAACTAGCAATTCCCTTGCTTGACTCTTCTCCCAATTCTAGATGTTCATCATCAAGTGCCTAACCTTCGTAAGGAAATTGACCTTGATCTTCCAAATGCACTACCAAAAACTTTTATGGTGAATTTCATGTTTACTAAATTGAGACTATCCGCACAAAATAGATACTTATAAAGCATCCTTTTCCTTGGATGTTGCGCATACTAAATGAACACATCACAAATCAGGACCAGATTCTTAGTTATTTTTTCTAGGAAGGGCTCTCTAAGTTTTCCCATAATAAGAATTCATTTTAAGTGCTTCGTGGACTTATTTCTCCATGAAGTAACTTTGGCAGTAAACTTGACCATCACCATTACTGTTTTTCTCAAAGACCGTGTTATTTCAGCTTATTTCTCATTTCATTTGATTAAAATGGGTGCTATAACCTGTAGTTCCAAGTGCAGTACCTTCAGAATGTGGGTTAACCTCTATTTCAAAGCCTTTGATATGTAAGAAAATTGACAATCCTTTCTTATGTTGACCACCCGTTGGACTTTCGTAAACTTATCAATTAGTTTAACCAGTTCGGAACCATAAAAACTCGTATATTCTTGTAGCACTTATATACAATTATCAGCACCAGTGTCTATCCCCAACAAAGGTTCAAGGTGAGAAAATAATCTCATATACAATGCACTACACCATGAGACACAGTACAACATTTCGTACTTACATTGTCTGAGCATACAGGCTGCTGAACTTGTCTCCAGTTCCCCACATCAAACCTGTATATGCAGCCAGGGTAATTGGCATATTTAAATTATATATACAGCCAGGGTAATTGGCATGGTCAGGCATAACTGCTGTACAAAGTGACTTTTCAATCTGTCCAGTCTGCACAAATTATAAAGCATGTGGTAGCCTTGCTGCATAAGCTACAGTTGATGCTCATTCAATCAGGCATGAAGAAGAAATGAGAAAAATGTTTGCACCCCCCATGGCTCCAACCATGTATCCACAACCTCTTAACTATCCACAAGTAAAGGAACCTTTTCTTGGTTTGCTTCAATGTCAGCACATTCATATGACACTGCTTGACATGGTGTGGATAAGAAGACCCCTGCGTAATGCAAACACCCTTTTAGATGTGACCTCTAGAATTCTCATAATTACAATTGCACAAAATAAAGACGCAAAACCACGTAAACCAGAATCATAGGAAGCTTTGTGTCAGAGAGAGAGAGAGAGAGGGAGAGGTGTTACAGAGACACGTGTATGTGGCATGCACATACACACGTGTTACAGAGAAACGTGTATGTGGCATGCACATACACAGCGCGTGCGTGCGTGCATGTGTGTGTGTGTGTGTGTGTGTGTGTGTGAGAGAGAGAGAGAGAGGTTACAGAGAGACGTGAATGTGGCATGCACATACACAACAGTGCGTGCGTGCGTGCGTGCGTGTGTGTGTGTGTGAGAGAGAGAGAAGGTAAAAGATCTTTACCTAAGGACCAGATAAATGCTGCCAGGAAAAAGATGGTTGTTAATATCAGTGTGGTAAGACGCCAATCATTCAAATAGTCCTGCATACATGGATTGTCCAGTATGGTTATTAGTATCAGTGTGGTAAGACGCCAATCATTAAAATAGTCCTGTGTACATGGATTGTCTAGTAGTGAGGATCAAGCAACTTCAAGAGCTTAAAGAGCGTAAGACAACTTTAACTACTACAGAAACAAAGAACTCTGCAAAAACCTGTAACGCTCCCACTAGAGGTGACGATGGCACATCTCCAAACACATGGATACAAATAGTGGACACTGCCGTAGCAAGCGGCCGCAATTTTTCTGAAGCACTCCCCAAGATCAAGGTGTTGACAGGCCCCTAAAAGCCACACACTTAGTATCAGCATTCCACGAGAACTTCCAGATTGATGATGATCGTTCATGAAGTTCAGAAGCCATAGAAGCCATTGGGGTCTTGGCAAGACACTAACCTGTGTGGCAAAGAGGAACAGTTCTCCCAATGCAAACAAAGGAATAAAGCAAGATAGTGTCCCTGATATAAAGGAAACAAAGCAGGCTGCACCTCCGATAAATGTGGAGATGGTAAGAAGCTGCAAGCAATCAAGCACAGAGCATCAAATCAAGCGTCATTCCCATCATGCAAATACAAAAGAATCTTATGAGTAGTGCACAGCCCTAATCCTCCTCAGCCTTCACCAAATTAAGGAAACATTAGTCTTACAAACCTTAAAACCATTGGAAATAGTTGCCCCAATTTTGTCCAGAATGACCCCTCCAGCAACAGTCCCAACAATGCCGCAGACTACAGTCATGCATCCAAAAACAAGATCTGCATTCATCTGCTTTCAACAAAACAGCATCATTAAAAGGGGGTCATGCATCTGTAAGAATACATGCAGACCTTGTTTAAAAAAGCAAACTTACCAGGTTGAAGATAGCATAACCCGCCCTGGGACCCCAGTAAGAATAAGCACCAAGCACAGCATTGTAAGCTACAGAGCCTGCTCAAAAATTACTCCATCTCAACACATAAAACACTCAACAACCCCATACAGAAATCCAGTAGCTTTCCTAATCTAAGATTAAGAAGGTAAGAACCCTTACAAATTTTATCCTCTTAGAAGAGACCTGCATACCTGCCACATTGATTGTGTAAACCCTACTCCGAAACAGTGTCTTGATATCTTCGCAGAATGCACTGAAGTGCATGCTGAAGCTATTGGCAACATAGAAGACAGGTTTGGAATCTGCTGTGCTTCCCCCTTCATCCTGCTCTGTTCGATCTGAGAGATGTACCATTTTCTTATCATCTAAGTTAAGCAAACCAACATGTCAGGGTGTAAGACAATAATTAAAGAATTACTTCCTTCGGACCACAGTCACATGGAAACTGATGACGTCTGTGGAATGGAAACGGATTGACCTCAATAGCAGGTCTTTAACATTATACAGTATTATAGATTGGGAATAAGTTTGAAATGAGGAAAACATTGACAACGAGGATAGTTTGGAGGAAATTTGGGTAAAATCAAGATTTGCTGTGCAAAACTAGTAAGGATATCTTGAGAGGAGAATAGGAAACAGGAAAAATGTGTTTCCACATGGCCATTTCCTGTTATTATGCTCTACAATCATCCATATTTATGCCTTTAAGAAGTACCTTCAATACTCGAAGAAGAATTTTTTTCCAGACCCAAAGCATCCCCAAGCTCCTCTCTTGTAGATAGCTCTGGAAAAAGAAAAATCCTCTTTGTCTTCAGTACATGAACATATTAAAAGGCTATTTAGTGACGTTCAAGATGCGCTGTCAGTTTTTATGGTATCATTATAGGTTAGGTCATTATTCCACATTTACTTCCAATTAGATTTTTGGGTACCATTCAGCAGACAACGACTCAGAACAAAGGCATTTAACATGTGGACACAGCCAGGGCTCAGCCCGGGCAGCGGACCAAGACATGAGTAGGTGGTTTTGACACGTGGGCAGGCTGTGTGGGCAGTTCAGCAGCATCCAGGGAAGGGCACCAAGTGTGGCCACAAATATGCCTCTACTGCTAATTGTAAGCAGGTCGACCAACAGTCTGGCCAGCAAAAGGGGGCCTTGGGCCCTACAAATAAGACCCCCAGCTCCCTTTCTCCTCATTCTTGTTCTTTGAGCTCCAGCCCACACTTCTCCAGGCCCTCTTCACCTTGGTGAGTAGCATGGAAGTGCAGCAAATATAAGTACCTAAGAGAATCTACAAGAGAATCCACACACAAAATCCCAAAAAAAAAAAAACCAAATTTACAATGATCACTATTGATGGTTAAAACCTACCTTTAAGCTGAACGTACCCAGAAGCAAAACCAATCAATGCACAAGGTAGCATTAACACAGCTTCCCCCCAGAAAGCCACCCGCCAGGTAAAGAAACTTCCAACCTGCACACACCAACTTGACAGCTCAATTCAACCCTTAAAGTGGTATCAATACCCACACAAGAATGGCACTTACACAGTATCGTGTGAGTTCTCTTACCACCCCTCCGTATACATAACCCAAAGCCATCCCAACTGGTATACACATGTAGAAATATGATAGCCAACTTGCTTTCTACAGCATGAAACAATCATATCAGTTTCTTTGCATGTCAACACATTGCTAAAGAAACTAACAGTTGCATCAGAAACTCCAGGACAAGCATCTCAATGAGCAGAAAGACCTAAAAACAACCTTGCCATGTGGAGCATTGTCAACAATGAATGGAGACGCCAAACTGATGAAGGATGCTTCTCCCACACCTACCAACCTACAGGAAAACCATCTCAAGAATGTTACCTAAGACACTCACATTAGAGTTTGACAAAAAGATATATAGCTGCAAGAGTGTACATATGAAGCAACCACATGAAAATATCTACAACAGCTCTCTCTCTCTCTCTCTCTCTCTCAATGGACACATGTAACTCTCATGAGTCATGAGAGCTTTGAAGTTAGTTTCTTTTTGATCCCACATGCACTTTTCTTTAACCGATACCCCGAAGTGGATTGTAACCAAAGATGTATTCTGATCTGTCCTATAGGTCAGCTTTGGCCTCGACAGGACGTTAATATATCTTTCTTTCTTTCTTTCTCTCTCTCTCAATGGACACTAGGCATGGTCTATTAAAGTGCCTGGTGATCCATCTTTAATCTAAATTCCCTCCCATAAAGTAAAGGTTTCCAATGCCTGAGTGTTGTGATCACCCCCAATAGCTCCTTGTTATACACTAAATAGTTTTTTTGGCAACATTCAACTTCCGGCTATAATAAGCCACTGGGCTGCCATCTTGTTGTAAAACAACTCAAATAGCAAGATTACTAGTGTCATAATAACCTCGAACGGGTCATCCCATGATACCAGTTTAAGAATCGGTGCTTCAGAGGCCACCTTCTTCAATGCATAAAATGCCTCAAGAGCCTTGCCCATCAAGGACACTTTCTAGTGACGCGTCTTCACTCCTTTGAGCATATCTGTGAGAGGTGCCACAAGGTTGGAAAACTTGTCCAATCGTTGTGTTGTAGGCTTTGAAAAAACCCACAAATGACATGATTCCTGAGCAGTCTTTGAAATTTCCCAATCCAGTATAGCTTGCACCTTTTCAAGGTCAAGGCGAATACCGGAAGCATTGATAATATATCCCAAGTAATGGACTTCTAATAGTCCAAATGCGCTCTTCTTCTCATTGATGTAGAGCCCATTGTCTCGCAAAAGTTGCAAGAGTTTCAGGTTGTGGATGCATGTGATGTTGCATCTTCAGGTGGTGGTGTCACTTCAGCACCCTTGCCACCTACACAAGAACAACTCAAGTGGGATGCAAAGGATGCTCAAGCTCATGCATTGATTGCCCTCTCTTGCAAGAGGCAAGTTATACCACATATCCGTTAATGCACTTCTGCAAAAGGTGCATGGGATGTACTTGCTTCGTTGTATCAGGTTCACAATGAGGCTTGTGTGGCCTATCTTCGAAAGAAGATTGATACTGAGCATATGGATGAGAGTGATTCTATGGACAGATCTCTCACCCGCATCAAGGATCTCAAGGGGCAGCTCATCAACATTGATGAGATCATTCCAGATAGTTCACTTGTATCTAGTGTACTTCAAGGGTTGTTAGTCCTACCAAGGATTTGCCACCACTCTTCGTCTACTCATGAAGGGTAATCCAAATTTGTACACCTGCGAGACGAGTTAGTGACTCTCTTACTGCAGGAAGAGCAGTCTCAATCAAACAGATCTACTATATTTTCTGCGGATCAAGCATTTCAGTGCCTTTGATCGCCATAAAGGTAAATCTGGGGCTTCATCCAGTGGTAAGCCTAAGGACAAACCACCAGTCCATTCAAATTCTACCTCCTCCAAGGAGAGTGACACCAAGAAGAAGAAGAGATGCAACTATTGCAATAAGCCTAGTCATCTTATTGATGAGTGCAGAAAGAGGATTGAGAGTGAGAAGAAGAAGCAACAGCACGTCTTGGCTACTACAGTGGACACTAAGGAAGAGGCAAACTTTGCCCATGAGGGATATGCATTGGTTGTCACATGCAGTTTGCCTGCTTCTTGTATGTCTATTTCAGCTGGTGATTGGTACTTTGACAGTGGTGCTTCCAAGCACATCACTTCATGCAGATCACTATTTGCTACATTGCAATATTCTCCTTCAGGTGGCATAGTCATGTGTGCCAATGATGCCTCTTATGCCATTAAAGGCATCGGCAATGTGGAGCTAACAGCTTGTAATGGAGACAGTTTTACTCTCTGTGACACTTTATATGTGCCAGGAATTAAGAAGAATCTTATCTCTGTGTTCAGCTCTTACATTATCTGGGTTTAAAGTTCAATTCTTAGACCATTGTTGCTCAGTGTATGACAAAAGAGACATATTCTCTTGCACTTTCTGGGACATTGGGCAGTGGGTTGTATAAGCTTGATATGTATGACAGGAGTACACACTCTCATGATGCTATGGTTGCTTCCACTTCACATGTGTTGAGTGACATGTGTTGGTCACTTGAATTTCCCATCTCTTGTACGCTTGTAGAAGCAAAATATGGTGCATGAGCTTCCTCCTATGTAAGTTCCAATCAAGCATGTATGTGAGGGATGCATTCTTGGAAAGATGCACAGGAATTCCTTTCCTACAATATGAGGGCTGTCCGCCCATTACAGCTCATTCATAGTGATCTTTGTGGCCCTATGAGTGCTCCATCTTTTGGAGGACATCTGTATTTCATTACTTTCATTGACAATTACACTCGTTTCTGTTGGGTGTATGGTTTGAAGTGAAGTCAGGTGCATTTGCATCTTTCAAAGATTTCCATCCCATGGCTGAAAATGCTTGTGGACACAAGCTTGTCACATTTCGTGCAGATCGAGGGGGGGAATATTTGTCAAATGAGTTCACATCTTACATGCAGTTACATGGTATTTCCCATTAGTGTACTACCCCCTGTACTCCTCAATAAAATGGAGTTGCAGAGAGACGTAATCGTGCACTTATGGAGATGGCACGTTGCATGCTCATGAGCAAGGATCTACCTAGTAAGTTTTGGCTTGAAGCGGTTATGTGTGCAAATTATGTGCTTAACCGTTGCCCCATCAAAGCCTTGAAATCTATGACTGCCTATGAGGCATGGAATGGCAGGATTCCAATGGTGACTCATATGAGAGTCTTTGGGTGTTTGGCATATGTGCATGTGCCCACACAACAAAGACATAAACTTGATGTAGAGGCAATCAAATGCATTTTTGTTGGCTATAGCAGTGACAGCAAGGGATACCGACTCTATGTGCCTGCTACAGGTAAGATCATTGTATCTAGGGATGTCATCTTTGATGAGTATGCATCTCAGCCCCTTCTTTCATCACAAAACAGCCATCAATTGGGCCAGATGATGCATTTAATACATTGTTGCCTTTATTCAATTCAAATGTGGATAATGCAGAGCCAGTTTCAGCTCATTTACAACCACCTATGCTTGCTGAAAATCAGCAAAATCAGCAGCCAAATTTGCCCCAAATTGATCCTGAAATGCCTCAAATTGATCACAATATGTTGGGAGATGTGCAAATACTAGGAAGTCAAAGATTGTTCCTAGATGGCTGGTTGAGACTTTGCGTGATAGCAAATGGTCTTCTTTTATGCCAAGTCGTACACGTGTTGCCTCTCACCATGCACATTTAGTACACATACAGCTCTTGTTGCCACCGCATGTAATGAGGAGCCTCTTTCTCATGTTGATGCATTGGAGGATGACAATTGGGTTGCAGCCATGCAGTTGGAGTTAGACTCTATTGACAGGAACGGTACATGGGAGTTATGTGACTTGCCTCCTGGCAAGCGTGCCATTGGCACAAAATGGGTCTTCAAGCTGAAGCGTAAGCTTCATGGTTCTGTTGATTGCCATAAGGCTAGATTGGTTGCCAAAGGGTATGCCCAGCGTGAGGGCATTGACTACGAGGAGACTTTTGCTCCCACTTCACGTATGACCACCATACGTACAATTATAGCATTGGCTGCACAAAGAGGATGGCATGTACATCAATTGGATGTCAAAACCGCCTTCTTGAATGGTGATTTACAGGAGGAAGTGTATGTATCTCAGCCTCCTAGCTCTGTTCAAAAGGGTACAGAACACAAGGTATGCTGCTTACATAAAGCACTATATGGCCTGAAGCAGGCTCCTTGTGCTTGGTACCAAAAGAATTGAACATAAGCCATATGCGTAATCTTACATGCAAGCGCCACATAGATAGCTTCCACAATAAGCAAGTTATGATCATGCGAGCCTTTGACACATTTCGGATAATCCGAAACATGTGCTGCTCCCAGTCAACGTCTGGGGTGAACTTGTGAAACCACTGGATCCCTAAGATAATGTCTGCACCTACAAGAGTGGAAACCATGAAATCACGCACAAATTCTAGGCCCTGGATAACTAATTTAGTACGACGAGATTCAAACGTGATGCTCGTTGTCATGCATGTGCTAAATCTCTCCACTTTCTTATCTACCAACGTCAACGAGAAATAAGCTCGTTGAGCGGCTTGTTCCGTGACCACATCCTCTATACTCCCGCTGTCAAACAGGACGACGACTCTCTGGCCCACCTATAGATGTAGCCAAATGTCTTGAGCAATTCATACTCGTGGTCATGGTTGTAGCATGCAGTAGGTTGATTGTCGTAACACGCAACAAAGCCTTTTTTTATATACCCGTGAGTTTGTGCAATTCCACTTAGAGAGAGAATAGAAGAGAGAGAGAGAGAAAGCAGATAGGAGTCGACACAATATTGGGTCCCAATTTACCCACTAAAGCTCCCCCCCCCCCCCCCCCAAGCAAGAGTATTTGCTTATATTTCTTTGGAGAACCTACAATGAAAATGAATGATGACTGAGGACTGCCAAACGCAAGGATGATGTAGACCAAACTCCAGGCTGATCCAGATGCTATCCAAGCTCCGTTGAATTGCTCTTCAATGACCACTATGCAATCCCAAAATTGAGGGATGCACATATGCTAGCTGAATGCTGAAGATGCTCTTCGTGGAAGACTTAGGGATGTTGCTGAACTTTGCTGATGATGAATGATTAAATGAGGAATAAAGCGCTGCTTTTATATGTTTATTTGCTGCTGGTCGGTGGGCTACATGCTGTCGGCCTGTTTTTATGGACAAATAATATCCTATTTGCTAGCATTTAATGTTGCACATGATATTAAAATCTGCCAATTAATGTTGGCCGATTGGTGCTACGTGATGGCCGACTACTGCCTGTGGGCCTCTAGTGCTGGCCAATTGTGATAGGGGGCACCTTTGGGCTGTCAACTGGCTGCCTTTGCCCTCTATGGCCAAAGCATTGCCCTTATGGGCTGGCCTTTGGCTAGCCCATAGACCTATCAATACATCTACATGCAACTACTACAAGACCTAAGCTAGGGAATTGACAATCTACATGCCCTGACTGATGAATTCTCCAAGTGGGTAAGAAGACTAACAATTTACATGCCCTGACAATCTACATGCCCTGACTGATGAATTCTCCAAGTGGGTAAGAAGACTGACACATGCATATTCTCTATGGCTGTGGAGACTGACCTCCGTAGCTCGTGCTTGACATGTCCCGGACTAGGGCTCACAACGGGGCCACGGCATACGACAAAATATTCCTAAAAAGGTAAATCCTACTGATAAATGTTGCATTGGTGTAGAGCCAGTGTGTCACATAGCACTCCAATGCAGGATGCATGTAACATTATTTATCTTTTTAATGATAGGAAAGGGTACAAAGCTGTGAAAGGAGAGTTTTGGACAATGCTTGCCCACTTGCTTCAGTCTTTGCTTCATAATCCTGAGATATACCTAGTCCCCTTCTTTGAAGTTGACATCTCTTCTTGATTTGTTGGCTTGCCTGGTGTATGCTTCATGTGTTCTAGCAAGGTGCTCTTTGGCAAACTCAATGATCTCTGAAAATGTTTCGTTTCCCGTGTACTGTTGATACCACGATGAACTCCAACAAGAGTGTCATGAGCATCATGGAGAAGTGCTTGTCGCTTTTCCCTGAGAATGCACAGCCAGTTCTTGTAAAATAACCAACCATCATGAATGGTGTAGTGACCCAGTTCTAACTACAGGACCAATCTAAATTGAGTCCCGAATTCCAACGAATTGCCTTTTCAACCGAGAACATCGGCAACGAGGTTATTTGAGCCAGGGATGTATTCAATCATACCTCCAAACTGTTGGAAGATTTGACTCCATCTAGCTTGTTTGTCACTCCATTGGACACTAAGCATGGTTTGTAACCATTTCAGTGCCTAGTGATCTGTCTTAACAATAAACTCTCTTCCATAAAGGAAGTGTTTCCAATATTTAAGTGCTTTTATTTCCCCCAATAGCTCTTTGTCATACACAGAATAATTCTTTTCTCCACCATTTAATTTCCGGCTATAATAAGCCGTTGGGTGCCCTTCCTATTGGAGGACAACTCCTATGGCTAAATTGTTGGCATCGGTTACCTCGAAAGGATCATCCCATGAAGCCGATTTGAGAACCGGAGACTCAGAGGCCACCTTTTTCATTGCATGAAATGCCTCCAGTGCTTTGCCCATAACGGACACCTTCTGTCGACGCGTCTTCACGCCCTTAGCAGATTTGTCAGAGGTGCTGTTAAGGTAAAAAAATTTGTCCATATGGGTACTGTATGCTTGGTAGAGATCCACAAAAGAGAGGATCTCTTGCACATTCTTGTGAACATCCCATTCGAGAATTGCCCTTACCTTTGGTCAAGGCTAATCCCATCTGCAGTGATAACATATCCCAAGTAATGGATTTCTTCTACTCCAAATTCACTCTTCTTTGCATTAATGTAGAGCGCATTGTCTCGCAAAAGTTACAAGATCTTGTCAACATCCTGCACATGCTACTCTGCAGTTGCAAAAAAAATGAGTATATCATCTAAAAAGATAAACACAGACTTTCCTATGAGCTCCACAAATACCCAAGACATCATCTTGTTAAACATCGCAAGTGCATTGGTAAGACATCACCACAAACTGGTAATGGCCACGTTCAATCCTGAAGGCTGTTTTTGGAATGTCAACCGTAAAGATCCGAACTTGATGATAGCCACTTCTGAGATCCATCTTCGAAAAGACCTTTGCACCGTTCAGTCGCTCAAGGATACACTCCATCCTAGGCATTGGGAACCTATTCTTCACTGTGAGCTTGTTAAGAGCCATCTAGTCCACGCATAATCGTGCACACTTGTCTTTCTTCTGCACAAACAAGATAGGTACAGCAAAGGGCGAGGATGACGGCCGGATAAATCCAACGCGGAGTAGCTCGGAAAGTTGTTGCTCCAGTTTGCTCTCCAGTGCCTTAGAAAGGCGATAGGAGAACTTACAGTGTGGTTCTGTCTCGAGGACCATCTCAATGCAATGATCCTGAGGATGACTGGGTGGGAGCTGCGGTGGAAGATCATCCTTTAGCATGATGTCCTGAAACTGTGCTAGGAGACATTCCAACTTTAGCTTTAATGGGGTTACTGAGACTAAACAGCAGACTGCTAGTGAGTGACGGACATATATTAATGCACATTCGGCTCCTTTTTTGATAGCTCGTTGGGCCTGGATGTGTGAGATTAGGGGAATACCTGGAATGCTCCTATCCCCACAAATTAGGATAGGCTCAAGAACGCCATCAACAATCTTGAAAGTATCCTGCCTCCAATTAGGAATGGGTGCATACTCCCTAAACCACTGAATGCGGAGAATCATATCACACCCCAAAAGAGGTGAGACAATGAAATATCGTTGAAATGTGGCCTTTTGAACCATGAATGAGAATTGTTGAGCTTTATGAGAGATGGATGCGTGAAGACCCAGTGTGAACCCGTCGATCTCCAGATGATGGGATACAAGTGTACAACTCATCTTTTTAGCCAACTGAGGAGAAATGGCATCCTCAAAGCTGCCCATATCAAAGAGAACAATAAATTGTTGTCCCTTTGCTGTGCCATAAGCATGAATGAGGGCTTTCTTTTGCTCCTCAACCTCGCCCTCCTGCTCATCGTCAAATACCAATGTGGGTAGCATTTAAGGCAAGCAAGAGTTGGATTGCATTGGTGGCCGATGCGAGAGGTGTAGTTGTAGCTGTTGCAGTGGCTACTGTGGAGGCAAAGGCTTTGGCGGCTTGCGCAGCCTACCACTTGGTACAATCTTTCTTACCATGCCCCATGGTGTGGCAGAAGAAACATGTGGTCTCCCCCTTATACCGCATTTGCTCTTCTAGTTGGAGATATCCACCAGTGATGCCCTCCTTGGCCTTTTCCTCAAGTGTTTTCTTAGGCACGAAGGTTTTATCCTTCTTGCCTCCTAACGTGCTATGGGATTCTTTCTTACTATCTTTGCTATTCTGAGCCCTCTTCCCCCCCTGAGATGGTGACTGTTGGGTTGTGGATGATTGTTGTTGGGGTTTGGAGCTAGTCTGGGGTTGCTCGAACTTTACCCGTTCAGCATCATTTCCTGATTCTGAGCAAGAGTGAGAACCCTGTCATACGACTGTGGCTCAAAATTATGTACAATAAACCTAATGTTAGTATCCAGACCTCTAATGAATTGTTTCAATTTATCCTCCTCGGATATACCTAACTGTTGTACTGACGTGATTACTTTATCAGAGGAAGTAAGCATGGGCGACCCATTTTGGGAGAGCTTGTAGAACTCATCCTCAAGGTTGGTCATGTACTGTGGAGAGAGAAACCTTTCCTTTAGGTCGGACACAAAGGTGTCCCATATATACTATGGAGCCCCTATGAACGGGTCTACATGTAGACTCGACCAATGCTGCCACCAAGTGACCGCTTCCCCGGAAAGGTGAGGTGCTGCCAGGTGGACTCGATCTTGTGGATCTGAAAGCTTAGCCAATGGAAAATAAATCTACCAATTAATGCTGGCCGACTATAGTACTATCCACGACTTGCTACTACTGCTGTATTTTGCTAGCCGACTCAACATATGATGGCCGACTGGTGGTAGGTGATGGTCGACTACTACCTCTAGGCCTCCAATGCTAGCCGACTGTGATAGGGGGCACATGTAGGCTGCCAACTAGCTGCCTATGCCCTCTATGGCCAAAGTATTGCCCTTATGGGCTGGCCTTTGGCTAGCCCATAGACCTATCAATGCATCTACATGCAACTGCTACAAGACCTAAGCTAGGGAACTAACATTCTACATGCCCTAACTGATGAATTCTCCAAGTGGGCAAAAGGACTGACACATGCAAACTCTCTATGGCTGTGGACACTAACCTACGTAGCTCTTGCCTAACATGTCCCGGACTAGGGCTTACAATGGGGCCATGGCATACGACAAAATATTCCTAAAAAGGTAAATCCTGCTAATAAATGTTGCACTGATGTAGAGCCAGTGTATCACATAGCACTCTAGTGCAGGGTCTATATGACAATGGTTGCCCTTCTCCTTATCTTTGAGCTCTCGGCTGACAATGGCGCCAACCGTAGGAGTGGGAGCTAGAGGACTAGCGACCTCGGGGGTCAGTGTGGCAGGCTGGCTCACCACCACAAAAGCTGTCGAGGCCGAGGTGGTGGTCTGGGTAGGGGTCTTCTTAGGGCATGCCTTAGAAGTATGTCATTTTGTATGACCAAAGAACCATCGCCCCCCTTCCTTATATTATTCATGCTCTTCGGGACTGAGCTTACCACCATAGAGTGGGAGTTGGAGGACTAGCGACAACCTAGGGGTCAATGTGGGGGTGGCTCACCACAAAAGCTATCAAGGACGAGGTGGTGGTCTGAGCAAGGATCTTCTTAGGGCATGCCTTAGAAGTATGTCCTTTTGTATGACAAGAAGCATCGCCCCCCCTCCTTATATTGTTCATGCTCTTCGGGACTGAGCTTATCACCCGTCTTGTCAACCACAACCTTTTGGTCTAGAGTAAGGCGAGGTTCATTGTTCGAGTTCTTGGAGCCAGAGGCTCCTAGGGTAGACCCTGACTGGATCTGGTTCTAGCGCTTGCCATTGGTAGTAGCTGCCTTGGCTACTCCTAACAGAGAGGTCTTTGGTTTTCCATTATTGTATTTCATCGACACTTTGCGCAAGCGATAGTGGCCGATCAAAAGTCTGTGGTTCAAACATGCACACATCCCACTAGATTTGCGTGTATAAGCCATAGAGGAATTGACCTCGTTTGTCCTTCTTTGATTTTTGCAATTGTAAAGCTAGGTGAGTGACTTTATTTGCAAGCTGGAGGACTGGTTGCGCATTCTGGTGCAGTCCCCGATACTCATCCTCGAGTCGATCAAGATAATGAGGCAGTAGAAAACAATGAGGCGGAAGAAACCGCTTCTTGAGGTCCGTGACAAATTGGTCCCACTCGTAAACAGCAACGCCATAATTGGAATTTGCCTACGCCGAATAAGTCCACCAAGAGATGGCTTCCCCTTCGTCGATGTGACTTCCTACCAGCAACAAAAAGAGGTCTAACTGATGAATCCAAGAATACAAAGTTGTGGGGTCGAGTTTGCCATTATACTTACTAAAAAACAACCTTTCATGAAGGTGAATCGAATAACTAGCGGGTATTGTCCTTGCATCGAGAGCTATAAGCACAGTACCCACCGCTTACTAAAAAACCACCTTTTATGAAGGTGAGGTATCACTCGTGCTCCACGTGCCATCATTGTTCCTCCTCTGCGGCAACGCGGGCTGCCGCCTGTGTTCGAAGCTCTACCTCCCATACCTATGAATCATGTAGCGCACAGGACTGCTGTGTTAACTCTGCAAGGGAGATAGCCGAAGCAAGGTTATGGAAAGGGGTCTAGGAAGGGATCTCGGTGTGACAGCAGAGGAGGGGAAAAGAGGGGGGGGGGGGGGGCGGAGGGGGGATTGGTATCGAGGTGCCATAAAGAGGTATCTGTTTCTCCAAGGTCTATATAGAAGCCGTGGTTATGGAAAGGGGTCTAGGAAGGGATCTCGGTGATGACGGCGGAGGAGGGGAAAAGGGGAGGGGGGGGGGTTGTTTGGCCGTGGATGGGTATTGAGGTGTCATGAAGAGGTATATGTTTCTCCAAGGCCTATATAGAAGTAGTGAACGACCGCGTCTTCCCCTAGTTGCACTATGATGCACATAAATTTCTAAAACATGGCATTTGTATCACCACTGATGACTTGGCTTCGTCGTCAAAGAAAAAGTTTCTGCAGGGGTCTGGTGTTCTCTCTCATCATTGGAATTCGCCATAGTGGGAGTGGTCAATTTTTTTCCTAACCGTAATAAAACAATCCACTATGTGTGTGGGAGACATTCCCAATCGCTTCCGTAGGGTATAAACCAACCATCCTTCGAGGGACAGGCGTCACACCGGAATGGGAGTGTAGCCAACATCTGAAAACCAACCACATAAGCGGAACAAAAAATCTCTTTTTTCTTGGCTGTGAATCTCTTCACCAAAAGGCAAAGCTCTGATACCACTATAGCATGCGGAAGCTTACAGACAAGATTATTCTTAGATAATGAATATTCAACACCTTGGTTCTTGAAGATTTGCACAATGTAGCAGAGATGGGAGTGCAAGAGAGGGGGAGAGAGAAGGAGAACAAAGACAAAGTACACCCGATTGGGTCCCAAATACTCTCTGAAGATACAAAGTATCTGGCTTGCTCTAAACTTCATAAGGCATGCTGTTATACACACATTCATGGACCACTGGTGTATTTGGTCCACCTTGAATGTAAATCTGCAGCCTGTAGTAACCTGACTCTTGACCTTCAAGTTCACCTTGCTTAGACTTCCCTTGGCTGTCCTTGCCCTTGGAGCACTTCAGCACTTAATTAAGAGATGGTGAAAACCCTTGAGAAGCCTTGGCTTTTATAGGCACATCTGGCTGCTGGTCGGTTTGCTACAAGGGAGTCAGCCAGCAGACTATTGCTCCACGACTTGTTTTCATATGCACCAAAGGAGGCGCCTTTTCATATGTGGCCACCCAAGTGCTAGCCACCCGTGGTATGGCTCCACAAGGGCTGGCTGATTGCTGTGAAGGCCCTCTAAGGGCTGGCCGACTGAGCTACAGCCCTCTTTGGCTGGCCACCTTGCTGCCCAGGCATTGGAGGCCTGGCTGACAGCATGCCCAGCCCTTCATAGGCTGTTGGGCTTGGCCATGGGGCCTCTTTGGCCCCTAGGGTGGCCCTCAAGGCTACCCTACAAGTAGGTAAGGGCATTGAGGGGTGGCCCACAGGGCTGCCCCTTTGCCCACCGGCCCACGTACCCAAAAGGTATGCCATAAGACATCTAATCCTACGACCGATGTCCCAGGCACAGCCTCGGACACCTCTACATCATTCCTGAGGGTGACTCACTATACAGACTGCTCTACGTGCGGGACTTGCACACCTGACCAAGACCATGTACGGGACTTGTACACCTAACTATGGACGCTTAGAGTGGAACCTTGGCTGACTCGTCCCAAACTGGGGCTCACAAGGGACTAGTTACCACTCGAGGTCCTGCACTTGCTATATAGATATGTCCACATGGCATCCAAGTGCGGGATACACGTGATAGTTTGCATCCAACAGTGCTCAGAACTCAAGCAAACTGTAATTTCACTAAGAAAAGCCTCATGCAAACACACACACACACACACACACAACAGAAAACCAAATGAATTATTACTTACATGCGAGCAACTGTAATTGACCAGAAGTCGAAAGAAAAGCCACACATTGCTGTTGCAAATGTCCACACAGATAAGCCCACTCCCATGAGCTTGAAAGAGTTGTGTCTGCACGCATTTCCATAGAGAATAAAATTACAATTACAATCACCACAAGCCAGCACATTATGAGGGAATACATTCATGTGGCTTCATCCTTGTCATGTCCATCAACCGAATCCAAGCGATAAGGTCATTCTATCATTGACTACTGAACTAACAATGATACTTGCAAAAAAGCACATGGTTACATATTAGATTATTCATGGTTACGTAACCCATCACTTATTGTACCCTATACATGGCATAGTAGGATCTATATTTTTCATCTTGTATAATCTCAGAGTCTAAGATCTTAGCTTTCAGTTTTCAGTTTTAGTTTACTGTTGCTTTTTCTTATTTCATCCATGACGAGATTTCATCGACGCACTCACGCTCTGTTCTGGCTGCGCATAGGCACTCTGCTCTGTGCGTGCGGCGCGCGGCCTTCCACCTGCCTTTCCTCACCCACCCGCGCGCATAGGTGCTCTGCTCTATGGGCACTGCACGCGGACTTCTAGCTACATTTTCCCACCCACCCTTGCTCAAGCCCCCAAGGAAGCAACATAATCCCCCCCCCCCCCCCCCCCCCCCCCGCGGCACGTGCAAGGAAGCGACATAATCTTCCCGCATAGCCCTCTAGACGAGATTACGAGAGGATTGGCAAGTGTACTACATGCATCCGCCTCATATGTGTTTCCCTGCACTATGATCCCCCCCAGCGACCCCCCACCCCCACCCCAAGCGGCCCCCCCGCAGCACTGCCCCACAGAACAGTTGGTATGATGATGAGTGTCGTGAGACACGGGCATAGCTACAGCGTGAGATTGCCATTGGGACTCACACACATAGATAGGCCAAGATGAGGAAGAAACAAGCCTACCTAGGTAAGTAGAGGAGGAGATCTACCAACTCTTCCTGGGGAAGGATAGCAAGAGGGCATGGAAGATGTTTCAGGAGAGACAGCCTGGTACTCTGATTATTGCACCGGAGGCATGGCATGCTTATGCTAGAGAGCTATATGATGCACCAAGACAGCCCTCCACCCCCCCTCGACTGGGAGCTAGACCGGCTAGCAACACCTTTTTTTACTAAGCGGATGGTGCTAGATGCGATAGACAGGTTACAAAATGGAAAGGCACACGATCATTAAGGGCTAGTTGAAGAGCATTTCTCATATGCGCATGATACTTTGGCTCCACTGATTGTACATGTGTTTAATCGTGCCATTTGTGAGGGTTTCCCGGCAAGCTGGACAGAGCATACCATTGTACCACTATGTAAGAGTGGGAACCCCATGGTACCAGGCAACTACAGGACGCTCATGATTGGTCATTACTTGGCCAAACTATATGGCTCTATATTGGAGTCTGAGCTGAGCCGTTGTGCAGAGAGGCATGGTCATTGGGCACAAGGAGAGGCCGGCTTCAGGAGAGGATTTACTACCTTGGATCACATACTAACACTTCGGGCACTTATTGAAGAGGGCAGGGCACAAAAGAGAAGGATATACTGCTGCTTTGTGGACTTCCGCAAAGCCTTCGATACCGTACCACGTGCCAGGCTTATGCACAGATTGCATGACATTGAGGTACATGAGGATATGCACTGGGGGATATATGCTTTGTATGAGTCTGTGAGACAGGCAGAGCCGAGCTCCAAGCGGACTATCTGATATGGTGACCAGCACGATAGGAGTGAAGCAGGGATCCCCGCTATCACCCACCCTCTCTAGACTGCACATTGATGTGGTCTCCGATTATGTAGACAGATTGGGAGGCCCAGGGGCATGCCTGGCAGGGGTGTTGATACCCATCTTGTTATATGCTGATGATATTGTTCTAATCTCAAACTCTCCGGAGGGATTACAGAGACATCTAGATGCATTACAAGCATTCTGTGCGGATAGAGATCTGACAGTGAACCTTGGGAAAACCAAGGTCATGGTGTTTAACACCACACAGGCATGGGTGACGAGATCAGAGCCTCGGTTCACTTTCCGAGGGGAGCCGGTTGAGTACGTCAGGTCATATGTCTATTTGGGAGTTACTTTCACAAGACCACGTTTCTCCCTGAAGGAGGCAGCAACAGCAGCTAGATTAGCTCGAGGGCATGTAGCCTTGGGGGCACTTGAGAGGCAGTGTGCACACATACAGTTTCAGGAGCCGTGCACCAAATTGTGGCTATTTGATACACTTGTCACACCGACCCTCCTGTATGGAGCTCCAGTTTGGGGGCCCAGCATACATCACAGATCTCGAAGGGGGACGGATGAGGAATGGAGGCATATGGAGAGACCACTGATTATGATGACTGCCCGCATGATTCGGAGCAAATCATCGGTACCACATGAGATTGTTCGCGCTGAGTTGGGTGCCACACCAGTAGTGAGCGAGGCCCTATTCCAGGCAGTTACCTTTTTACAGCGGCTATGGGAGCTCCCTCAACCGAGGTACTCCCCATTCGCATTGACCTCATCCATACAGTTGGTAGAGGATGGAGATACTCATTGCTAGTATGCTCAGATGAGATCATGGTTTGACCTACATGGTTTGCGGATAGAGGCACTCCCACCCTTTCATTACAGCTTGGATTGTCCATTTTTGGATCTCACCCGCTCAGAGTAGAACCGCGTGATTAGGATGGATATCGTTAGAGTGGACACAAAGAGGACATGGACCAGTCCCCTTGAGCCCTTAGGCACGAAAATGGCTCATTACAAGAGCCATTTTCTGCACCTCTCACCAGATGGTTTTATCACCCGCCCGGCGTACATGGATGTACACCTATCACATGGGATACGTTGTGCCATTGGACAGATCCGGACCTCATCACACCAGCTGCAGATTGAAACAGGGCAATATGTGCATTAGATCTCGGATGACCACATTTGTCAGCTATGCTACCAGGAGACACAGTCAGAGGAGCACTACATTTGCCGATGTACAGTCTATTATGAGATCCGAGGGAGATATCACTACCTCTTCTGAGAGGGTTTTGGGCCGTTACGCAGGGTCATGGAGTTTGAGGATCAGAGATGCCTGAGATTGTTCCTACTTGGGCTCAAGAGACACAGAGAGACCCTCTTGGCACACAGGAGACCGAGCCATGATGTACCTAGACAGAGGATCCTGACAGATTTCTTCAGCACCAGCACCAGCACCAGCACCAGCACCAGCACCAGCACCAGCACCAGCACCAGCACCAGCACCAGCACCAGCACCAGCACCAACAGCCCAGCCCAGCCCACACACTTCCTGATCACGCTCCCAAGGAGTCACCATTGATAGAGCAATCGTCTAATGTCGTGCTCGTCGACCACGCCCACCAGGATCCCAACCATGGAATCCTCACCATCGCCAAATCAGAGCCATTATTGCTCGGCATCGGAGGCGCCCACCTCGCTTCTGCGGCCTCTCCATTCTAGACAACCCCATGGCGGAGATAATTGATCTGAGGAGAGAGCAACACAACTAATCAGCCTACATGGATCTACTTGATATACATTTTCCAGTATTTTCTACTCAATATCATCTAGGGGTCTTACTTACAGTTCTTATGGCTGTACGATAGTCAGTTTATTGTACTTTTCAGTTTCATTTGGTTGTTCTCTTTGATGAGACACCAACTTCAGATTTACTCTCAGTATTGGTCTCATAGGCCATCATCATGGCCTTTTAGAGACGTTAATATATCATTTCATTTCTCTCTCTCATTTTGATGCTATCCAGATTGATACACAACAAACCATCTGTCCCTCACCATATCATTCTAGCAGAGTTTGCTACAGCACCTATGGTGGTAGAGGCCTTATTCCCGACTGCTGTCACTTACATACAAAGTACATTGGTGATGGATTCGTCACGGATACCATACATGGCACTACAGTCTTATTGGGCGATAGTAGAGAGAGGACATGTCTTGCAGCCATAGGCTCTCATCAAAGGTAGATATACCTAGTCTAGTCCCAAATCTATGACCCAATCCCAAGGAGAGATTGAATGATCTAACTAATGAGCTATGGGTGCCTTATATAGGCCTTGGACCACTTCCTGGACTAGCCGACCAGCTGTCAGCCAAGTCCATGGACAATAAATCCATAAAAGCTATAGGCGACAAAAGCATCTCCTCCATACACTGGCCAACAGCCTCCTGACTCCTCCAGCAAAGTGTTCCCTGCTCATACAAGCTGCACTAGCTCCAAAATCAGGTTCTAATCTAGTTCTTCATCTTGTTGCCCCTTTAGAATTAGTCCTAGGATTAGCTTGCACATGTCTTGCGCATGACAAATGTAGATCTTGATATAGATGTAGCTCTTGGTCTTCTTCATCCTTGATTTCATTGTGTAATAAAATCCATGTAGGCAAAGATGGATCATGTTCTCAGTGTGTTCATGAAGCCTCCCATGATGATGATGCATATCCTGTTCAGATGATAATGTGTTAAATCTGCTTAAGCGGGTCTTAGCCTTATCAATGGCCAGTGTCTTGCCCTCGTACAATTGCATGATTGATGAATTACACGAAGCATATAAGCTCAAAAATCCAATGTCCCAAACAATGCTAATAATGATTTATACCCAGTTTTGGATTAACAAATTGATCACTCAAATCAAGGGGCAAATCTGATTTGATGCTTTACAGAGGTTTAGCAACACTTGATTGTGAGATATGAACCACTAATGGCCTTAAAAACCTCAAATGATCAGCTCTAATCAAGATATATTTTCTTTTAATTGAGCAAAAAATACCCTGATTTGTAGAGCACCGTTAGAGGGGCAAATCAAGGGGCTTTTTCAAGATGAAGCTTTGTCAAGCTGTAGCAAGTCCCCAATGGTAGGGTTGAACCCTCAATGGTCCAAAAATACTAGGATTATTGTCGATTAATCACTGATTAAAAAAGGCAATTTTCTGTTTGTAGTACAGAAGAAGGGGCAACTTCAAGTGTCAAATTGAAAGTCTTTCACAAATATTCTTCAAACAAGCTTCAAGGGGCACTTAGAGCAATAGATTAGCATGAGTCTTGAACCACTAACCACAAGATTAACCTTAAAATTGTTGCCTTAATCACCTTTAAACCAAAGTGACTATTAGAGGAGTGCCCAAGGCTGTAGCGGCTTCTATAGACAATCATTCGCACAACAGACTACACCAGCGTGTTCGCCGCTCTTGAAAGCCCTTGGAGCCATGAGGAATCGCACCAATTCGTCTGTGTTGAGGTGCTGGAGCATTTTTATCCAAAAAACTTGCGTTTTCGTAATCGCTTCTTGCTGATGATAATCTACACGATTCCGGTTGATTGAGATACCTAGCGGCTGTGCCCTTGAACTAGGAAGAACCTCCAATAAGTGGCTTGGTCGATGGTTAGGTGTGGGGAGAGAGATGTAGGTAATATAAAAGCAAGTGCAAAACTAGAAATAAAACAAGAGCAAATGAAATACAAAGAGTTACCTTGAGATGAGTGTAGACAAGACACAAGATTGATACTTTCATTGATGTGACACCTACAATATATAGGTGAGAAGTACAAGATTGAGTAGACTGACTTATGGGATAAATGTAGAGGTGCCACATGGCACTAGACTCAAGACACAAAGACTTAAGTGAAACTAGACTAGAAATAGTACACCTAGTGTGCACTTATTTCCAACACCCTCCTTAAGTGGACACTAGGAGGAAGACAAAAAAGACAAGACTAGAAGATAGACATAAAGACTGATAGACTGAGAGACAAGACATGAGAGACAAGAAGATCCTGAGACACCCCTCCTCAAGTGATATCCTCATATGGGTCCACAAGGGTAGGGACAAGATGGATCTAAAACAAGACACAGTCAGATTGATAGACAGATAGACAGACAATAGATAGATAGACAGACAAGACTAGACAGACAACAGATAGATAGACAGACAACAGATAGATAGACAGATGACTGACTGTAGACAAGCAGATGGACCTTGAAGACAACCCCTCCTCAAGGGTAATCGCTGCCTCTTGGGTAGGGACAAGAGAGAGGTCAAAAAGCATAATGAGTAAGACACTAGAACCCCTTGACCTACATCATCGGTGGTCAAAGTGGTAGACAAGAAAGGTGAAGTAATCAGAAAGCCCATTCCTCATCATGTGAGGAATGAACAGCAAGATCTGCTGTTGTAGATGCTGCAGCAACATGTGCTGAGGCAGATGCAGGGGCTGATGTAGAGGTTTTAGAGTAGCAGTCCTTTTCCCGGTGATTATCACGGCCACAAATGGTGCATGGATGAGCCTTGAAGCAGTCCTTCTCCAAATGATTAGTTTTTCCACAATGGGTGCAAGGCTTTCTTACCTTAGATCCTCCTTTCTTTGCTAAAAATGCAGTGTCAGTTACCTTTTGTTGTTTTGTTCTTTCCTCCTCTTGGAGAGCATTGATGATACCTTCAAGAGTAGGATTATTGTGATACTTGAAGGTAGTGACAAGAGTAGCATAGGTATCAGGTAAGCTTTTGAGAAGCACAGCAATAGCAATATCTTCGGAGATGGGGGACTTCACTGAAGCAAGCTGAACCATAAGACTGCGAAAATAATTGACATGAGAGGCTATAGTAGCTCCCTCCTGCATATATAGATCAAAGAATGAGATCATAAGTGCAATCTTAGAATTTTTAGAGCGGGGTCCAAAGAGGGTATCCAAAGTGATCCATGCTCGAGAAGCAGACTGTATGTCGGAGATGTGATGAATGTAATCATCTCCAAGACCGAGCAGGATGATAGCATAGGCTTTGTCATTCTTAGCAGTGGGAGCATAAGTGATAACTTGCTCAATGTCGGAATCTTCGGGAGCAGCATGGTGAACAATGTCCCAGAGACCTTCTTTCATAAGATGGCACTTGATTTTGATTTGCCAAGTATGAAAGTTGGAGCCATTGAATTTGTCGATAGACATGAGAGAATGAGTAGAAGAGGCCATGTGGGAAGGTCTTACCTCTTGCTAAAATGCAAGGGCAGTGTCTATTCCCTTACAAGATTGCAGAAATGAATGAAAGAAGAGATCCAAACTGTTTTTAGAAGCCGGCTCTCTCACCACTTGTCAAGGCCATAGCATTTGACAGCCTATCGAAGCATGAGGAACTAGCAGTTTGTAGATAAAAAAGGACTAATCAGCAAACTGATGGAGACAATGCACAATTACCTTGTAGACTCTTCAAGAGGAAGCAATGGCAGAACTGAATGCAGCAAAAAAATAGCTCGTTTAGGAGGACAGTCGATCTGCAGCTTCCTTGAGATGATACACACCCTTGAGTTGATGAAGAAGGCAGCCAAAGATGGGCTGCAACAGTATGGCGGGCAGCAGCAGCTCCAAGTGAGAGAGCAGTAGCAGCTTCACGAAAGCAACAGAAGTATGCAGCAGCTACTGAAATCAGGCCGGCGCAGGGTGGACAGTAGATTCAGGTCAGCGCAGCCTTGAGATAAATGGAGCCAGCGCAGGGTGGACAGCAGATTCAGGTTGGCGCAGCTATGAGATGAGTGGAACCGGCTGGTCCTACAGGCTGAGCGCAGCTAGGGAGAAGCTATGGCAGGCAACCTAGCTCTGATACCATGTAGGTAATATAAAAGCAAGTGCAAAACTAGAAATAAAACAAGAGCAAATGAAATACAAAGAGTTACCTTGAGATGAGTGTAGACAAGACACAAGATTGATACTTTCATTGATGTGACACCTACAATATATAGGTGAGAAGTACAAGATTGAGTAGACTGACTTATGGGATAAATGTAGAGGTGCCACATGGCACTAGACTCAAGACACAAAGACTTAAGTGAAACTAGACTAGAAATAGTACACCTAGTGTGCACTTATTTCCAACAAGAGATCCATGCTCCAATGTCTATGGGTAGTGTACGAGATGACCAAACCAGAAGAAATGATGAAAAAAAAAAAGATTAGCTACTAATCATGATGAGTTTAATTGATAAGCTAAACCTAATCAAACTAAAGGAGAGTGGAGTAGATGATAAGCAACGATAAACATTGAGAATCATGGCTCTAATAGCATGTTGGCACTCACATGATGATCAATCATGGAGCTATGGAGGATGAAATCTCTCCATGGTTGAGGAGTGTGAAGAGAGAGAAATGAAATGAAATGAAATGTTATATTAACGTCTTCAAAAGGCCATAATGACCTATGAGACCAAAAGTTACATCATGGTGGATCTGATACAATGTCTGGATAAAAAACCCCAGAAAATGAAAAATAAAGATGATACTACTGGCACCTAGAAAATGAAACTGGAACTGGAAGGTACACTATGGAGGTACCTCCATCTCATAATATGTGCCGCATCGGACACTGGCGGATCTCCTCAATATCCTCTGTGGTCAGCACCCTGACTGGGTGTCTCGCATGCCTCGCAAGAATAATCCGAATCTGCCGCTGCAACCTCCGTCTATGCTGGGATGCCCTCCTCCGTAGTCGTGGGCGTCTGGACCACCCAAGCTCAATCGCACGATCAATCAGTGTACCCCTGGTGTGGGCGGTATCCATGTCCTGCTGCTGCTGTGGTCCATCTGGCGCAGTGATGGCGGGACTAAAGAAGTCAGTAATGTGCCTCTGAGTCTGGCTCTCTGTGCGCCTAAGAGAGAGAGAGAGAGAGAGAGAGAGAGAGAGAGAGAGAGAGAGAAGAAAGAAAGATGAAAGATATATTAACGTCTACGAGAGGCCAAAGTCGGCCTATGAGACAAAAATAATACAACTGTGTTCTTCCGGTCATCGGAAGAAAAGAAAGAAAAGAAAAAGTGTGCATGTGTCTGGATACAACTGTGAATCATCATGGTGGATCGGTGGAGCCCATATACAAACAATATAAGGGGGGGTGTGGATGTGGATGGAGTGCTAAGGCAAGATGCATCTCTATCTGCTGAAGGGGTAGTACAAGAGGGATATAAGATATCATACATCGCCGATGCTGAGGCTGTGAATGGCGTGAACATGTACCCTGAGTCTGAATGAAAGCGAGCTAGCCTCTCCTGTGTCTCCATCTAGTGTCTCATTCGGATAGCTGCTATCTCTCGGTGACGGAGTCGGGGTGCTCTATGTCTAGTCTGTCTAGGTCTCCTCCTGGCTCTCAATTCCTCTGCTCTCTTTGCGGTCACCCCACGTGGTACATCAGCTGGCACTGGCATAGCTCTCTGGAAGAAATCTGTGAGCTGGGACTGTCTCCCACCTCTAGTGGGAGCGGGTGTCTGGAGGAGTCTCTCTCAAGAACTATGAAGCTCTAGTAGTAGTCTGCCATGCTGTCGCTGGTTCGAGGCCTCCATCAACTGATGTAGTGAAGAGTGCTCCTCAAACAATCCTGCATATCTATCTCTGACCCCCTGGTGGGCTCTACATCTACATACAAAGTGATCCTCAGTCTCCACCTCCTCAATCTACATATCCGCTCAGCTCTGGGAACTCGTGCCGCTCTCCCAGCCTCTATCTCTAGCTGATGTGATGAGACTCGTAGCTGTCCAATAGCAACGCGAGAGCTATGTGGCATGTATACATCCATGTACCACGGTCGATGTATAAACCCATCCCCTGAGATGCTCATAAAATGGTCTCTGTAATACCGCATCTTCGGTGGTAGTGGGCTCTCTGGTGCTGTCCATGTCTCCTGTATGTAGTGCCGCCATATGTCCTGTCTCATCACTCTGTTCCTCTCATTGAGAGAGAGGTAACCCCGTGGACCAGACTGATCGTACTGAAAAGGTGGCAACCGCTCAATGTCTATCCCATGATGTGAGAACCACTGTAGCATCTATGCATACCAAGATCCAGTGTGTCCAGCCTCGGCCAGCTGTTTGGATGCCTCAAAAGCTCGGCGGGATAATCTCTCCGTGGGCATCTCCCTCATCCTGTATATAAAGGCGATCGTCTGGAACAATGCCTCCACTGCCATAGGTGGTGCAGCAAACTCAGCTCGAACAATGTCGTGCGGGACAAATGGTTTGCTGCGTATCATCCTCGAGAGCATCAAGATCTGTGGTCTCTCCAGCTGTACCCATGTGGAGGCTGCAAGCCCTGGTGCCCAAACCGCTGCTGCATACATCAAGGCTGGTGTCACTAATGTATCAAAGAGCCACCCCTTCGTGCGGGGTTCCTGAAAATGTGCCTGATGACACTGACGCTCAAGGCCAGCAAGAGCTGCATACCCCCGGGTCACTCTGTCTCAGACTGCCTGAGCCATGGAGAAGCGTCCAGCTGAGCTAGTAAATGTGATGCCAAGGTAAACATAAGAGCTCACCACCTCCACCCGCCCTCCTGCTAATGTGAGAGTAGTGTGGCCCTTGCTTTGGAGGTTGAAAGCCTAAAAACAAACTGCAAGAAGATTTAGTGGCCACAGAGAAGGAGATGGAGAAAGGGGCAAAATGCACAGCAGAAATGAGACAAAAACAAAGCAAAACAGAAACGCAGAAGAGCTGGAGAGAGAAGCGATGTATAAACTCTGCTATATACACGAAATCCGGTACAAGGCAAGTGGGGGGGGCAAGGCCCACACTATATATGGGCTGGGGCTGCTGGCCGACAACCCCAACAAAGCCCACTATCCAGTCGGCCAGCAAAAAACAAAGTCAGCCAACAGAAAACCAATCAACCAGCAACAATCGGCCACAGCAGAAAAATAGTGGGGCCCACCTGAGCAGCCAAACCTACCGGCTGACAGGGAAAAGACAGCACCCCCACGATTGGAAAACTGGGAAAAATGGAGAAACACTCACACCGGGCAGGCACACCCATAACACTGGCCCTCACTCCCTACTGTGTAATCGTTAGACATCATCTCCTTGTTGCTGGCTTCATGTTTGGTGTCCTATTTTAGCCTCTAGGGCTAACCATGTTAGCTTGAGGGGCTGGTCACCCCTCACTTATTTTACCCATATTTTATCCCCATTTTATGGACTCTTAGGGCACTTTTCCCTAGTCGTGGAGGATCTTTTCCCTAGTCGGCTGCCTTCATGTTGGCATATACATAGCTAGCTTGCCTCCCTCATTCTTCACTGCTTGCTTAGCATTGCTTGTTGCAGTCCCTCGCATACGAGGTTTTTTCCCCTCTTGCTCAGGACATGTATTCTTGGTTGATGATATTGAGAGCAGGTTCTCACCTGTGTTTCCTCTCCATCTCTCTCTCTCACTCTCTCTCCTGTGTTTCCACTTTCCCTTCTTCCACTGCACATTCTATCAGTAATATGGTACAATCACGAGATGACTACTAACATCCCCTCTTAGCTCCTGGATGTGGAACCAACCCCAATGAGCTGGAGTGCTGACGGAGCATCTGCTGAGGTAGAGGCTTCATCTACAAATGACTGACGCTAGCTAGCTAGAACAATAGCCTGGGACTCATCCTCATACACATCTAGCTCTCCAAGGAGTGGTGGCTCCTCAACAGTGGAAGCTGGAACATGCTATCAACGACAACATCTCTGCTGGCAACAACCTCATTCCGCTCCAAGTCATATAACCTGTAGCCTTTGTAAAGAGAGTTATATCCCACAAAAACAAGCTTCTCGGACTTTGAGTCAAGCTTCCCTCTCTGCTTCTTTGGTATGTGAACATAGGCATCACTCCCAAAAACACGAAAATTGGAGACATCTGGTTTCCTGCCAAAATAAGCCTCAAACGGAGTCATCTTAGGCACTGAAGTCGTCGGAGAACGGTTGAGGATATGGACAGCCATGGCCACATCCTCTCCCCAAAGCGGACAAGGAAGGTCTCGATGCTCCAACATCGTCCTCCACAGTCCGTCAACTACTCCATTCTCTAAAGGCGACCCTGTATTGGCCAGCTCCCGCTTGATGCCATGCTCCACACAAAAGCATTAGAAGAAAACTCCCCCCCTTTGTCAGCCTGAAGAGTCCTCGCCTGCAATCCAAACTCCTTTTCCACCAAGGCATACTAGTCCTTGAAAGAAAATACACACCCATGTGAACCTACTAGAATCATCCACAAGCAACATGAAATACAAGGATCCTCCAAAAGATTGGGTTTGCATAGGTCCACACAAGTCAGTGTGTACCTACTCCAGTGGTTTCGAAGCCCGCCTAGCCTGCTTCGGAAAAGACTCCCTATTCTACTTCGCACGAATGCAAGAACTACAATGTCCCGCTGAAGCTTCCGCTCCCCTCCCTGCTCGCGCTGCAGCCTGCACGCACTCCCCCCTCCCCGCCCTCGCGTCTATTCCCCCTGCCTGCCCTGTTTTTTGCCGCCCTCGCGTTTGCTCCCCCCCCCCGCCTGGTCTTCTTGCGCCCCCCGCCCCAGCTCTGTAGCGCCCGCCGCCCCCTGCTCCTCTCCTTCGCGCCCCCCTGATTCTCCCCTTCTTCAACGACCCACCCCTCCGCCAGCCTCCGCCCTCTCTCCCCCCCACCCCCTTTCGCGTTGCCTCCACCCCCTGCTTTTTACGCTGCCGCCTTACGCCCCTCCCCTTCTTTCTGTTTTTTTCCGCCCCCTCTGTTTTTCTTTGCCTTCCGCCTTTTGTGCAGCTCGGTTCTTGCAGGACTCTCCGCATTCGCTTCGCCTTCAACCTAGCATCAGACACTGATGGAGGCTCCTCCCGCCCCACCTCAAAGGGACTCTTCCACAGCCCCCTCGCCCGCCCCTGAGGATACCCCCATCAGGCTTTCTCTTTCGCCAGAAGAGGAAGCGAGCCTCGCCGTAGAGGTGGAACGCCTCCAGGCACATTCCACCATCTGCCGTATAGTCGGCACTCGCCCGAGCAGAGGGGAGATCCGGGATCTTCTCCAGGCCCGCCTTCTTGCAGATGTGGGCAAGATCCTGGACATTCAGTTACTGGGCCGTGGACACTACCAGATTGAGTTCGAGACAGCCCAAGTCCTAGCCATGAGTCCCCTTGACATCAGGGGCGCTCGGGCATTCTTCAGACCTTGGCAGCATGGCTTTGACCCAGCAGTGGCCGAGCAGGGAGAGCGCCTATTCCATGTTACAGTTTGCTCCCCTGGACTCCGCCGCGAGTACCTTCCGCTCCTTTCTAGGCTAGGAGCATTGGTGGGCTCGGTGCTTGAGACTGGCCCCACAGTAGCTTCAGTGGTGGCTAGAGCAGCTGGGCTACATTCGGTCAGAGTTTTGGTTCCTGACATCTCCCTTCCAAAGGTCATTCAGCTACCTAGGATAGGGGGGGATGGATTGATCAGAGAGTGGAGTTTTCGGGGCTCCCGAACCAGTGTTTTATATGCAGGTAGGTCGGCCACATGGCTGCCCTCGCAGGAGACCCCAACCTTCACAGCAGCAGCAGGCCCCCGATGGCCCGCCCACAGATGCGGCTCGGCAGGCAGCCTCCGGGACACCTGCTCAGCCCACAGAGACCTCGGAGTGGCAGCCTGGACAGGGGCGCCGTAGAGGGAGACAACCGCAGCAGCACGCCCAGAGACCGATGCAGCAGCAGCCACAGTCTCAGCATCACTAGGTTCCCGTGAGGAACAGCTTTGCTCCCCTCCAGGAGGAGACCCCAGCGCCGACTGAGGACCAGGAGATGCCAGCACCCCCTCCTTCGCCCCCACCCCCCCCTCCCGCCTCGCTTCCACCTTCGCTTCCTCCCGTTCCCGCTCCGGTTTTGGCAACGGCTCCTTCTCCACCCCCTTCTCCCCCCCCCCCCTCCTCCCCCTCCGCTCGCCTCAGCTCCCCGGGAGGCCCTGGCAGTTCCCTGGCGCTCACCTACAGTCGGGCGGGCACTGAACACTGACCTTGCTCAAGCACCGCAGAGGAGACTTACCATGCCGATTCGGGCTTCACGGATATCCTCTATCCGCAATCGGCTGAGTCGTCTCGACACTAGACGGCGCTCGGAGGCTTTTGACTACTCCTTCACACGGCTTTTTGGAGTGGAGGGCCCCCATGAGCCAGCACCCATCAAAGTTCATGTAGTGATACCTCCGGCCCGAGGGGAGGAGGCACTTGATTCAGCGGTGGCCTTCTCCTTCCCTCTCTGTGGCCCTAGCGACCGGGAGTGGACTCTGGATCTCGCTCTTAGCATTTTGAAGACTCAGGCAGTTGAGTTTTCTCACCATGTGAGCGATCTGGAGGTGACAGACGTGATAGGCCAACTCTGGGAGTTGGCTCATTTTTTCTTTGATACCGGGAGTGTGGATGCCTCCGGGATTCGACATTTGGTGGTTCGCATAGTGGCAGACTTAGCACGCGACCCTGGTTATGTATGCATACACGAGGTTGCTCTCTCTGAGCGGGAGGCAGTCGCCATGCGACACAGCCACTGGCGCCTGATCCGAGATTCTTGCAGCACACCGGGTGGGCAGATTCGTAGCCGCTCGGATGGGGACTATTCTCCATCCAAGCCTGAGACAGCCTCCACCTCAGCAGGTCATCCATGAGGATCATCTCATGGAATGTACAGGCCCTTGGCGGCGCACACTTTGTACATTATCGTGGTTGCTTGAGGCAGGAGCTTCAGAGATGCCTGGTTGGGGGCAGTATTGATATTCTGATGATGCAGGAGCACCATTTGGGTGAGAGCAGGATCCGGAGATACGGTTCGGTGATGCCTGGTAGATGGGACACATTTTGGTTTGCAGGGTTTGGCCCCTTGGGTGGGCAGGGAGGAGTATGTATGGTCATTGCGGATGTATGGCGGCAGGCCGTTGTGGATCGCGGGGTCATTGTGCCTGGTAGAGCACAGTATGTCATTCTGAGGATGCATGATGAGCTCTTTGGCGTGCTCAATGTCTATGCGCCCAACCATGCTAGTGCCAGAGCAGAGTTCTGGACTCTTGTTACGGATGCATTGCCAGAGGCCGCACATTGGTGTGTCGGCGGAGACTTCAACATGCCTGAGGACCCGGCCGATAGGGTGGGAGGCAATCATGTTACAGTGCATGGCACGGAGCTTGCAGCTTGGGAGCGATTTTGCATGACACTGCGGATCATTGATGCATGGCAGCATGAGGCTTTCTCCCGCTCTCAGGACAGTCTTAGTTTTTCTCGATCGGATCGCCGACAGGGAGGGACTAATCTATCACAGATTGATCGCTTCTATGTGGGCGACAGGTTCGGGGAGCGTGGGGGCTCCGTTGGCATTCTCGCTGGCACCTCTTTTTCAGACCATGCGCCAGTTATTTTGACACTTGAGGAGAGGACACGGGAGACCAGCTTGCAGTTGAGGATCCCAGAGAGGGTACTTACAGATCCTAGTCTTTCTGAGGACATTGAGAGGATATGGCATGATAGCCAGAGCTCTGACCAGGATGCAGCAGGCCAGTGTGCCTAGGGACTCATCGAGCTCAGCTCTTTTTCGCACGCTGTAGCCTTGACACGGCTGGGAGAGACTCGAGAGCAGGAGCGTCGGTTGAGACGTAGCCTTGCTTCGCTCCAGCGCCTTCAGGAGGAGCAGCCTACATGTGAGTGGGCGGCGTCCAGCCAGGCACGCCAGGAGGTTAAAGAGGCACAGGAGCAGAGACATGAGTTCTATTATCGTCGCTAGGCCTCTCAGTGGACGCAGCTTGGTGATAGAGTGACTGGGGAGTTTTTTGAGATTACTGGACCCCGCCATGCTCGAGCAGGAGTACGCCAGCTCAGGAGGCAGGACGGATCAGTAGCCACTGAGCCCGGGGAGATCAGAGCCATTGCCACTGAGTTCTATAGAGACCTGCTTTCAGCGGAGCCAGCCACGAAGGCTCGGGATGTTTGCAGACAGACTGTGTGGGCCCATGTGCAGAGGATGGTCACAGATCGTATGTGCACAGTTCTGGGTGAGCCTCTTTCAGAGGTTGAGCTTGCTGAGGCTTTGAGGGTCCTTCCGCGCCATAGTTGCCCTGGGGAGGACGGATTGACGCCTGCCTTTTTTATGCGCTATTGGGACCTTTTGGGGCCAGGCCTCCGCAGGGGCTTTCAGTATGTTTTGGACACTGGGGAGGACGGATTGACGCCTGCCTTTTTTATGCGCTATTGGGACCTTTTGGGGCCAGGCCTCCGCATGGGGCTTTCAGTATGTTTTGGACACTGGGGAGATGCCACAGAGCTTTTCAAAGGGCTTGATCTTTCTTATCCCCAAGGGGGAGGGAGGGTCAGATGATATTCGGCATTGGAGACCTATTACGATCCTCAATACTGTCTACAAGGTCTTAGCAAAGGCCTTGAGTTTGAGGATCTAGCCCTTCCTTGGGGAGTTGATTCATGCTACCCAGACAGGATTCGTCAAGAAGCGCAGTATCCTTGACAACATTTTCACCTTCTGGGAGGCAACGGCCCGAGCTAGATTTCTCGGTGAGGACCTGGTCGTGATGCTTCTCGATTTTGAGAAGGCATACGATAGAGTCAATTGGGGTTTCTTAGAGGGCACTATGCTTCGCCTGGGCTTTGAGCCAGTTTGGATTCGAGGAGTGGCGGCTCTATATTCCACAGCTCGTAGCCAAAGTGCTGATGGCAGGAGGACGAGGGCCGAGTTTTGAGTTGACCAGATCAGTCCGTCAGGGGTGTCCTCTCGCCCCGTTTCTTTTTCTCTTCTTTGCTGAGGATATGAGCATGTATCTGACGGCAGAGGAGGTTGATTTGAGAGGACTCCAGCTCCCAGTCCGGGGTGAGGACCTGCTCGTTTCTGAGTTTGCTGATGACACGGGTTTGTTTTTGCATGGCCAGGAGGCCAATCTTCAGAGGGCAGAGCAGTCGCTTCAGGTTTTTAGTGCAGCTTCGGAAGCATTGATCAATTGGTGCAAGACAGTGGCCTTTTGGATCAGTAGCGCTCCCACTCCGGCATGGAGCCTAGACCCGGGTTTTAGATGGATTCCTCCTGGCACAGCAATGCGGTATTTGGGATGCCAGATTGGACTAGATTTGTCGCCTGAGCAGCAGATCGCCCCGCTTCTTCTAAGCATTCGGAAGAAGCTTTTGTATTGGAGTACACCTCGGCTATCCTTGGCTGGGAGGGTGGTGGTGGCAAATCAGGTGCTTTTAGCGACCATGTGGTACATCACGTCTTGCTGGATCTTCTCGAGCTCTTGCATCAGCCACGTACAGAGGCTGATCAAGAACTTTCTTTGGTCTGGGCGGGATGGTCAGCCAGCCCGGGCTAAGGTTGCTTGGGCAGTTATTACTCTTCCGCTGGCCCAGGGGGGCTTGGGCATTATAGATCCAGTTGATCAGAGTAGAGCCTTATTGGGGAAGCTTATTGTTGAGGGGCTGCTTCCAGGCGCTGAGCCTTGGAAAGAGCTTCTTTTTCAGCGACTGCAGGCTAGGGCTCCCCCAGCAGGGGGCACTTGGGCACCAGAGATACGATGGATCTTCATAGAGATGAGGAGGACAAGCCTCAGTAGAGGATGGGAGGACAGATTTGCCTTGAGCATCCTGTGAGCTTGGGAGTTGCTGAGACCGGGGCTCTCTCAGAGACCTTCTTGTGATGAGGAGCGGGCCAGACAGCCGCTCATTTGGAGCCCAGCGGTACGCACAGAGCAGGGTCATATGCTGGGTTCTCGGCCTCGTCTAGCCTGGGGACCATTGGCGGCAGGCCCAGCACGTAGTTTTGGAGACTGGCAGGCCTTCTGCAGTCTCCCAGAGGAGATCCAGGTGGAGAGGCTGAGTCACTTCAGAGGGGGGCTGATTATGAGGGATGACATTCAGGAGGCACTCACAGAGGAGTGGTTCAAGTGGAAGAATCGTGTTGAGGAGGACGCTACATGGGAGACATTGACTACCCTTCAGAGGGATTACCCTGGGTTTTTAGTGAGCTCTTAAAGGAAGGGGAGTATGTCATGTGCACAGTGTGTATCTACCCCCTGTGCTACACACACACAAGACTAGCTTCGAGGCTTGGAAAAGCTTGGAGTTAGGCAAGCCGATTGGCGAGCAGGGCTAGGGATAGACTAACAGGCGGGCACCCAAGTATGGACGGACGGGCGCCCAAGTGTGGACGCTCAGTGACCGGCCAAGAGCCTATAAAAGGGTGGCCAAGGTTAGTCAATAGTTCAGAGTCTCGCATGTCTTTGTTAGAGCTCTATGGTCAAGAGCCTGGATCTAGTGCAGACGTGCACTTGCTTTATGCAGCCAAGGCCGGCAGCAGTCTCGAGGCCCACGAGGGTAGCTTCGTGGCGGTATGGGACGTCACGAGGTAGAGATTGGTCGGCACGTCCATCTTGTTAGCTCAGCTCGTGGCTCGGTGGGGACAGCCAAGACTTGTGGGCTTGCCCACGGCTGTCAAGGTTGGGAGGTGAGTCAGGCCTGCACTCCCTTCACGTTTGCTTGGTTTGTTTTGCAGGTTTCGAACTTCTACGAGGTGATCCTATGGGGATTTTACAACCTCAACGCTTGGAGCCTTCAACACAAGGAGCATAAGCGATTGCAGAATTCAGCACTTCAACCTTCAGCGTTTTCCCCATCAGCATATAGGAGCATCAATGCCTGAGCAATTCAACCTTTATTCAGTAAAACGCAGCATCTACAGCATTCAGCCTACAGATCCTCTTGCATTTTCAGCATTCATACAGTTTTCAGCATCCTTATATGCATCGTTTTGCTACAGCCACTTGGTGAAGGTAAAACTCAGCATTGATACATAGCCTAGAACAGTCCCAATCAGCCCCTTCTCTCAGCCTGGCTCGAGATTGGTCATCATTGCTGCTTCTACAGCCGTGTACAGTTGTGTACAATTCAGCCCAACTCTTGGTCCTCCGAGATCTTGCGTTTGGCTTATCGTCAGTCCACCGTCAGTCTCTTCAAAGAAATAAAGCAAATACTATCCCGGTAATGGGATAGGGGGCCCTTCAGTTAGTTGTTTAGTTGTTTTTAGCTTTTCTTACACAGACATTGTATCAGATCCACCAATTGTTGTAACCTTTTTGGTCTCATAGGTCATTTTGGCCTTCTGAAGACGTTAATATATCATTTCATTTCATTTCTCTCTCTCTCTCTCAAATCTCTTAAAGTTTGGAGTCTTAAAGTGGATTGCTAAACTCGCGAAACTCAGGATACAGAAGACAGTGTGAGCATTTGTGTGACAGGATCCTCAAATTACGAATACTTCTGCTATATGTTACAAGACTATTATTGACAAGTTCAGTAAGCAAGCCCACTTCATTCCATTGAAGAAGACCATCCGCACAGATCATATGGCGAGGTTGTTTATTCAACAGATTTTCAAGCATCATGGATTACCCAAATCCATTGTAGGAGATAGAGATCCTCGGATTACCAGTTTCTTTTGAAGAGCACTTTTTGACAACATGGGAACAAAGCTGAATTTCTCTTTGGCTTATCATCCTCAAACAGATGGGCAAAGTGAGATTGCAACCTCACTATTTTGGATATGCTAAAGTGTTATGCTCTCGAAGCAAAGGATCAATGGAAGAAGTACTTGCCATTGGTTGAGTTTGCCTATAACAACATTGTTCACTCTTCGACAGGCAAAGCCCCTTTTGAGATTATCTATAGCAAACCATTGTTATTGCCTATTTTAAAGACGAAGAAAGAGATCTTCCATGCGGACGAGTTTGTTCGAGATTTGGATACGGCCTTTGCCCAGGTTTGAAAGGCTATTGAGACATCTCAAGCCAAGGAAAAGAAAGTTGCAGATAAGCACAAAAGGAAGGTCACTTTTGAAGAAGGGCATTGGGTCTTATTGCGATTTGAAAAAGCACGACTTAGGAAGTCAAAAGCTAGGGAGCACAAAGAACCCAAGGTTGCCCCCAAATATTATGGACCTTTTCAGGTTACCAAGAAGATCAACAATGTGTGTTATCGATTGAATCTCCCAGATCATTGAAGGATACATAATGCCTTCCATGTTAGCTTATTGAAGCCATATACAAGATTACCCCCAGAGAAGCATGTATTGGAGGATCCACCAGAAGTGGAAGAACAAGAAGAAATCTTATAGCCGGAACAGATTGTATTCCATTCCGTGAGAAAAAGAGGAAGGATAGTGATCAGAAGATTCCTCTTGAAGTTTAAGAACTATTCGCCTATGGATGCGAAATGGATGCCAGAAGAGTACTTCAAGGACTATCCAAATATTCTTCGAGCTTATGAAGAAGCAGTTGGTCCAGGTATATTTGAAGTACAGGCTTGAAGCGTCGTCTTCTGATCAAGACAAATTTAAGGAGGGATTGTTCGTCTAGCCCTCTTCATTGTATATATTTATACTGAAATGGAATTGATCATTATCTTGTATATATAATGATCTTGATTGGATATGCTCTCGTTTGGGTGGCAACGATGCCCGAAAGCCCAAGGAGCAACATTTGTATATGGGAGGCAACGATGCTAGAAGATCCATTGGACGGCAACAATGCCAGATATTTTGGACTTCGCAGTCGGGCAGTCATTGCGACCAAATGGCCCAAATGATTGGATTGGATTTCGCAAACGAGCGGTCATAGCGACCAGATGGCCCAAATGACTATATTGGATTTTGCAATCGGGCAATCATTGCGACCAGATGGCCCATATGACTGTATTGGATCTCATAGTCGGGCGGTCAATGCGACCACATGGCCCAGATGACTATGGAAGTCTTCTCAGGCAGTCCTATTGACCAGATGGCCTTGAGGATAGTATGAGAGGTTTACCTCGAAAACCAGATGGCTCAGCATGGTTTCGATGAAACCAAACAGGAGGATCATTACTTGTGCATTGCATACTGATGTATGTTTGAAATTCTTTGACTTTGTGTGTTGTTTTTGATGTGTGGACAATGCTTGGATTTATAGCATGTGATAGTCCACTGGGCTCCAGACTACCTAGCCAGTACCTAGAATGCCCACTAGACGCGAATGATACATACTTGTTTGTTGATTAGCTTGCATCTAGTTTTTGCAGAACGTGAGTATGCATTTATTATATCTATCTAAACCATGTCACACGCTATGAAAAACATGTACCATTAATCGGTCAAAGAAAGGCATAAAGATGTTGCCATAGGGACAGAAGGCACCACATATATGAGAAAAGACCAGATGCACAAGAGCACTAGATGGGGCTAGTACCACGATTATATGGAATATTTGCACCCCACAATTGAGAACAACTATGATATAAGAGGGAGAGAATGTAACTGTTTGGTCCTCCGAGCTCTTTTCACATGATGGAACTCATGCCCGGACACTTGGACAAGTTGATGGACACATGGGAACAAGAATCCTTAGTTTGGCACAAGAAAAAGCACCAACTTTTGTCAAAAAGCAAGAAAAAGCAAAAAGTCAAACTATGTTGACCAAAAGCTAAGGGCGCCATTGGAAAGAGGACATCGAACTGGATCAAAAAGCTAAATGCCGCTTTTTCAAAAAGCAGCTCCAGGGCCAAAAAACAAGGCTCTGAAGATTGTAAAAGCACAAATCAAGAACTTTGACTATTATTAATATTTAATAAAGAAAAAGCAAACAGGCAAAGCAAAAGCAAGAAAAATAAAACAAAAGCAAAGAGGCAAAGCAAAAGCAAGGCAAGGCAAAAGCATGGACCCCCCATCAAGTATATAAGTAGCCTGTACCCTCTTGGTGAGATGTAGAAAAATAACTCGTGGAGAACTTGAAGGAGAACTTGTGGAGATTCATCATCATCCTCTCCACCACCTTGCGCCATCACCCACAACGCTGCCGCCTTCAGCTGTGCACCGCCAGCTCTACCGCCTATGCCTCCATCTGCCGCCCTCTGCGCTACCACCTCTGTGCAACAGTCCGCCGCTCTATTTCAACAGGTTCACCCTCTGCCGGCTGCTCCACCTACCTCTGTCAGTGCTCACCCGCCTGGCCTCTCCTATAGCCGCCTGCATAGCCACTCAACCAACAGGTAGTAACCCTAGTGCTGCCAGTAGCGCCAGAGCATCAGTTGCCCGCACACTCTGCGTAACAACTGCTAGTGCTTGCCTAAGTCACATCAGTAACTCCTCAGCCGCCGTCTTCAATAGAATGGTCGCCGCCACCTTGTGCAACGCCTTGTTCGGCTTATTGTCACCTAAAGATTGCGGCTCTGCACTGCCTCCTTTTGCCATTCAGTCATCAGCAACCACACACTCAGCCACTGCCGTATTGAACTACCTTTTGTTCTATCAGCATCCACCACCGTGTGTGCCCTTTGGATTCCCTTTGTCTGGATTTGGTGAAGAGATGCAAGTGAGTATATGAGATCATCAGTTTGATTCAGATACTAGATATTGGTATTAGTTTCGCGCAATCTCATAGACCCTTTGGATCTTTTATAACAATCTCTCTCTCTCTCTCTCTCTCTCTCTCTCTCTCTCTCTCTCTCGACAGTTTTGTATCACCCCAGTGAGATAGCTATGTTTTCTTTCTATTTTATTTTCCATTCCATGATGAGATATGCCATGGATATTATTGTATCACTTTGGTCTCATAGGCCCATTGGGTCTTTAGTAGACACTTAATACATCTTTCTTTCTTTCTTTCTCTCTCTCTCTCTCAATATATTTATAATAATGTGATTGCATACGCAGGCCTACCTCAAAACTATAACAAACAAACAGAGAGCAATACATACGTCTTTGCCATATACGCAAAGATTGGAGATGCTATGAGGAGTCCAACCAAGAAGACTGAAGACAAAACTCCATCTTGAAAATTACTTAAGCCGAATTCTCCCCTGCAGAACAAGAAACCGCAAAAGGTTACCACCGCAAATGAAGAGCATACATTATCCAACATTTCCAAAGGAATAAAAAACTTACTGTATTCCACTGCCTCCTTGACAAGTTTCTAAGGGATTGCATGTGGTGTCACCCGCAGACCCATTCACACCATTGCTTGCAATAACGCCACGATCCACATAATTTAGCAGATTCACAAGACACAAAACAACGAGCATTCTGCCAATGAAAGCATGGGTTACAAAGACATTTGTGCAACACTAAAACAACCTAATCAATAGAGGGCATTATTCACTCTATAACATGATCATCCTTTGCAGTTTCCCTTCAAAGGAGGCGATGGATGCCAGGATGTATACACATGTATAGGTACATCTGATAAGTCTTTTTGCAGTTTTTTATGACAAATATCAAGATTGTCTATCCATGTCTGTACAGGACTATACATGTATGTATGTATATACATGTACATGTGTATGTGTGTATGCGTATGTGTGTGTGTGTGTGTGTGTGTGTGTGTGTGTGTGTGATTCAACGGTTCTTGGTGTATGATTCAACTGTTCTTGAGTGCAGTTTCGTTTATGTATCTATGTCCATACACATAGATACATAAGCAAATAGATATACAGATGTATGCGTGTATGTGTGTCATGTTGCTTGATGGTACGATTGAAAAGAAGCTCTCATGGAAAACAGGGAAAAACTCATTTCTTGTGTTACTTGATAGTAGTACTAGAATACTCATTTGTATCTTGCTTATGCTAAGAAACAAGAGACACAAAAGATAACCTGGCCGGTGTGAACCAGCTGGGCTGATCTTCCGTACTCGCAACTTTGGCCATTCCTGCGTGCGTCGGAAAGAATTGCGTGCGACCATAAAAGCGTCAAAGAGAAAATACTATTTGATCTTTTAATTGGTCGTAATAACTAAAAAGACTAAACCTCAACTTAGAAGCATAAAAAAATAAAAAATAATTGAGCTATCTATCTATCTATCTATTAACCATGGACAACCAAGGCACAACGAAAGGACACATAAGAGAAATCCTGGATTTCTAAAAAATAAAAAGAAAATCTATCTATCTATTAACCATAGACAACCAAGGCACAAGGAAAGGACACATAAGAGAAATCCTAGATTTCTAAAAAATAAAAAGAAAAATCCCTTAGATTGCTATTATCTATCAGCATGTGCTGTTGTTGTTTTTGACCCTTCGTATTCCAGCTTCCATTCCTGTGTTTTGCTTCTTAATGTCTTTTACCTACCGCAGCACCACGCGGGTTGAGTACTACTGATATGCTAAGAGTACCCCAAAAAAAACTAAAAACAATGCACAAAAGATAATTGAGCTATGATGTGTTAAGAGTACCCAAAAAAAACCAAAAACAATGCACATGAGCACCATTGTCAATTTTGATTTTTATTTATATCTTTTGTGGTTTTTTAGATTTTATTTCTTAAAGCTTCATATTTCATTTAAAAAATCATAAATAATATTTTCACAATTTATAAATGGATATAAAACGATCCATTTGTCATCTTAAAATTATGACTTCAAAGTTTTAAGAAACATTCATCTGACCTACCATGACACTTGAGTTTGGTGAATTATCGAATGCATTTTGTAATCCATTGAAAATTATCAATGGACATGGCAAAATGTGACCAAGTGTGGCAAAATGTGACCTAGTGTGGCAGGGTCCAGGAAGCCAAGATCATATGACATGTATGAGATGTAATAATAATAAACATAGGAAATTCCGTGCCTAAATCTTCAAAATGACAGGAGAGCTTAAAGTCAAGGAGTTAAAGGCTACATCCTAGAGCCCACTAATAAAGATTATTTCTCAACAATGTATAATTGAGCACAATGTATAATTGAGCAATAATCGAAATTCCTCTCTCTCTCTCTCTCTCTCTCTCTCTCTCTCTCTCTCTCACACACACACACACACACACACACACACGGAGATTTTTTATTAGCATCTACTAAAGACCCAATGGGTCTATAAGACCAAAAATTATTTCAAAGTTCCATGTGTAAATTGAACATCATAAAGATGGAGAAAAAAAGTGCCAAAGAAAAATGGACTTGCATATGCTACTACATGAGCTCTACGTGCACAATGAAAAAGGTCAAAAGTTTCATGTATAAATTGAAGATCATAAACATGGAGAAAAAAAGTGCCAAAGAAAAATAGACTTGCATATACTATGTGAGCTCTATGTGCACAATAAAAAGGTTAATATGACCAGTGGTGCTCTTCATGTCCTCATCTCTGAGACATCATACATGGAGAGGAAAATGTCCACTACTCAAGGCAGTACTTGAGGCATAGCCACTCTATGTCACTAGAGGATGTCATAACATACAAGGCCCATAGTGTGAACCTGACTATATAAGCTAACGCTATAACTATGTCATAACTCTAGTAAACCAAAGTGGTTTTCATACTCTTGTAAACCATTGGAAACATATCAACCATAATCTCGCCAACTATGCCAATGTCATAAGTGAGGAGGTGTCATCCTAGCGTGTCATTCATATATCTCAACATTCCCCCTTGAGCTCAACTCCATGCCATGCACTCCAAGTAAGGTTCTAAACATGTGAAGCTTCTCTATACCTAATGCCTTCATAAAGATGTGAGCCACCTGATCATCCTCTATATGTGTTGACATAAACTAAATCCACATCCTACTAGAACATTATCCCTCATAAAAAGATAATACATCTCAATGTGCTTCATCTTAGCATGATACACTAGGTGATTGGGCCAACTATCATGCTCGCGTTGTCATAATAAATGACAACTATCCTATCCATAGGCTCACCCATATTTACAAATAGCTTTTATAACCAAGCTACCTCACATGTAGCCATAACAGCACCCCTATACTCATCCTCTCTACACACGAGAAAGCACCCATTTAGCGGCTTACTGCTCCAACTAATAACAGCACTCACAAAAGAGAATTAGTAAATCGCCTATTGGAGACACTAATTGCCCAATCTATTATACCCGTATCCCAATTTCATAGTGAAGTCCATAATGTATTATGGACTTTATGTACCTGAGTATCTTACTAACCACATCTAAATGTAGCTTTCTTGAGCCCTGCATAAACCAACTCAACAAACCAACTGAATAGCTCAAATCTAGCCTAATGATAGTCATATAAATCAAACTACCTAATATGTGCATGTTCATAGTACGATCCTCCACAAGGTCATATACATGTGAAGGCAACCTCGTGTTTTACTCCAACAACACTGAGATTGGCTTACACCATGTCATCCCATACTTGGGTAGCATGTCCAAAGCATATTGCCTCTACAAAAACCAAATTCCATCCCATGAGGATCTAATCACGTCTATATCACAACTCACCTAAATCTTCCATTTTAAACTTCTTCTTAAGAAGCATCTTTACCTCATGAATGTCATCATCACTATCACCTATAACAATCAAGTCATCAACATAGATGATCAATAGCACAATCCCCTTGTCAATCTTGAAGTGAGAAATCAATATTGATCTAATAGTGACAAGATACTTCTCTATATTGTTTAAACATACTCTAGGTGTGTGCTTTGTGCAACCTACAGACAAAGCCTCATATCTTGGTGGCTGCACCATGTATACTTCTTCCTATAAGTCGCATGTAAAAATGCATTTTTTACATCCATCTAATGTAAAGACCATCCCTTAGCTGTATCCATAGTAATGATTGCTCTCACATTTGCCATTCTACTAGTAATCGGGCTAATGTCTTCTCATAATCAATGAGTTATGTATGTGGATATCCCTTGGCAACTAATCTTGCCATGTACTTGATAACAAAACCATCTAAATTATGCTTCACTTTGTAGACCAACATTTTACATCTAATTGACTTCTTTTCCTTACATAACAAGGCATTGAATCTCATGTCTCGCTAGCATCATGCAACCTTCTCTTCATCCATGGCATCTTCCTAATTCTTATGTCTAAGTGCTTGCAAAATGTGTGGGCTCTACCTCTTGTATAGCTTTGACCATATATGCATAATGATGAGTTATATACCCATCATATATCAACCTATACACACTGGATATCTAACTCTAGTATACCTACATACATACCTACGTACACCTGGATTGGATTACTATCAAGTGTTCTCAACATTTCTTTGGCTCTTTGTATACCAGGTGTAACAACAATTGGTATCCCAAAATCCTTATATTAAGGCTCTACTTTGAGCCATTATCTCCATCCACACAAAAGGAGTGACGTGCTAAAACATGCATTATAAAAGATTGTTCTACCTGAATTTTTACATTTGTAGTACCACCACATGACACATAAGAATCTAACATTATGCCTCTACCTGCCTCACACCTAGGTCTTAAAATAGACCCGTAGACTAGTCTACGGGTCTTAAAATAGACCCGTAGACTAGTCTACGGGTCTTAAAATAGACCCGTAGACTAGTCCACTAAGTGCCTATGATTGCTACTTTTAGTATTTAAGGCAACTGTTAAGAATGCAACCTCATTGACAGTTAGTGGATAGCATTAAATGTGTGGATAGTAGTCTAATGGTATGTGGACAATAATGGTCATGCCCAACTGGCCAAGTGTGTGTAGACATTAGTACTAGGTTATGTTATATGTGAACTTATCACTTGTAAAATGTGTTAATTTTGGTAAAGGATTAATAAGAGCATTTAGGGTTTGTCTGTGTCTCCTTTAGTGTCATCTATTCTCTTTTCATGGTATCAGAGCATAGGTTTCTATCACATTAAGTGAAAACCCTAAACTTGAAATGATTGGAGATTGAAGCTATGAAGGTCGCCATTGAAGGTGTAACGCACCATTCGAGTGGAAAAATCATAAGCAAATCATAGAGCTTTGGCCAAGAGGTGATTTAAACAAACCCTTCCCTTGTGGATTGCAGGTATTTGGAAGCAAGCAAAATTGAAGCTGTCCATTGAATCTTGCAAGTGGAAATGTATAGAAATGAAATGTGTTGATTTGCAAACATATGAGGAGAAAAACCATAATTTTCTTGAACAATGATAACTTTCACTATGCTTCTCAGAATCTGACTGTACTATGATAGACAGAAAGCTTGTTTTACGTAGATGTTTTTAAACTACTCAAACATTGGATTTGAAATTATGTAGCTCAAGTTATGAATGGAATAAGATAAGGGTGTAGATTTGGGATGCCAACTACAACATTTAGTTGAAGTGTTGATGTATGTGAAGTTTGCCCATAAGCTTGGTTGAAGCTTGATGTATGTTATAGGCTGAACTTGACAAATTAGAATGTTTGCATTATGATTGGTAAAAGTATCATGATTGAGATTGGTAAAAGCATTGTGATTGTGATTATTGGTGAAAGCATTTGCTATTACTATATGGTAAAAGTATTATGATTGATTATTGGTAAAAGCATTTGCTATTGCTATATTGTATAGAAAGATCTTAAGAAGTTGATTTATAGGTTGTTATTACAAGAGGGGATTTGAGAAGCTGATTTATAGGTTGTTACAAGAGGGGATTGATTTGGAGCTTATAAAAGTTTGGCATGATAATTTTTAGGCTTCTACTTGATACCTAATGTAACTATATGTGTATGTATGGAACAAATGAGCACATGGGAGTGCAATGTGGACATGTACATGGTTTGAGAATGATTCATGGAATGCTTTTGCATTGATCAAGTGAATGTACAAGTGGTTTTGACACTATATTGATAAGATTTGTGCATGTATATATATTAGGAGTTGGCATTGTACCATATTGGTTACATTGATTGGTTGAGTGTGCTTATTGAAGCATTGTGTTTGGCCAAGATGAGTGATGGTCCAGATAAAATTGTTGGTAAAAATCTTGATAGGAACAACTTCCAAATTTTGAAGTACCACATGATAAACTTCTTGAAAGGAAAAGGGCTTTACAATCTAGTGTGTGACAGGTGAAGAAACGGAGCCAAGGGTTCCCATAGTTAATGTAACTCCGACATAACTTACAGCACATAAGAATTGGACAGAAAGAGCATTCAAGGTGTTGTGTTATTTTTTGATTTGTGTGACAAATGTAATGTTATATCATATATAGGATACAGATAATCCCAAAGATGCATGGGATATATTGGTAAAGAAGTATGACACGAGCACAAAGACAAGGAAGGTCCATTTGAAACAAAAGATACACAATATAATACAGAACAATAAGAGTGTGCACGATTATGTGTAGAAGATCAAAGCATGTGCAGATACATTGGCATCTATCAATGCACCATTATTATCTAGTTACTATTATATTGAAAGGTTTAGGCAAGGAGTAAAAATCATTTTACACTTCTATCATTGTGAGAAGTGGGGATCCTCTAGACTTTGAAGAGTTGATTTCATTGCTTATTGTGATGATTTGAAGCTTGGATTAGGTACATCATCAAGTAGTAGTGGGCATGCAAGGGACTAGGCATTTTATACACAAAGAGGTGCAAGAAGCATGAGGAGATCCTTGTCTAGAGGATGTATAGGTGGACGTGACATCAATGGAAGAGGATAGAGTTGTGCCTCATTGGCTGCTTTATACCTTACGGGAGAGCATAAATAAGGCTCAACAAAAGGAAATTTTGGTATTGCACCTCCCTTGGACCAAAATGGAGCTCAATCCTCTAAGTTCGACTGTATCTTATCAAGATCCACATGCATGAAATTAAGTCAACTTATCCTAATTTACCCATTGTGAATATGCCCCATCAAGATCCCCCAGTTCATAGGTGCCATTATCATATTGTTCCTTCTTCACATGGTATGGGCCATCGTGGTAAAACTTCTTGTTGTCAACCCTCTTTTCATGATGGGAATTAAACTACTTCATAATGTCACTCTTCTTAAACAATTTTATCTTTAGTTTTGCATCAAATGCCTTCTTCTAATTTGTGCCTTCAAAACATTATTCGTCTCTACATAACGGCATTCATTAAGATAAGGTAAATCCAAAAGGTAATGTTGTTGAGATTTGAGGTGACATGAGAGCTAGAGAGTTATCCCACATGCAAGAGAAGCCAAGTTGTACTCTCCTCATATAAAAGGGGGACATTTCAAGCAATGGGAATACAAGCACACCATTTTGTGGGATGTACTTACATGTAGACAACCTCTTTATCCCATGCCCTCTCAAATAGTCACTAAATTGACTGTTTGATGAAACAATTAAAGGATGAGTTTAAGATCACTTTGTTATAGGACCATGGTACATGGAGATTAGATTATTCCACAAATTTAATAATAAAAGAACTTAACCATAATATCATAGCATAAATTAAGAGCATAAATCAAAGAACATAAGACTGGGTGTAATCTCCCCTCCTGACATGTGTGGCTCCACTCCCACACGCGGTATTTAAATCATATTAATAAATTTAGCCCTTGGAGCCATAAATAGCATAGCTTTTACAAAATTGGGCTTTTACAAAATTGAACCTTAATCTAATGCTTTTAAAGCATCTCATAAAAAAACAAACCTTGCCCAACATATGTACAATGGGCCAAACCATACAAAATTAAATATTTAGCACACATGTGCTTGGCTAAATAATCTCGTCCAATGTCCACCTTGGTTGTCTAGAACTCATGATCTATACTCAACATAGTCCACAATGTTAGATCACAATTACTTTGGAATCACTTACAAAAATAATCATAATAAATGGAAATCATTCACTACCATGCTTCACAGCACACATGAACCATGCATCACACATAATTAATTGGATTCACTCCCATGAAAAAATATTCTGAAAAATCTCTCTCTCTCGTGATAGTCCTCCCATTTGAGAAGACAACTGTCCTCGATTGTAACTATCCTCGGTTGTAACTATCAACACACGCGAGTGATTAAACATATTAATTGTTCCCACATTGGATTCACTCACAATGTTTTCATACGCATCACACGTATTCACAAAGTATGTCATTATGTATTTAAAACTCCCACATATCCTCACACACATCACACATGCCTTAGAGTTGATCGGACTCACCCACAATCAAAGTCACACATTGGATTCACTCACAATGTTTTCATACGCGTCCGGAAAGTATACCACACGTCTCACACGTGTCACAGTTGGTTGGACTTACTTACACACCCAAGTTAATTCAAAAGAGTTGATTGGATTCACTCACAACAATCAAACTCGTACATTGGATTCACTCACAATCAAACTCGTACATTGGATTCACTCACAATGTTTTCATACGCATCACACATATTCAAAAAGTATACCCCACGTCTCACACGTGTCACAGCTAGTTGGACTCACTTACAACCAACTAGGGTCACCCGCATTAATTCAAAAGAGTTGATTGGATTCACTCACAATCAAACTCGTACATTGGATTCACTCAAAATGTTTTCATACGCATCACACGTATTCAAAACGTATACCACATGTCCCACACGTGTCACAACTGGTTGGTGGACTCACTCACAACCAACTAGGGTCACCCTCATCAAGAATTATTTCAAAAGAGTTGATCGGACTCACTCACGATCGAATTCACAAAACCTTTACACGTGTCACACGTGTCTTAGAGTTGATCGGACTCACTCATAATCAAAATCACACATTTCTTACATGCGTCACACATGTCACACTTGGTTGGATTCACTCACAACCAAATTAATCACACTTGGGTCACCCAAGATATTCTTTTTACTTATTGGATCTCCCAATAAATTAATTACCGTAACACACTCCTAAAGAGACAGACACCCCCATCTCTCATTGGCCATTCTAATGAAATAATTGAAGGATGAATTTAAGATTCCTCTGAAAGAGATGAGTTTAAGATCACTTCTAAAGAGATGGGCATGGATACATCTCTACCCAAAAGGAGAGATATGGTTTAGTGTGGATGTTGCAAGTTTAATCATATACCAAAATTGATGAGCATGGACATTTAAAACTAAGACCATATTTGTAGTGTGGATGTTGCAAGTTTAATCATATACCAAAATTGATGAGCATGGACATTTAAAACTAAGACCATATTTGTAGTGTGGCTATTGTGGGAAATCATGACACTAGCCATTGCTATAGGTTCAATCATGCTCCAAGTGTCTACCCAAGCAGAGATATGGTTTAATGCACATATTGTAAGTCTAATCATATGCGTGCAAACTTAAAACTAAGACCAAATTTGTTGTGTGGCTACTATACTTGAATGGTGGGAAATCATGACACTAGCTATTGCAATAGGTTCAACCATGCTCTAAAGTGTGAATTGGGAGAATCAAGAGCATCGGCCTTTACTTGATCCTCAAGGCCACTTGCTTTACCTGCTCCTTAGGACACTTTATTTACTTGCACCTCTAGCTATGTGAAACTACAAGTCTAACAACTATGGGGGGAGGAGTCAGACTTGTTTAAATGCCTCTGCATTTGTTTTACTACTACACTAAGAGTCACTTCGATGTGGGAGTAGAAGAGGGAAACACATCAAAAATCTTTGTACCAAGATATTCTTATGAGTCTACTTATGATCAGAAAGCTTAGTTACCCATGAGTAGTTTGTCATGCCACCAAGTGCATTAGTTTGTCATGCCACCAAGCGCATTAGAGAAATACAATTCTTTGATGATGCATATTGCAACATCGACTCAAGGAAAGGACATAAGCTCTTTGATTAGGAGAGCCCCACTCCCTTGTTATGCTTGTGGAGGGCCTCACATAAAAGTGGAATCCCTTAACAAAGATTACAAGGATTCTCCCATAGTGGTCAACCCTGTTTGGGGTGCGGTGTTGACCATTTGCTTAAAGATGGCCATGATAACTAGGACCACATGGAGGATCGATTATAGCTCTAAACATGCTGGGTGTTTTGAGGAACCAAAAAGTTGACAAACCAGTTCTCACTCCCATCAATGCGGTCATGATGAGATCACATGCTAAAGATGTCCATGTGAAGGGGAACAAAGGTTCTCATGATTTAGAGGCTTCCAACGAACAAGTAAGTAAGAAGAAAAGGAAAGTAGTCACTATTGAAGATCGTAAGGACAAAAAGTAAAGATTCAAGAGGGATATGATTCCTCATCTAGAGGAGTACTACCTTCCACGTCCTAAGCCTTATATTACAAAGTTGTCAAAGGAGGAAGCCTAGAAGAGAATCGTAAGGAGCTAGCCAAAAAGTTGGCTCAATATTCAAATCCAATTGTAGAGAAAGAACACCTAAAGGTGGAAAAACTCAAAAAAAAGATGGAGAGTGTTGGAAATAAGGTTACACACACACACACACACACACACACACACATTGGAGAAGCTCAAGAGGGCACACAATGAGATGATAGATAGATAATGAATGTGTGCTGTACAAGGAAGATAAGTATACCCAAGGATGGGTGTATACTAGCACAAGGAAAAAAACCTCCTAAAGAGGGAAAAAGTGCCCTGGCTGGTCCTAGTGTGTGCACACACATCACTACCAGATATGGCTACAAATCCTCCCTGTGGGAGTGATGATGTGAACAAGTGGTAAGCTGTCACTAGAAGTACAGAGATGTGCCAGTCACTTTGGATTGTGATAGGGAACCCAAGCTAGTCACTTCCCTAAAGGGAAGTAAGTTTAAAGCTTTGCGAAAAGCTTCAAACTTCTCTTGTGGGAGAGCCTTCGTGAACAAATCTTCCAAGTTGTTGAATGTGTTGGCACATAAGCCAAGTTAATTTCCCCTATAGAGCATCTCTCCCTGACATAATGATAGTGCACCTCAATGTGCTTTGTGTAAGCATGAAAAACTAGATTCCTTGCAATTGCCATAGCACTTTGACTGTCAGTAAAGATGGTAGTGGCTAAGGACTCGCCAATACTCAAATTAGCAAAATAGGGTGCCTGAGCAAAACACACTCAACTGTAGCTATAAACGCTGCCTTATACTCAGCTTCACAGCTAGAAGTGGCCACAATGGGTTGCTTCTTGTTTGCTGAGCCATGATATACATGAATCACCAAGGCAAAAGTAAAAACCACTTGTAGACACTCGTGTGTCATAACATCCAGCCCAGTCTGAGTCTGTAAATGCATGCAGCTATGATTTTTCCTCCTTGGGATAAAATAAACCAAAGGGCTAGTGCCCTTTAAGTAACGAAACACCCGTTTGACAGACTGCCACCCAATGCTTTGTGCCTGGGCTATGCATAAATCGTCTCAATATTGAGACCACATAATGAATGTCAAGCCTCGTGTTACACAAAAAGATAAGGCATCCAACAGCTTCATGATACAAGCCATCATCAAAAGAGTCACCTGCATCTTTAAGACTTAGTCATAAACCAGGCTCCATAGGTGTAGCCACATGTTTATAATCTTCAAGATTGAACCTCTTTAACAATGCATATAAGTATTTCCTCTATAACATAACAATGACATCATTACGCTGCCAAAACTCAATGCCCAAGTAATAGTGCAATGGTTCAAGATCTGACATCTCAAAAGACTTTATAAAAGTTGAAATATGATCATTATTAGGGCCTGTGTGAGCAACATGTCATTGATGTATAACACGATGACCAATAAAACATCCTTCGTCTCCTTAATATAGAGAGTACTGTCAGTTGGGCTGTTGCAAAAACCCTATACAACCAAGTATGCATGTATCTTTTCATACCATGCTCTGGGAGCCTGCTTTAAGACTATATAAAGCTTTCTTCAATCTATATACTTTTGGTTCCTGACTTTTCTGAACAAAACCATGAGGCTGAGATACATAGACCTCCTCATGTAAATCTCCATTCAAGAAAGCAGTTTTGATATCCAAATGATATACATTCCAACCTTTATGTGCTACAAATGCAATAATAGTTTACATGGTAGTCATATAACATGTGGGTGCAAAGGTTTCACCATAGTCAATGCCCTTCTCTTGTGCATAACCATTTCCAACAACAAGCCTAGCTTTGTATTGCTCAACACTGTCATCCACTTTATGTTTGAGCTTGTAAACCCATTTTATACCAATGGCCTTCTTGCCAAGAGGCAAGTCTACCAAATCCCATGTATCATTTTTTAGTATCGAATCATACTCAAATTGCATAGCACTCATCCAATTTTCAGATTCCTTTGCTTCACCAAAGGAGATAGGTTTCTCTTCACCGCATAAAAAGACAATAAGAGCATAAATTACATAACAAGAGATGCATGGTGAGATCTTGCACGTGTTTTCATTGGCAAATGGCCAATTTGATGTCATGTAGTGTTTGCACCAGCCATTTTGGCATACTTTGAGACTCCACAATTTCCCTTCTATCCTCATCAACTACATCATCCACATTTGCCTCATTAATAGGCTGATATGTGAGCTGAAAAACATGCTGATTTGTAACATGTGTGGGTTGATTTTCAGCATTCTTTGGATTACCCAAATGCTCTATATCAATGTGTCATGCATTGAACAATGGAAGGAGAGTATCCAATATGTTATGTGAACATACATTTTGTCATTTTTTACATGAAAGCAAGGGTTGAATTGCATCTTCCACAAATATAACATCTCTACTCATAAGAATCCGCTTGGTAGCAGGATGATAGAGATGGTAACCCTTACTTTTCGAGCTGTATCCCACAAAAATACACTTAACAGCCTTATAATCAAGCTTGCTACAAAGTTTCTCAAGCACAAGTGCATAAGCAAGACAACCAAAAATGCGTAAATGAGCCACAGACCACAGAGCACTTTCTGCCATTCCAAGCTTCAAAAGGCATAATTGTATACAAAGCCTTTATAGGACACCTATTCAAAACATATGTTGCACACGACTGCTTTTAGACAGAAACCATGAGGTAACTCGTGACTTTTGATCATACAATGTGTCATCTCCATGAGAGACTTGGTTTTACGTTCAGCTACACTGTTTTGCTGAGGTGTATAGGGCACAATACATTGGTATTTTATCCCATTATCAACCATGTATGCATGAAACTCCTTAGACATATAGTTTCCCTTGATCAGTACACACAGGGTGCCAATCTTACATGTAGAATTCCTTGGTACCTATCCCAGCTCTGCTACTGTTGCAAGCCCTGGCCCTTTGCCAGCACTCCTTGCAGTTGCCTTGGTTCTTGCCATCACTCTGACAAGCTGCATACAAAGCAATGGAAAGAGATTACAGCCATGGAGAACATGGAATGACACAAAAAGACAATGACAAGGGTGGATGAAGCAACATTTATAAATTTGCAACAAAACGTGATTTCGACAGTTTGAAATTCCTAACAGCTCACTCTCGTGTTTTCCTGCAAATACCTGAAGTAACATGCTGGTACATTCCTACAGTGATTTCTCTGCTTTACAACTAAACACAATATGGATTGAGTCTATGCAAGGAGAGTACAGCCATGGACAACTTGGAAAGACACAAAACCACAATGACAAGGGTGGATGAAGCAACAGTTCAATATTTGCAACAACAAAACGCGATTTTGGCTGTTTGAAATTCCTAAAGCCTTCTCCTCGCGTTTTCCTGCAAATTCATGAGGCAGCATGTTGGAACATGCCTTCAGTCATTTCACTGTGTTTGCAACTTGATGCAGGATGGATTGAGTCTATGGAAGGCAAGAAGAGTGCACAGACTGAAGGAAGAACCCATAAATAAAATTTTACCTTTAAATGAAATTATCACACTTTAAGATCTGTAAACATTGCTAAATCTTTAAAGATGATCAATCTCTCACTCAACCAGCCCAATTCAAAAGTCTTCCTGCTTGTGGTTGCAGTGGAAAAAGCTAAGGAATGCCCATAATATTTATCCTAATATCTAAGCTGCATCACATCCCAAAGGTATGTGTGTTATACTATTAAACAAGAAGATAAGGATATAGAGAGTCCTACTGACCTGGACGCTATCTGTGGGTGTGATGTGCTGCTGATGAGTACCCTGTGTTGGGGATGAACCTATGCTACTAGTCAGGATGTTGATGGTGCAGAGTAGGGAGGTAGGGAGGCAAGAGAGCTGAGACGGGAGGGCCGAGACAGGAGAGATTAAACAGGAGAAAAAAGATTAGTGCAAAATACAAACAAGGCAGCTACTAAATCCCACGCATGTGGAATGGAGTTGTTTTTTCACACGTGTGGATGGGACCCAGATCTCTTGGAGTTTGAAACTTGGCACATGTGAATGGGACACTTTTTGCCTTGTGCCAATCATGATTTCATAATCAGTTCCATAACCACTCTTCCCTCCCCTGCCTCCCAATCTTTCATCCCTGCCACCAGCACCCTCCCATCATCCTTTTCCTTCCCTCTCTGATCCCTTCCTACCCAACACACTCCATCTAGACTGCAACTTGCTTGAAGACTACTACCACTGCCAGATCTCCAGTTTACCTAGGCTGTAGCTCAAGTTTGGGAAAGAGCAGAAGATTCACCAATGCAACTCCAACAGCATGGAAAAGGAAAAGAAAGGTCAGAGTTCTAGATTCTTTTCAATGTTTTTTGATATATATTTCTTCCATCCATAGACTTCTTGATGTCCAGATATCTGGGTAATTCCCATCCACCACATCCCATATCCCACATTTCCACCACTAAGCTCCAGCATTTTTTGTCACATGTCCCAGTCCTGCTGTCCAATAATCTCATAGAACATCCCAGATATTTGCAACAATATGCGAGGAGAGTGGTTTACATATCTCTAATCACCCCACATCGCGTTTTCCTGCAAATTCCTGTGTCCCTTTTGGTTTTCACTTCTTCTTCATTGTTTTGCTTTCTTTGGCCCTGGGGAATTCTTCCTTGATGCTAGGATCATCTCACAGTTGCCTACTGTCCAAGAATCTGTGAGATGATCCTAGCATTTGATTGGAGATGGATATCAACAGAAATGGAAAATTTGCAACAAAATGCGAGGAGAGTGCTTGACATTTTCCAAATGGCCCTACATCGCGTTTTCCTGCAAATTCCTGTGTCCCTTTTGGTTTTCACTTCTTTCTCATTGTTTTGCTGTCTTTGGCCCTTTGGATTTCTTCCTTGATGATGATGAGAAAAGTTTTTGCGTTGGAACAGTTGATTCTCGGGCCCCTCCTTTCAAGAGGAAGCTGGACTTTTCTGTTGCTATAATTAGACCACAGTAATCACCAGGTGAGTCATGAGTGCTCATGAAGGGAATTGTTTGGTGATATCCTATACATTCCCTGATTGCATATGTCAGCATATAGAATTCATGATATATAAATTTTGGTTCAGGCAAACGGAAGAGACTGGAGAGCAGAAAGCTGAGTCTTCCCTCTCAAAACAAAAGGAACCAGAAGAGGACAAATCTCCAGATTTGCTCCTATTTGAGTTTCTTCACAAATGCAAGGCTCAGAGGAACTTCCACATATACCATAGTATTTTCAACAGGGAGTTCACTATGAGCTCTGTACTGGAGCATCACAGAGATTTTCTTTCAGACCATTGGGATACCTTCAAACAACTGACAGAGGCAGGAAGAATTGTGGAAGGTGAAAAGGTTTTTGTGCATATAAATCATATTGTCTCCATTGACAGGCTGAGGTACCAATTGAATAGAAGATTTGACAGCCTGCCTGAGGAATATAAATTCAACTGTAACTTGCACACACCAGAAAGTGCTTGAGGAAACCATGGCATTCCTTATGTACATTGTCTTCAGTCTCAGGACTCTCTAGAAGAACAAGGGCAGGAGGCTGAAGAAGAAGACACATCTGAAGCAGAGGAAAAAGAGGATGTTTCTATGGCAACAGAAATGGCAGAGCAGGAAGAAGATATCAACCTCCAGGATGAGGGGCTGCAAGTGGCTGCTCTTGACCTTGTTCAACTGAGGACTGAAGCTCTTAGGGGGGCAGCATAGCCAGTTGAAGATTTTGATGTTCAGAGCAGCAACTATGCAGTGCCCATGCTTCCAGGTGTCTTGATTGGTGGTAAAGATTATGTTTTCCTCCATGATATAGAGTGTATGTTCAATTTGAGGGAGGACTATGCCATTTCCCTTATTGCCCAGGCTTCAAGGCTTGACAAGGAGGTTGGCATAGAGGATGACCATTCACTACTGGCTTTGGAAACAACTTTTGATCCTGCAGAGGTCCTTACTATTTGTTTCAAAGAGGCTGAAAAGTTCCAAGAGCCAGATGAAGCTGCCTTCCAGCTCACAAAGGAAGCTATGAATCTCTCAGCACTATACAAGGGAAAGCTTAAAGAAGAGGCTGGACTGGAGGGGAGAGGAATAAATCTTTGGAAAGATGAACTACTTGTTGCTAATGAAAATGAGAAGGTATGATCTTGTTACTTCAAATCAAATACTTTATCTTGTGTTTAAATGTTTTGTAGGTTGTGTAGTATTATCTCACTCCAACCTTTTGATATGTGGCGGCTACAAATTGAGGATGACACATTCCTCTAGAGAACAAGTGGAAGCAGGCTGGCTGGGTTTCGCAAACTGTCAAGCCTAGCTCATTATATTCATGATCTAGGCAGTGCTAAGATCTTGATTTACCATAGGCAGTTGAGCAACAATGGAGAAGCCATTATTTACTTCTTTAAATGTTTGTCTAGGGTTTTAGGTGGACATGATCTTTCATGGCAAAAGAAAAAGATCATTTTGATAGAGAGGTTGTCTGCCATAGATATATTTGGGGATTATGTGAATAAGCAAGCCTCTAGGGCCTCTTACTTTTTGTCTTACACTTCTTATGCATTAGCATGTGGTGTTAAGAAGCCCAAATGTCTAGAGGGCTATGGAAAACACAAGCTCATAAGGTTCCGAGAGCCACCCATGATTGCATCAGGCGACACAATCCAAGAAGATGAACACGTGGAGATAGCTGAAGACAAGGATACCCCTCCCAGACAAGCAACAGAGGCAAGCATTGATAAACAGACAGTCGACATCAAGCCAACAAGGAAGAAAAAGAGTCCAATCAAGATCAAAAAGAGAGTTTCGATTGGTAGGCCCTGGGAGCAATAGGATTTAGTCATCAAATATAGCACAAACATTATGTTGACATTTGTCCCATCACCGTACGACACTTCAGTACTCTTCCCACACTCAGTAGCTTCTAAAAGCGTTTGACACTCAGTACCTTATTGGTAAGGATCAATAGTGTGTCTAGCATAATTAAGTAGTATTGATTGAATTTTTTGTGTGTAGCTCATGGATGTTTTGATACTTGTTAGTATAGATCACATGTTTCACAAAAGAAATACTTTTGATGGAGTCTCAAAACATATAGGCATAACACCAAGAGTCACTTGTTCCACAAAAAAAAATTCTATTGATTGAGTTTGAAAACATGTGGACATAACACCAATAAGTTACAAACTGCTATTCATGTTTACTTATCCATTTATGGTTTCTAAATATCTTCGAATCCCTCCATTGTCTATGTCTCTCTGTTGCCATTGAATTGTCCAAAGTTTGTCTTCGTCTTTGCTTTTGGGCTAGAATAAAAGCAAGCTTGACTTTGGAGCTAGCAACTTTTCTTTTAGCATGCAGCCTCTGTGGTATGCCTCGGTAAAACCATTGGAAGACTTCCTTCAGACTATTTGCCTTTTGACTCCCTCCGTAGTGTTGTGTGTGTCTGAAAAATGCATTACGTGCCATGTAGTGAGACTTCTCCATGCCTTGGGTAGACCAAATTGCTGGGCATCCATACTTTTTGACAAAATAGGGAAGGTGGTTGTAGATGATATGATGTTTTCACAGAGACATAAGAATGCATAGTAAGTTATAAAAAAAAAGAGGATCACACTTAAGTAAAAGAAGAAGATAGAACCTTACCATGTAGTGAGTTATATTGCAGGCTGTCCATGCGTCTTTCATTGACTTCCCAAAATGTTTAATTGCCTCTTCAAAGTTCTTGTAATCACTCTTTGTCCATGTTACATTGTCACAGAACATGAAGAGTTGATCAAGAGACCTCCACACCTTTGCCTTCACACTTCGTGCTTCCCCATCTGCCTCATGATCTTTCACGGCATTATGGACTTGCTCTTCCACAATCCATAATTAATCCTTGAAACTGTTCTACCTTGCCTTACTTGCTTACTACTGTGTTTGGGTCGAGACAAGAATCTTCTTGCCTTAACACCACCATAGAGGGCTTGATTGGTACCTCCTTGCCATTGGTAGACTTTTTAAAATCCTTTGTGATATGAACATCACCTCCATGCAGACCTATATCGGATAACACTTTTTTCAATGCTTGAAGAGCATCCTTTCTATTTTTTTCGGGACGGAGTTTCCAAGCAAATCCAATATACAAAAATACCAATTTCTCAATAATTCGACATAGACCATGCAATGTGCATATGTGAACATTACATAGTGGAATGTCAAGAATGGCCTTGAATTCAGGGTCAACTTTATCTCTATTAGGTGCTCTCTTCCACCATTTGGAATCCATTACTTGAGCCGATTCTTTGCAGTAAAGACAAGGAGACTTTGAGTTGCCTCCTTTACTAACGTTATACATGCACTTAAGTGTTTTAAGATCCCCCGCCATGTGCCACTCTACTTGAAAATCACCTTTTCCTGCAACATGGAGATTCTCTCCTTGCACTTGTCTTTTAATTATTCTTGGTATTTCCGTGTGGTGAAACACCCAATCTAGTGTTTCATGGTCTTTTGTCTTCACCTGTGATTATAGAAAACAAAAGTCTTACTATAAAAGATTTGAAAACAATGACTAAAATCAAGTATGAAACAAAAAATGATCATACCTGGAACGAGCCTAACCACCATATGTGTTTCTCTGACTGCACACTAAAATACTTCAAACTCGCTTCAGTCAATGATGTATCAAGTGCTCCATTCATCAATGTAATAGTAATCCTTTCCATTTTCTTTTCCTTTACAACCTCACACTCATCTAGTTTGATAACAAATTTCAAAATGCCTTTGCACTCCTCAAATGTTATTCCATAAAACTCGACCATTCTTCTTTGAAGTTGTTGTAGATCTACAAATATATTGTTCCAAGGGTCATACACAGTGGTTCCTTTACTACCATGAAATATTTCTTCAATATGGATATATTGCCCAATAAACTCATCTATACTTTCATTCAAATGACCTCTTATCCTCCACCATGGTTGCTGGATTTGGCAATAAAACTCGTTTAATCCTTTGATCTTTCAAAGTTGAGGATATCGCATGGAAAATCAAACTATATCCCTTCCTGCTAACTCCACTAACATTAAGAGCCTCTTGGATATTGTAGTGCCATCAACTTGATTATTGGATATAAAGTCCTCTACAACATTGCGTTTGATTGTTTTGTATTTTTTTTCTTCAATCAAACCTTTTGTTACACCACAAGAAAGCAATCCTTTCATTTGTTTAACAGGAAGAAGCTTGGGATCCATATTTTCTTTTGCAGGCTCCAATAGTTTCCTATAGTAACAACACAATATGCTTATATCATTCAACACCTCCATTCTTGTTTTGCGTTAATGGACGAAATAGATATAGTCATTTAAGAGCCTTTTTGAGTATACAAAATGAAAATTTTCAAACTAGCCTTGCTTCCTGAATTCTTCCCTTGCATCCACCAGTCCCAACCTTCAAATTTGCAATGTTTTTAATCTTCCTGCTTCGTAGTCTGTCTCCAAGCACGGTTCTCTTCCTTCTTGCTCTTGTCAACTCTTTTTTACTCTTTGAATGCTCCTCAATTTCATTCTGCAACAACTGCTGCTCCAATTTTGCACGAATGGCTATCTCTTGCATCCTGGCCCCCTTTTCTTGTAGGTACATCATTTTATACGTTTCTACAAATGCAGACTGCGCTGAAATATAACCAAGAAGTCCATTTTGTCCATCGCCCGCAAACCTCAGTAGTGTGGTTGGATTGACAAATGGAGGTGTAGAGTTTTTTACTAGACATTTTGGATATATGCTTCCATCGCACCATAAGTCAATATGTTGAAGCCCTTCTCTTCTCATATTTTCCCGTTGTTGAGCATTCAGCACCGTATCCTTTTGTCTTTTTTGTGCTGCTGGAGCATATTGTTCTTCTAAGTCAATGTGAAGATGGTGTAATCGCTTCTTCTGAGATTGTGACTCACTAGTATCGGCCATTTTCTGTGCTTCTGAGTTGCGAAGTTTGCTTGTCAATCTCATAGTATTTTTGTAACATGAATCGTGGAAGTGTGGCGGTATCCATGTAAATATTTTGAAAAAGTGCAATCATCAAGTTCAGTGATGAATTCTTTATGAGAGGCCTGCACACGTTGTCAAAAGAGATGCAAAATCTTCGGGAAACAAAAAAAAAACTAAGGAGATATTTAATGCAAAATCGTGTTAGTTAGACAAAAGATTATCTTATTCCTTTCTAAACTGACAGTTCTGTAGTCCTTACTGATAGTTCTGAGCTATGTTTCCATATTTTACTATTTTTTTTGAGGTCTTTTAGGAGAGAAATAAATAAAAAAATAGTGAATTTCTTACAGGGCCCCAAAATGAGCTCCCTTTTTCCCTAATGCATGCTCCATGGGAAGGATCACAAGGTGGTTGTTGATTCTTCTTGAGTTCGATTTTACGATAATTGTGAGGCCTGGTAAGAAACATGTCATGGTAGATCATCTATCATGCATACCTAATGGTGAAGCACCAATCAATGTTGTTGATGAGTTATTAGATGCTACACTATTCAAGGTACAGGCCCACCTAGCATATTATGTTGTACGAGATAGGGTGGATGCCACAGTTACATCTAAATTGGTGTCACCATTCAAAGTACATATACTATCCTATGCTAGCAAGATAGGTCATGCCTTAATGCCAGTAACAATATTTCATAGCCCTTTAGTAACTAATACATAATACATCATATAAAATCACAACAGAGGTAGTTGGTCCCATTTATCTTCAGTGGTGGAAAGCATCTCAAATACATCACTGCTTTACCATTTCACCTTGCAGCCTGTAAGTAATAAATCTCTCACACAAAATGAAAATATTCCAATTTGCCAACAAGTATCGTCAATGCCCACTAAATGCAATTGACATGGCTGTTAGTAGATCATTGATGCTAAAGGAACCTGCAAAGTATTTAAAAAATGGCAGAGTGCTAAAATGGTACTAGTAAGAATGCAAAAAATGATGTGATAATGATGACAATGATATCAAAGATGTTAATGATGAGCTTGAAGATGTGATGTCGAAGATGATGACGACCTTGTGTCTACATACCAAATGTTGTTACAGTGCAGAAAATCCAAAATCAAACAGAGATAATTTGAACTAACACTCCCTCGAGATGTCTGCAAAAACCTTACAGCATATGAACGAGCCTCAAAATGCACAAAACTCTATAAAACACTATAGGGTATGCCTTCTGTGCCTAAGAGGATAGCTCAATTTGAGATAATTAAAAGAGTAGCTCAAACAAAAGATGACAAGGCGGTGAGGGCCAAGATAACTTGCTCTAATACCAATTGTTGGAGTGGAGACAAAGGTCATAACCCTATGGTGGTCACTCTTTAGAAATGTATGATATTACATGAGTTAATGATGAGAAGGGGTATATTTATAGGATTCCTTTTGTAGTATTTATAAATAGGGAGTGACACTATAAAAAATATAGAAGGATACATGTATACATATATTAGACCCTTTTATAAAAAGGAGTTTGTATACAATAGGGGATCCTTTAAAAAAAAAGTAAAAAGGGGGTTTATATATAGGGGCTTAAACGCACGTGATATGTCTTGAAGAGTGATGGTTCCGAGGTAGTGACATACACATAGATGTAGCAAGAAAGTAGAGATCGAGAGAAGTATAACACTCAAAGTAGATTGACGAGAATAAGTGAAGTACAAGTGAACTAACATGATAAGATCACTTACACACACTCATAAAAGTGTGTACACACATGTAATGAAGCAACACCTTTATTTTAGGTCTAGGACCTTGGTCATGGGATCAAGTATAAAAGGGGGCTCATGGACTATCATTGTACCTTTTACCACTTTTTACCTTTCTACCTTTTGAAACCATTTGACATCTTGACTCCTTTCTTGGAGATGGCCTTTCATGGTCTAGGGCTCATGGCAAGCTTGATAGCCATCCTCTTGGTGGGAGGTTACTCACTTAGGCATCATGGCCATTGTATGAGATTATCCTTAATCTTGTATTAATCCATGATGATTTGTCCCTAATATGAGCTTTATGATCACTCCATTTCAATTGGTATCAGATCCCTTGGCTTAGACCCTTGCTTAGGGAGTAATTAGTGATAATAATTTTTGGATTATACTTAATCTAATTTTTAGAATGCATTTTCTTGATTTTGATTAGTGATAATCATTTTTGGATTATTATTAATCTAGTTTTTTCAAAATGCATTATCTTGATTATGATTAGTGTTAATCATTTTTGAAATTGATTTTTACACAGTTTTTAGATTTGCTAATTTCTTGTTTTGACAAGATTAGCAATGAAATTTATGTTAATCACTTTTGAATTTGTATTAATCATTATTTTCAGAACCCTAATCCACTTTATTGTTTCTTGAGCTTCTTAATCGTCTTTATCTTGATTTTCTTGAAATTTTCTTGATTTTTGAAATTAGGGTTTGTAGATATTTTAGTAACCAATAATGAGGGATTTCCTTGCATTACTTTGCTTAGAGAGCCTACAGTTTCAAATATCAATCCTTTAAGCTCTTATTTCTTCAAGATCAAACCCTAGATTGCCAAATCTTTGAATTCTTGGAGAAAGATTGCAAGAAGAAGATTGTTGTGCAAAGAATCAAGGTTACATTGCAGAGTTGTGCAAAATTATTGCAAATTTCAAGATTTTATGTGCAGTTGGTACAAATTTTCAAGAAAGTGCAGTTGCTGCAAATTTTAAGATTTTATGTGCACTTGGTACAAATTTTCAAGAAAGTGCAGAAATTCAATGCAGTTTCAAGAAAGTGTGCAAAAGTTTGGTGTAGATTTTCAAGAAAAGTACAGAAGTTCGAATTTCTTCAAATTTAGTGCAAGAAATGGAGCCATTGAGTTACTCTAAATCCTAATCTTTCCCTAAAGTTAGTTTTCTTGAAATTTATACAAGATCTTTACATTTTGTACAGCAAGAAAACTTCATTTTATCAAGTTTTATTTAGCCATAAATGCACAAGAAGTGGGGAGAGAAGTGAATCTTGGTGTGCTAGAGTGCAAGAAAGTGCAAATCTGCAAGATAGCAAAATCCTTGCAATACTAGATATTTTGATGCAAATCTTGATGTATGCAAGTGAATATTGATGCAAGCAAGGCATCCATGGCTTAAGGTTAATAAAATTGTAGAAAGATGATGTATACATATCAGAGATAATGTATACCAGGTATGAAATGATGTATGCATGCACTATTGAGTGAAAATTTGCTACAACTGTTTGTTAATACTCATAAAGCCCCACTAGGAGTCGAACCCAATCCTCTTGCCATAGCTAGTGTGCTCTGTACACCAAATGACATTGTGGTTGTGCTGGTTGCTGGGAAAAATTACCAACCATTAATTGGTTGGCAGCCATCAAGAATTGCAGCAATCTAGGTAGCACAAGGAGTGGTCTCTAACCTAGCTGGCTAGGGTAGCAACATACAAAGAAATCATAAATTGGCTAGGGTTGTCACATGCAAGTAAAGCAAACACTTAGAACTTGAGGATTCAGATGCAATGAAGTCAAGGCATGCTAATTTTAAGGGTTTCATATGCATACAGACAACCATGTAAACAGACAAGCGACAACCATGAAAAGAACAACAGGCAAGAGGGATGGAATCGGCCATCCAATAGCCAGTTTGGGAATCGAACTATCAGGCATTTTACACATTTCATTTGCAACAAAAGCATACTTCAGATTTGCAAGCACTCACTACAAGGAATCACATATTTTATATCATAAAATACAACCATCATCATTGTGGGGGCAAATTGAACAACTCATGGAAATCAAGTAAACAAAAACTTATAGTTTATCAATTGCATGTAAATACAATAAACAAAAGCTTATAGTTTATCACTAAAAACAACTAAATAACAAGAAAAAAATAAGTTGGCACTAGCCATCATGGAGACTAAGAGTCTCTAGGCATCATAGACCTGATCTACAGAAGGTGTTAGCCTAGCCACAACCATTGTAGCTGCAGCCAGACGGTGAGAGGGACCAATCCAACCAGCAAACCGCCGATGGTGAGAAAGGAAAACATTGCTTGCATGGAATGATGTATGTGGGGACTTGATCAAGTGCCCTACACTCATGAGCAAAAATGACTATATACTCGAGAATGGGTATCATGATGACATGCATTCAATGGATGAAGAATGAAATAATCAGTGAGGTGTATATGTTCATCTCCTCAAGCATGTGTGTAATCATTATCAACGATGATTGTGGAGGCTATCAATGATGATTGTGGAGGCTACTAGCCTGGCACTCCATCATCATCACTGAGGTACTTATGTCCATCTCCTCAGACATGTATAATCACATCATTCATGATGATTGTGGAGGTTAGCCAATGGCATGCAATGTTTGTATATTTGTATATCCATGTGTGTGTGTCTATGTATGCACATGAACAACATGAATTGTTAACAGCCTTGAATTAGGGAGGGGTTTACATAGGTGGGTGTCCCATGTCCTTTAGAAGTCCTTCAAGGGTATTATTAGGAGGTTTTGAATTTGGCATATATATCCACCATTCCAATAGCAAGGATACATTGATATGTATGTTAAATATGGTTTTCAACATCTTAGTCTATATTTAAATGGTTATTTATGTGTGGGTTTGAATATGGGATGTGTATGTTTGTATATTCATGTGGATGTTTGGGTGTCTGTATGTAAGGAAGCATTGTGTTTAGGGTAGATGCAACACAAATGTATCATCAAATGCTATCATATTTTTTGACAACTTGAAGTCATGTGGGACAACAAAAGTAAGGTATGCTAAACATAGCCATGGTGAAGCACACTCTAATTTTTTTAATAGCCACAACTTGAGAATCTCTCTCTAGATGTTACAATTGTTTGTAACTTAAGTTTGTGGAAACATAGGAGCTATAGACAAGGACATAAAATGTCACTTGGTAGCACATTGGTGGATATTTATTTTATATGTGGTTTGCTTATTACGATGGTAGCATGTGTTTGACAAGCTCTCTATTCGAGACAATCATGTGGACCACACTAATGGAAAGATGTGTTAAACACAGACATGGTGGTAATGTCATAAAGTGTTTTAAACAAATGAAACTGAAGGGTTTCTCTCTGAGTGCTATCACATTTATTGATAACTTATACACATATACCAACTTGTAAACCTTAGTAAGTAGAGCATAAGTATTAGAATAGAAAATATCTCGATAGTAGGCATTCCTAGTAGGAAGAGGGATGGTTGCCATGACTCTGTACTTTGTTCATGCAACTCAAAAGCCTATAAATACATGCTTTGTAACACTTTGTATTACATGTAGTCACACTCACATACACACATAATCAAAACTATCATACATGTAATCTAACATGTATGGATGGTTGTTGGCAAGTGGCCATGTTCCCACAATGAAGGTGCCTAAAAAGGGAACCCTTGTGAAAGGTACTAGATATATTGTAATTTTTTTGCTTTGCACATGACATACTTAGCTATGTATACATAACCATAAACTAACATACTTAGACACATACACTCATATAATTGGACACATTTTTTTCTTTGCAAATGACATACTCAGCTATGCATACATAACCATAAACTAACATACTCAGACACATACACTCATATAATTGGACACAAATTTTTTTCTTTGCAAATGACACTCAGCTATGCATACATAACCATAGCAGGCATTCCTAGGAAGAGGGATGGTTGCCATGACTCTCTACTTTGTTCATGCAACTCAAAAGCCTATAAATACATGCTTTGTAACACTTTGTATTACATGTAGTCACACTCACATACACACATAATCAAAACTATCATACATGTAATCTAACATGTATGGATGGTTGTTGGCAGGTGGCCATGTTCCCACAATGAAGGTGCCTAAAAAGGGAACCCTTGTGAAAGGTACTAGATATATCGTAATTTTTTGCTTTGCACATGACATACTTAGCTATGTATACATAACCATAAACTAACATACTCAGACACATACATGCAAATGACATACTCAGCTATGGGTTGTGCTCATGCCCATCTAGCAACACTATAATTCAAGAGGCTACCTCTAGGAACAAGAGTGTAAGAAATACATCAAGGCATCCCTTAATCTAGGGACATTGACAAATGTAAACCCACAAGACAAAGCCAATCCTTTGGATCACTTAGTCGTGGAACATATCGAGACCCTTACTAATGAAGAGTAAGATAATGTGGTTATTGAGGATGGCGAGCATAATGTCAATGATCGAGGGCATGGGAGAACAAGGTGAGACCGTGGACCACAGTGGCCAAGAAAAGGAAATAGATTCCCATCCTCGGATACTAGGGAAGGAGATTCACCTTGATATCTTATAGGATGTAATAATAAATTTTCTGTGACTGTGGGTGGCTGAGTGGTGGCATGTTGCCATTTTAAGAAGATGAGTCTTGTAAGTAATGGATTATATCTTTATTGAATACATATAGATCATCATTGTATTGAAGTTTATCTATGTGGCATACAAAGTGTGACCGTATATATCTTATGTAATGCAATTTAATGCTTAGAGATTTCACTCATGCATTGTTGTGGGCATGCAAAGGAGAATTGTAATTCACATAGCTAAGTCTTCATTACGCTATGAATAACAGTAGGCTCTCCTAAGTCCTATCTAAAAGCCTTCACGATCATTCTCTGGCTCATATATACTCTCTTAACTCCTTTTTGGAAGCCTTTAAGCCTCTGTTTTCTCTAGCTCATTAGACTAACCTTCAAAATTGGTGTTGGCATTAGGCACAAATAGATATCCTAGCTAGATGATGCTAGCTAGGTGGTCTAGAACCACTGAAGTGTTGGACCTTGAACAAACAATGACACTTCTATTACATGTAGCTAAGATGGAAAAGCACCTAGCTAGATGATGCTAGCTAGGTGGTCTAGAACCACTGAAGTGTTGGGCCTAGACCACCTAGCTAGATGATGCTAGCTAGGTGGTCTAGAACCACTGAAGTGTTGGGCCTTGAACAAGCAACGGCACTTCTATTACATGTAGCTAAGATGGCAAAGCACCTTACATTAGGATGGGTAGGCAAAGCCATGTAGGCCTTGAGGGAGAGGTTACATTCACCCTTATGGTAGGACGGGCAAGTGAAACTATGTTAAAGTGGTTAACATACCCCCTTCCTCATATTACGATGCCCAACTGGTGAAGATATTAGTGCCTTATGGTAGGATGGGTGAACAAAACTATGTTAACCCTACCAGAGAAATTAACATACCCCTTCCTTACATTACCATACTTGGTTAGTGAAGATGTTGCCAAATTCGGAGAAGTATGGATGGTTAGAAATGAGTGAAGTTATCTAGTGAATTTTAGCATGAGACCAATCCATGTGCTTTTGGGATTTGTTGGAGATAATATTTGTTGGCACTTTGAGGTAGGAAGTTTGTTGAGGTGGTGTAGTATTGACCTAGAAATGCTTGATGTAAGGCCTCATCTTTAAGGTTGTAAGTGGTTTGGGCAGCCATTATAATGAAAGAGAGATAATGAAAGAGGGACCATGGATTTTATTTGAAGATTCATGCACCAAGACTACTTTCATTTGATTGGCTATGCATGATGGTCGTCTAAAACTCTTTGGCGTGGCAATGTATGGTTCCCAAATCTTAGGAGATGACACTAGAGATTAGGCTTCTTCATTGCTTGTTACATCGTAGGTGGTGACCATTTTGTTATGTTGTTTGTAAATAAAGGAAGAGAATAATGAAGACAGTAAGAGCTATATTCTTGAATATTTAGGATGGGATCTATGTGAATAAAGGAAGAGAACAATGAAGAAGGTAAGAGTTGTATTCTTGAAGAATTAGGAGGTGATCTAGATGGTGAGGTTTTTTGTTATGTTATTTATAAAATAAAGGAAGAGAACAATGAAGAAGGCAAGAGCTATATTATTAAAGAGTTAGGAGGGGATCTAGGAAATGAGTTATACCATGGACAATGAAGAAGGTAAGGATCTATATTCTTGAAGAAGGTAAGGATCTATATTCTTGAAGAGTTAGGAGGGGATCTAGGCAATGGGTCGTACCATGGAATATGCTTTTACCCACTATGGCCACCCAATCCCAATCCCCAAAGATATACCTAGATGGTTATCAATGATTGGACAAGGCTTGGTGAAAGTTCTAGCTATTATGAGTGCCTATTCATGCAAGATGTACATGAAAATGTATATGTAAAGTGTGGAATCCTTAGTAATTATTATAGGTGTTTTGCATAAGTTGTGTGGGTGGTTGTAGGTGTGCCCATGTGTGTTCTCCTCCACTTTTTGATATATCCTCCAACTCCCTAATTTGATTCTCTTTTAAAAAAAATTTATTACATGTGTTGTGTGGGATGAAACTATGCCCATGGGTGTTCTCCTCCACTTCATGATATGTCCTCCAACTCACTTCTTTCTTTGACTCTCTTTTTTTCTTTCCTTGACATTTTTCACTTGCTTAAGAGAAGATTTGAGGGGCACATATGTGAAGATTTGAGGGGGTGGCACTATTTTTCACTTTGCTTGAGAGAAGATTTGAGGAGCACACATGTGAAGATTTGAGGGGCATACATGTGAAGATGTTATTGTTGGTTGATCACTTTATCAAAGAGGATGGGTTGTCAAATAGAATGGAAATGGAACCATTGATGACAACATTGGTGCATGTACCTATTAAGGGAATTTAGGTTGATTGGTCATACCATGAACTGGAATTTCACCCAACATGGTCCCCCCATCCAAAGATGTATGTAGATTTTTGTTAATGATGAGGTTAGGGTATATACACAATTTGTTATACTTTGGCATGTAGCGAGTGACCATGTTTGAGAAAAACCATGAGTCACATCTTGATGCATGTTTTGTTGATTAGCTTTTGAAATCTTTGGGTAATTTAAGCAAAAATAAAGTCTCTATAAAAGCATAAGAGTAAAAACAAGGTGAAGTGAAATGGGTTTTAGAAGAGAAGATTTTTGAAATATAGAACCAACTTGAAGAGTTTAAGAGGAGGCTATTGTGTAGTAGAAACACCAAGTGTTAGTGATAAGAGAAAGAATAAAGTACTGGTGTCATCACCTATTTCAAGCATATGTTTCAAGCCTAGCGGGATTGATTAAAAAAAAGAGAGTAAAAAAATTAAATTTGCAAGTCGTGTAGGCATATCGGTGTGAGAAGAGGCAAATTAAACCATGTTTTGATGCATCTTGAAGATTTTTTAGGGTTCTTTGAATTTTGGGAGCTTGAACCGTGGTTTCATGTGCTTTGGAGGCTTTTGCTTACCCAAATTTATCATTGCTTGGTATTAGTGTATTCCCATGCTTCTAGGATTGAGAGCTATCCCTCAAGGTGACAAAGAAACATCGCTTATTTTGAGAATTTTGCATGACTCCCCCTTTCTTGACATTCATGGCCAACCTTCTAAATTTGTGTGGTTGGTGAAAATGCTTTTTCAAACAAGATGGATCCACCTTGTCGTGAGCCACCACTTTGAGCCATCTTTTTCTTCTTCTCTCCTTCTCCTTCATCCTCTCCTTCTTCCCTCCTTCATGCCTAGAGAGGATTAAGGTGTGTAGAAATGGATTAACATTAACATTTTAACATGATAATAATGCAAGAATGTGATTAGGGAAAAATGACAAAGCTATGGCATAATTACAAGGTAAGAGATTTAGCAAAAAACTCATGTATCATTACATTAGATAGGGGCCTTTATATAAGATTGAGTACATCTCCATTAGCTCCACTAATTGTGATATGTAAACTTGATTAAGCCATCCCCTAATCTTGCCTAGATTTGAGGACCAACTCCTAGGTGAGCACCCACTTGGGGCTTCTTCTCACCTAATTCTAGGCATCTTCTTTTGGGCACGCTTGGACATTCCACATTCTCCTTCATATTCAAACCTATTTTGGGCCTTTGAACCTTAGTCCTATGTGAGTAATACATTTGTTGCTTCATTTGAGGATCACACAACACTCCCCCTTGCTCCTAACATTTACCCAATATCACTTCATTTAAGGTTCACATAACACTCCCCCTTACTCTTAACATTGAAAAAGCTTTACCCATTATGGCATTAGAATTGAGTAATGTATTCATACTCCAAAGGGGGAATCATCCTTTAAATTCTTTTTTTTGTTTAGACATGAAAGTAGATGGTTATTTTTCTTCACATGCTAATAAAATGAAGAGCATGATGAAATAATTAGTAAGTATAAGCTCCCTCGTAGAAGAAGAAGAAGAAGATGTCATTGCCATCCTATTGAAAAGCATGCCAACTGAAGAGTTTGGGCCAATGGTGGTGGACACCTTGAAGAATCTTCTTGATGCAAAGATTGAAGGCATAGAAGTTGCACTTATGGAGGAAGACCAAAGGATGGAAGCCAAAATTGCACCTACTGCAACAGGCGAACAAGCATTCTTCCACAAAGGACTAGAATCAAGACTAGGAGCGAGAAGCAAGATCAAGATGAAGTATCACCCATTGTGGTAAGAATGGACATATAGCAAAGGACTATTGGCATTGACTCTGAGCCAAAGCAAACATGACTACAAAGAATGAGAATGAAGATACTTCCAAGTAAGGAAATCAAGAGTAAGATACTCTCTTTTAAAATAATGTAATGAGGGCATGATTCTTGCCTCTACTTGTAACCCTATTCCCACCTACATGGGGGTGCCTAAAATATGTTCTCTTTACATATATCTCTTGCTTATATGGCCAGCTTCCATTACAAAGATGGACCCCTGGCCATATGTAATGTAAAATATCTAAGCCAGCTTCCATTACAAATGTAGGACCTTGACCATATGTAATATAAAATATCTAAGCTAGGGTGGGGACTACAAAAAGTGTACAAAAAAAGGAGTAACATAGGTGGTCAAGAAAGTATACACTACAGGTGGTTTGGACGTGTGAGATGGTATGGGTGATGTCCATAAAAATTAGTGTGTGTCGGGGCATGAGTGGGTGTGTTTGGAGTGTGGCGTTGTTAGGGAATTGGTGGCAACAATGGTCTAGACACATGAGGGAGTATGAGAAATGCCCACCATATATAGTGTATATGTGTAGGCATGAGTGGGTTTTTGTGGGCAACGGGGTGTGGGGTCACTAGAGGTAACCAAGTAGTGGGCTTAGGGTGGGCAGGAGTGTGTTGGGGGGGGAGGGGGGGAGGAGGAGAGACATGAAGGGGTTGTGTTGGGTTGGGGTGGGTAAGTGTTTATGTGTGTGCATGCATGAGTGGGGGTATATGTTTACACGTGAGTAGGTGGGCAAGTTATTGAGATATTCAGATCCATTAGTGCGGATATGGATGACACCTTTTCACTTATGCCATTGCCATGGTTGTGAGAACATTGGTGATATGCCACTAGTGGTTTACACGCTTGTGTGACTGTTGTAATTTAAGATGCGAATACAAGTGAGGCATTCATAATAAAAAGGATATGATTGCATTGTTTTAAATGATCTTATATATAGTGCTTATATGGCCATGAGAGGTACACTCAATATGATTGGATACATTGCTAGGATGACATCATTGCTTATGGCATTTGGTGTTGGATTACTTCTTTGATCTTAGGCTAAAAGATATCCTATGTAAGATAATTGAAAAGGCTAGGGACTACAAGTTGGGCTTATTGCTAACAAACCCCCCCTTAAGCCAAACTTGAGAGGCACTCAATACATGGACTTATTCTACAACTATCCTCCTTAAAACAATGAGAAAGAGCCCCCCCCCACTTTTTATAAAAATAGGTGTGTGTAATCTTCTCTTACAATTATCAAGGGAATGGAGTTAAAAAAAGGCTTAAATCCCAAAAAAAAGAGTGTACAAAAGAGCTAAAATGCATAAGAATCATCAAAGTCTTCAATGCCACTTGTTGCCACAAAGTGGCTCTCCTCTGCCTTGACAATGTGAGCCTTATCATTCTTCTTATCTTTCTTTTCCTTGAGGTAACACTTGCTATATGGGTGGTTGGTTTTCCCACAATGAGAGCATGGATTGTTTATGAATAAGTATTTGGATTAGTGATTGGTCTTTCCACAATGAGCATATTTCTTCTTGTTGGAGTAGGACACAACATATGCACCTTCTAGGATGTGTGAAGCCTTCTTCTCTTCTTCCTGCAAAGAGTTAATAATACTTTCAAAAGAAGGGATGGGCTCCTTCTCCTTTAGAATGGTCACAATTTGAGAAAAAGTGGGAGGCATGTTTTTGAGTAAGATTTCTATGGCATCTTCCTCTCGAATAGGTGATTTAACATACACTAATTATGTCATAAGGCTCTTAAGCCTATTTAGAATACTAGATATGCCCTCATTATCTTCCATACTTAACCCATAAAGTTACATTTTAACGCTAATTTTAGAATGTTTGGTGTTAGCTCCTAATTGCAAATGATTGCATTTTTATATTTGTGTGAGCTTCTTTTTTTGTTTTTTTCTTCTTTTTTTAATCTGTTTTTTTTGCTCAATATGTTTTTGGAAATCATCACATTTGATTTTTGTTAGTGGGGACACTAAGAGATGTTAATAATGGGTGAGAAGAGAGGGAAGAATCCGGAGGAACGTAGACTTAATCATCAGGAACGAGATGGTGATTATTCAGTTCCTCATTTGATTAATTGAAGTGACATTCATATTCTGAAGTAATTGGCTTTTGATGATGTCCCTTTGTGTGGCAGGACTCTTGTCAAATGTTGTTGAGAAGGACTTGTTCCTGTCTTCTTCTGTCCATGTGCTTTTTATGTTTTTATGTATATTTAAGTGCTCTTATGAAGAAAATTTACATGAATTATAAGAATTGAGTCATATGACCAAAACGAGCATGCCATAGTTTTGCATCTGAAACTGCCTTTTCATCAGAAACTGCATCTGCTGAATCTTCCACACACTTGTCATAAGAATTAAGCCTATACAGCCCACGAAACAAGGTGCCAGATATAATAATCGTATCACCATAAGTCAAATCATGAACAGTACATCTGTCATCCATAAATTTGACTACAAGTCCAAGTCTAGCAAGGGCAGAGACAGACAATAGATTCTTCTTTATCCCTGGCACATACAAAGCATTTGAAAGTGTGAAAGCGTTGCCATTTGCAGCAGTAAGCATAATTTTACCAATGCCCTTCAATGGATAAGAAGTATTATTGGCACATGTGACAGTATTCCCATTAGGGACAACCTGCCTCAAGACAAGTGAACATATCACGATGCGAGGTAATGTGCTTTGTAGCACCACTGTCAAAATACCAAACATCAGAGTCAACAGAAACTGCCAAACATGCATCATGTAGTACAGATGGGTCATACTGGCAATACACGCTAAACGCCCATTCTGTATCCTGCTGCACAACATTTGCAGAATTTGCATTTGTAGAAGCATCCGCTTTTGACTCTTTCTTCTTTGCCTCTTTAGCCTTTAGCTTAGGGCAATTCTTAATGACATGATCACTTGCCTTACAATAGTTGCACCTCATTTTTTTCTTGCCTTTATCAAGAGCCTTCTCAGACCTATTGTTACTACTACCTGTGGAAGGAGAAGAAGTTGCAGACCTACTAATAGGAGAAGAAACAGTGGAAGGGGCTGCCTTACCACTTCTTCTCTGTTGGGCAGCAACAAATGCCTGATCAACTGCACGCTGCCTAGCCCTGTTTTGCCTGGACTATGCTTCTTGCAAGAGCTTGTTGTGACTAAAGTATCATACTTGACAACATCAGGTCTGTCCTTAGTAATAAGTCTCCACGTGGAAGTAAAAGTCTGATATGACTCAGATAAAGCATCAAGAACAGCCTGCACAAGAGAATGATCAGGAATAATCTCACTTGCAAAAATCAACTATTCCTTGAGATATTTAATCTTAGCAAGAAAAACATTCATGTCATCATCTTCCTGCATAATCTTCGATTCTAGCTCTTTACGCAGGTAAGAGATTTTTGCCTTGTTAACGACCTGCATATAAAGACATGCATATAAACCAGCTAGAATATCCCAAGCCTGTTTTGCTATTTTAGCTGAACGAATATGTGGGGTGATGTTACGTTTGACAGAAAGTGCAATCAAGGCATGAGCCTGCGCATCTTTACCATCCCAACGAGCTTGTTCAGTAGTGGGTAAAATAGCAGCAACAGTAGAGCTGCTAGAACCTGCAACATCCTCAACAGATCCTACATCCACAGAACCTGGACGTACATCCATACCTTACACAATGTTCCACACTCCTTTTGCAACCAAAACATGCTGTATCATGTATGCCTAAAGTGGGTAGTTGCTGTCTCCATCTAATTTGTCATTAGCAGACAACATGCGAAATACATCATTGCTATTATCAGCCATGGCCACTGACTGAAACTGATGTAAAAGCTACTTATAATGAAGCAAAGACTGAACAGAGAATAACTCGTGCTATGTAGCATGGTCCATAATAGAATACGTATGCCTGTTTTGCAGAAAATTACACTGTCAAAATTTCTGCAGAAAATGGCGAAAACACCTGTGCAGAACTTGCAATGCAAAAACGGAGCCCGAAACGACCTCAGATGCGATTTCTGAGAATTTATATCCCTACGAGCTGATTTGTAGAGTATAGGGACTTGCAAGCGCTCGTGAAAGCTCACCTCAATCGGAGAACGTGAGTCGGAGGGTGCCGACGGCGTAGCCCTGGGAGCTGATGCCTGCTCTGATACCAATTGTTGGAATTAGGGTTGCAGGAAAGCACACAAAGCTTGGAGGAGAAGAAGTAAGAATGCACACAACACACAATGTATTAGATTGTGTCAATGTATTAGATTGTGTCAATGCACACAACACACAATGTATTAGATTGTGTCAATGTACAAAAGATAAGTTAGCCCTAGAATGATGGGCATATATACAAGCTAGGGGGAAAAAACCTCCTAAAGAGGGAAAAAGTGCCCCGACGGTCCTAAGTGTGTTCACACACATCACCGCCTATATATATGGCAACATAAATGGATTTTTATAAAAGTGTTATTTCCCACTGAAGTTGTTCTTATGCATAAATAGATGCGTAAAGAATCTTTATATAAAAAATAAGAATTCTCTTACATTCTATAAATAGATGTGATATGAATCAGATAGATGAGAATGAATAGAGAATGGATGTGATGAGAATGAGAGGTAAATAGATGTGATGATATGTGATGCGAATCAGATAGATGGGAATGAATGGATAGATGGATGCGATGAGAATAGGAGTGACGAGAATGTAAGGTAAATAGATGTGATGAGATGTAATGCGAATCAGATAGATGGGAATGATGTGATGAGAATGAGAGGTAAATAGATGTGATGAGATGTGATGTGAATCAGATAAATGTGAATGAATAGATGAGATGTGATGTCATGTGAATCAGGATGTAAATGAATGATATAGGATGTGAATAAATGTGTTAGCATGTGAATCGGGATGTAAATGAATGATATAGGATGTGAATGAATTTGTTAGCATGTGAATCGGGAAGTGAATGAATGATATAAGATGTGAATGAATGTGTTAGCATGTGAATCAGGATGTGAATGAATGATATAGGATGTGAATGAATGTGTTAGCATGTGAATCGGCATGCGAATGAATGATATAAGATGTGAATGAATGTGTTGGCATGTGAATCGGGATGTGAATGAATGATATAGGATGTGAATGAATGATAAGGGATATGAATGGATGTGGTGTGATGTGAATCAGGATGTGAATGAACGATAAGGGACGTGAATGAATGTGTTAGCATGTGAATTAGGATGTGAATGAATGTGTTAGCATGTGAATCGGGATGTGAATGAATGAGATGTGATGTGAAATGGATGTGATAAGATGCGTTGTAAACTGGATAGATGTTAATGTATGTGAAGTGATGAGATGTATGGGTAGATGCAAGTGGATGAGATGTGATGAGGATAAATGAGGAAATAAGTGATGAGATAGAAAAAGATGTGATGAGAATGGGAATACTTATGAAATGAATGTGGATTGACGTGAATGGATGTATGGATGATGTGGATTGATGTGTGGGTAATGTGGATTGACGTGAATAGATGTATGGATGATGTGGGTTGATTTGTGGATAATGTGGATTGACGTGAATGGATGTATGGATGATGTGGATTGATGTGTGGATAATGTGGATTGATGTGAATGGATGTATGGATGATGTGGATTGATGTGTGGATAATGTGGATTGATGTGAATGGATGTATGGATGATGTGGATTGATGTGTGGATAATGTGGATTGATATGGATAGATGTATGGATGATGTGGATTGACGTGTGGATTGATGTGGATGGATGTATGGAAGATGTGGATAGATGTGTGGATAAGGTGGATTGATGTGGATAAGGTGGATTGATGTCGATGGATGTATGGATGATGTGGATGATGTGGATGGATGGATGGATGATGTGGGTTGATGTGTGGATACTGTGGATTGACGTGAATGGATGTATGGATGATGTGGATGATGTGAATGGATGTATGGATGATGTGGATTGATGTGGAGATGTGGATGGATGTATGGATGAAGGAATGAATTGGAAATTAGGATTCAACTGGATAATTAGAGGATTATGATCAGTGACACTATGGTTTCATTAAATGATTGTTTTAAAGACTGTTGAATCTGTAAAAAAGGCAATTTCATATTGGGTGTGTAAGTGGTGTGACTAGTTTTAAGTTTGCATGAATATCCGGCTAGGGGGCCTGGGAACTTTTCCCTGGTACCCGGGACAACCTAACCAAATTCATAATTGGATCCCATCACTACAGTGGTTGGGCGGTTGGCTAACCCATGGGACTGGATGGGGTTAGGCTGGACTGATGGATCCCTAAATTGAGACTCAATTCTGTTCTAGTTCGATAGATGAAGTAAATCCCGGACAAAAATTGTTCTATGGAAAAGAATCAATGGCTGTGCCTCTCAACAATGAGGAAAAAACCATTGGTCTCTATGATCCAAGTACAATCTTTCCCTGATCTGACTATGGGACTTATGGGTTCGATTAGATCAGTTCCAGTTAGTTAAGGATTTTGACTACGTTAGAGAATCCTAGAGGAATCGCCCGTGCTTTCAAGGCAAGGGAAGTTTTTCCGGGTTCGGTTTTGGAAGAATTGATGGATTAGTCTCTTGTCTCGATATCCGTGCAAGAAGTGCTACTTCCGCTGCTAGCACCCCTGAATTCGTTGCGCAGTGGGGATAGGGACCTCACACTAAGTGGTGAAAAGGAGTGAAAGAACTATGCACATAATGATTGGGAATTCCTTATGCACTATAATTATGACCCTTTTTCCATGATGTTTACATGCTAATGGCGTTAGCAAGCAATGTGATTTATTTTCCTCCCTTGATTCTGCTCTTAAGGAGGCACAATCACATGTGCAAATAACTCCTCATACCCAATGTAAGGAGTTGGTATGGTTGTGCTTGCTATTGCCAATCATGGGATAATCACTCTCTTAGAAGTCAATTTATGCCTGCTTGCAGCCTCTACCATTGCTAGGGTAGGACTATTAGTCAAATTTATTGACTGGTGTACAATTCATGGTGGACCAAAGTAATGTGGAGACATCACCATCACTCTAGTATTTAGTACTCTAAGTCATGGGTGGACCAAAGTAATGTGGAGACATCACCATCACTTAGTATTTAGTACTCTAAGTCATGGGCTTTATAGGTAGGACATGTATGAGAGATTGCCACACATGTGCTATGAGAGATTGGCACACAATTACTGCCACACATGTGCTATGAGAGATTACCACACATGTGCTATGAGAGATTGGCACACAATTACTGCCACACATGGGCTTTATAGGTAGGACATGTATGAGAGATTGCCACACATGTGCTATGAGAGATATGGAGGAGTTATGGCATGCCCACTTTGGTTACTTGAGTTTTGGTTCAGTTATTACTGCCACACGTGTGCTATGAGTGACGTGGAGGAGCTATGACATGCCCGCTTGTTACGCCTTAAAAGGCAAGAGATGATGTCAAAGATTTCAAAGCTTAAGGCCCATGTCAAACATGTATGTGAGGGGTGAATTTTGGCAAAGATATAACCAGCATCATTCCTAAAATATGGATCACTAAGGGTTATCTAGAAATCCATCAAGGACACCATCGATTTGCGGATATCTCTACTTTATGATTTTTTTTGATGTCTAAGCATATCTGGGTGTATCGATTGAAAGAAAAGTTATAGGTTTTTAATTTGCATGGTTTAGGCACTAAGTCTTTGTTTCTATGGTTAAAAATGTGTCTACATGTAAAGTTGGCACCCTTCTATGGTTAAAAATGTGTCTACATGTAAAGTTGGCACCCTTCATATAGATTAAGGGGGGGAGTATATGTCAAAGGAGTTTCATGTATATATGGGTGAAAGAGGCATAAAACATTAATGCATAGAGCCTTACACACCTTGTGGTTGAGAGGAATAATAGATCTCTCATGGATATGGCACATTACATGGTTAAAGGACTAGATTTGCCTCATGTTATTTGGTTGGAGGTAGTCATGTGTGCCACTTATGTGCTAAACAAATGCCCCACCAAGGCCTTGCAACAATTACCCCTTATTATGAAGCTTGGAATGGCACAAAGCTCTCTATGGCTCATTTGCATTTTTTTTGGTTATCTTGCTTATGCTCTTATGCTTGGGCAACACGATAATACACTAAATATGATAAGGTAGTAAAATACATTTTTGTGGGATATAGCTCCAAAAGCAAAGGGTATAGACTCTACCATCCAGCCACAAGGTAAATCTTGGTAAGTAGAGATGTTATCTTTGTTAAGAACTTAGTGCATTCCATGCTGTTATGCAAAAAACAACAAAATCTTCACAGGACATCTTTGATATAGTCCTACATTTATGCAATGATGGTGGACAATTATATGTGGATCAAATGATAAATGCTCACAAAATAAGGTGTCACAAATGAGTCCATACCGGTGCTAAAAATCAACTTGAATTTCAGCCCATAGATCAGCCTATTGATGAGGTTATTGTGGATGATGTAGTGGAGGATGAGGAAAGGTGAGGAAAGGGCACCCATACAGGTGTCCCAAGAGTATGCCAAAATGGCTAGTGTAGACATTGCAGGATAGCAATTAGCTACTTTTTTTCCTAGCAAGACACATGTAGATTCTCATCATGCATCTTATTATTTTATGGATCATGCTATCATTGACAGCATATGTAACGAAGAGGACCTTATTTTCTTTGAGGAAGCACATGAAAATGACCATTGGATACCGACTCCATGTAGGATGAGTATGACTAAATCCTCAAAATTGACATTTGGTATTTGGCAGATTTACCTTTTAGTAAAAAGGCCATTGATAGATTTTTCTTATTGTTAAAATACCATTGGTACAAGTGGGTTTATAATCTTAAGCATAAAGCTAATGATAGTGATAACCGCTACAAGGCAAGTCTTGTTGCAAAGGGTTTTGCTCAGAAGAAGGACATTGATTGTGATGACTATAATCTAGTGCATTATTGTATTGGGACAAGGCATAATGGATGGAATATACATAAGCTGGTGGATATCAAGGCTGCCTTCTTGAATGATGATTTGCATGAGGAGGTTTGTCTATCTCGACTTCTTGGTTTTATTCAGAGGGACATGAGTCTAAACTATGCAGATTAAGAAAAGTATTTTTTTGGCCTTAAGTAGGCTCCCATAACGTGGTGTGAGGAGACAGTTTAACTAACAGCCCAACTAAGAGTACCCTCTGTGTAAAGATTCATGTAAAAAAGAGTAGTAAGAATTATTATTTTTATACATTGATGACATGCTACTCTCACATGTCCTAATGAGGAGAACATTTTAGCCCATTTTAAAGGTGGAATTATATGTGCCATTTGAGATAACAGTTTTGGTATCATTGCATTATTATTTGGGCATATAATTTTATATAGCATGATAATGATATTGTAATGTTGCCAATCAAAGAAAATACAAAGGCTACTTACATGGTTTGGTCTTGAAGATTGTAAGCTTGTTGCAGTGTGATGATGGTAATGTGATGTTGCAGTCAAACTACATACAGAGGCTACTTACATGGTTTGGTCTTAAAGACTGTAAGCTTGTTGTCTACGCTAATAAAGCTAGGCTCAATCTCCAAGTTACAAGTGCACCATTTAATATATCTCTTTACCACCAGGCTATTGGGTACCTCATCTATCTATGCACTTCTAGGATAGACATTCAATTTGGGGTCTCCTAGTTGACTAGGTTTATATAGAGTTCTAGAAGTAAGCATTGCTCGGTTGCTCCAAGAGATTATTTTGACTTATAGGACACTCAAGACCTTGGGCTATTTTATGGTAAGGTGGGTGATGTTTAGTTGCATTCTTTCAATTATTCTAATTGGGATAGATGATGACACGCGAGTATGCATTTATCTTCTCATAACATTAGTGCCCTTTTCTTTCATTTTGGTGATTCATGTATATCATGGATCAACAAAAGAAAAAGCATTATTGGTGAGGCCAAGTTGTGAAGCTTAGTATAGGGCACCTTTTATGGTAATTATTGTGTGTGTATAGCTCACACATGCCTTTTAGGGCAGATCTTGGCGTTGGACAAATAGTCATTCACCTCCATCTTCACTAACAGCCAAAGTACATTGGCCATTTTTGACAAACCCAATGTTTCATGCTTACACAAAGCACATTAAGATGCATTATCATTATGTTAGGAAGAGGCTCATTACATGAGAGATTAGCCTATCTTTACATCATCACTACGAGGGGAATTTGTAGCCATTTAAATGGCAATGATGTGTAGACATAAGGTAATAATGGGCTAAGGTGCTTTTTTCCTCAGGAATTCCCCCCCCTAAACGTGTGTATATACACTCTTCTGAGTGTGTGTACGTGAGCTTATCTTGTTACTTCACCTGTACTTTACTCATTCTCATCAATCTACTTTGAGTTTTGTGCTTCTCTCTATTTTTGCTTGCTTGCTACATCCGTGTATCTATTTGTCTCCACCCTAACATGTTCATATATTGAATGTTGTCACTTTTAGATCTCCAAAAAGTTAACTATGATGTTAAAAAAACAAAAATATATCTTTTCTTATGTATTAAGAAAAGATGAACAATGCATGGAAGAGAAATAGTATTAACCTAGCCAGAAAGATGAACTTAAGGAAACACTTCTTCACAAAGTGCAACGTAAATCATTCAAGCATGAAAGAGCCAATGTGGGAGAAGTAGTCAAGGGTGTAGGCATGGATTAGTGGTACAAGAAGCATTGTCTTTGACATTCCTTTCAAGAGTGGGAAAAGAATTAAATCCCTTTTTAATTTTGTTTACCAAAAGAACCTTTTCATCATAAAACTGAATCTTGGAGATGCCATCGTGTGTGATCCCCTCTCTCTCTCTCTCTCTCTCTCTCTCTCTCTCTCTCTCTCTCTCTCTCTCTCTCTCTCTCTCTCTCTCTCTCTCTCTCTCTCTCCCAGGATGGAGCTGTAAATCCCTTCTTAGTCTTGGTAACCAAATTTGGGAGATGTTATCATGTGTGGACTGCTCTCTCTCTTGAGTCACGACATTGTTGTGTGTGTGTGTGCGCGTGCGTGTGTGTGTACAAGGATGGAGTTACAAGCTAAGCTGCAAGTTGAAGGAATCAACATAGAGTTGCGCACAACTTTGCCTCTCTCTCTCTCTCTCTCTCTCTCTCTCTCTCTCTCTCTCATGTGAGCCTGCCTTTTCTCTTTCCTCCCTTTTTCTTCATGTGTTCTTCTCTTTACTGTTTGCACTATAGGGAGCTGTTTGTTCATCTCTCTCTCTCTCTCTCTCTCTCTCTCTCAATGGATGGATTTTGAGTTCTTTGTTTTTTGAATGTGGCTGGATGTATGGAAGATGTGGATGGATGTGTGGATAAGGTGGATTGATGTGGATAAGGTGGATTGATGTCGATGGATGTATGGATGATGTGGATGATGTGGAAGATGTGGATGGATGTGTGGATAAGGTGGATTGATGTGGATAAGGTGGATTGATGTCGATGGATGTATGGATGATGTGGATGATGTGGATGGATGTATGGATGATGTGGATTGATGTGTGGATAATGTGGATTGACATGAATGGATGTATGGATGATGTGGATTGATTTGTGGATAATGTGGATTGACGTGAATGGATGTATGGATGATGTGGGTTGATGTGTGGATAATGTGGATTGACGTGAATGGATGTATAGATGATGTGGATAATGTGGATTGATGTGGATGAATGTGTGGATGATGTGGATTGACGTGTGGATTGATGTGAATGGATGTATGAAAGATGTGGATGGATGTGTGGATAAAGTGGATTGATGTCGATGGATGTATGGATGATGTGGATTGATGTGGATGATGTGGATGGATGTATGGATGATGTGGGTTGATGTGTGGATAATGTGGATTGACATGAATGGATGTATGGATGATGTGGATGGATGTGTGGATAATGTGGATTGATATGGATGGATGTATGGATGATATGGATTGATGTGGATGGATGTATGGATGATGTGGATGGATGTATGGATGATGTGGATTGATGTGTGGATGATGCGATTGGATGTGATTTGATGTGGAAATGATGTGATGTGATAGGGATCGATGAAGAAAAAAAAATTGTGGGAAGATGAGAAAAGATGGGGAATAATGTGAAAGAATGTGGAGTGATGAGAAAAGATGGAAATATTGTTGGAACTGTATTTGTATGTGAAATCTATTTTTAAATGACTGTTTTATGTCAAGAATGCTGGGGAAGCATTTTGACTGTCTTGTGAATGAGGTCGTGGAGACCTATCTATTAAAGTTGCAACTGCTGACGGAGAGTCAACGGAGGACGTCTCGCATAGCAAGGTCGGCTGAGGTCTTGACCAGCCTTAGTTTGATTTAAATGGTGAGCTTCCGGTACAGTGGATGAGGGACCAAGGAAGCGGCCTATGAGTGAAGCGCTAGGTGACCTGCGAAGGATCCTAGAGGGTGCTGACCATATGGTGCTCGGGCTCTGGGTCACCAAAGATACCCACACATACGTCGGGAAAGATATTGGAACAAGGAGTAAGAGTTGTTTTCTGAATTCGGGCATGGATCTGGTTGATTGACCTTGCTGGTCCTCAACGGATGAGTCCATGGCTCTTTTATATGGATCTGTTGGTTGATCTTACTGATCTTCAAACGGAGACTCCATTTTTGTTAAAGTGAATACTTGCTGGTTACTATGAGCGAGGAACTATCGAAAAGGCCCCTGAGTGGACAGGGGGTGAGCGTTCTGGTTGCCAATGATGCCATAGGTACACCGATGAAGGAATGAATTGGAAATTAGGATTCAATTGGATAATTAGAGGATTATGATCAGTGACACTATGGTTTCATTAAATGATTGTTTTAAAGACTGTTGAATCTGTGAAAAAGGTAATTTCATATTGGGTGTGTAAGTGGTGTGACTAGTTTTAAGTTTGCATGAATATCCGGCTAGGGGGCCTGGAAACTTTTCCCTGGTACCCGGGACAACCTAACCAAATTCATAATTGAATCCCATCACTACAGTGGTTGGGCGGTTGGCTAACCCATGGGACTGGATGGGGTTAGTCTGGACTGATGGATCCCTAAATTGAGACTCAATTCTGTTCTAGTTCGATAGATGAAGTAAATCCCAGATAAAATTTGTTCTATGGAAAAGAATCAACGGCTGTGCCTCTCTCAATGAGGAAAAAAGCATTGGTCTCTATGATCCAAGTATAATCTTTTCCCTGATCTGACTATGGGACTTACGGGTTCGGTCAAATCAGTTCAGTTAGTTAAGGATTTTGACTACGTTAGAGAAACGTTATCCTGGAGGAATCACCCGTGCTTTCAAGGCAAGGGAAGTCTTTCCGGGTTCGGTTTTGGAAGAATTGATGGATTAGTCTCTTGTCTGGATATCCGTGGGCGAGGCCCCGAGTGTGGGACCCTGCCCCATGCAAGAAGTGCTACTTCCACTGCTAGCACCCCTGAATTCGTTGCGCAGTGGGGATAGGGACCTCACACTAAGTGGTGAAAAGGAGTGAAAGAACTATGCACATGATGATTGGGAATTCCTTATGCACTATAATTATGACCCTTTTTCCATGATGTATACATGTTAATGGCACTAGCAAGCAATGTGATTTATTCTCCTCCCTTGATTCTACTCTTAAGGAGGCACAATCACATGTGCAAATAACTCCTCATATCCAATGTAAGGAGTTGGTATGGTTGTGCTCACTATTGCTAATCATGGGATAATCACTCTCTTAGAAGTCAATTTATGCCTGCTTGCAGCCTCTACCATTGCTAGGGTAGGACTATTAGTCAAATTTATTGACTGGTGTACAATTCATGGTGGACCAAAGTAATGTGGATACATCACCATCACTCTAGTATTTAGTACTCTAAGTCATGGGTGGACCAAAGTAATGTGGAGACATCACCATCACTTAGTATTTAGTACTCTAAGTCATGGGCTTTATAGGTAGGACATGTATGAGAGATTGCCACACATGTGCTATGAGAGATTGGCACACAATTACTGCCACACATGTGCTATGAGAGATTACCACACATGTGCTATGAGAGATTGGCACACAATTACTGCCACACATGGGCTTTATAGGTAGGACATGTATGAGAGATTGCCACACATGTGCTATGAGAGATATGGAGGAGTTATGGCATGCCCACTTTGGTTACTTGAGTTTTGGTTTAGTTATTACTGCCACACGTGTGCTATGAGTGACGTGGAGGAGCTATGACATGCCCGCTTGTTACGCCTTAAAAGGCAAGAGATGATGTCAAAGATTTCAAAGCTTAAGGCCCATGTCAAACATGTATGTGAGGGGTGAATTTTGGCAAAGATATAACCAGCATCATTCCTAAAATATGGATCACTAAGGGTTATCTAGAAATCCATCAAGGACACCATCGATTTGCGGATATCTCTACTTTATGATTTTTTTTGATGTCTAAGCATATCTGGGTGTATCGATTGAAAGAAAAGTTATAGGTTTTTAATTTGCATGGTTTAGGCACTAAGTCTTTGTTTCTATGGTTAAAAATGTGTCTACATGTAAAGTTGGCACCCTTCTATGGTTAAAAATGTGTCTACATGTAAAGTTGGCACCCTTCATATAGATTAAGGGGGGGAGTATATGTCAAAGGAGTTTCATGTATATATGGGTGAAAGAGGCATAAAACATTAATGCATAGAGCCTTACACACCTTGTGGTTGAGAGGAATAATAGATCTCTCATGGATATGGCACATTACATGGTTAAAGGACTAGATTTGCCTCATGTTATTTGGTTGGAGGTAGTCATGTGTGCCACTTATGTGCTAAACAAATGCCCCACCAAGGCCTTGCAACAATTACCCCTTATTATGAAGCTTGGAATGGCACAAAGCTCTCTATGGCTCATTTGCATTTTTTTTGGTTATCTTGCTTATGCTCTTATGCTTGGGCAACACGATAATACACTAAATATGATAAGGTAGTAAAATACATTTTTGTGGGATATAGCTCCAAAAGCAAAGGGTATAGACTCTACCATCCAGCCACAAGGTAAATCTTGGTAAGTAGAGATGTTATCTTTGTTAAGAACTTAGTGCATTCCATGCTGTTATGCAAAAAACAACAAAATCTTCACAGGACATCTTTGATATAGTCCTACATTTATGCAATGATGGTGGACAATTATATGTGGATCAAATGATAAATGCTCACAAAATAAGGTGTCACAAATGAGCCCATACCGGTGCTAAAAATCAACTTGAATTTCAGCCCATAGATCAGCCTATTGAGATGAGGTTATTGTGGATGATGTAGTGGAGGATGAGGAAAGGTGAGGAAAGGGCACCCATACGGGTGTCCCAAGAGTATGCCAAAATGGCTAGTGTAGACATTGCAGGATAGCAATTACCTACTTTTCTTCCTAGCAAGACACATGTAGATTCTCATCATGCATCTTATTATTTTATGGATCATGCTGTCACTCATTGACAGCATATGTAACGAAGAGGACCTTATTTTCTTTGAGGAAGCACATGAAAATGACCATTGGATACTGACTCCATGTAGGATGAGTATGACTAAATCCTCAAAACTGACATTTGGTATTTGGCAGATTTACCTTTTAGTAAAAAGGCCATTGATAGATTTTTCTTATTGTAAAAATACCATTGGTACAAGTGGGTTTATAATCTTAAGCATAAAGCTAATGATAGTGATAACCGCTACAAGGCAAGTCTTGTTGCAAAGGGTTTTGCTCAGAAGAAGGACATTGATTGTGATGACTATAATCTAGTGCATTATTGTATTGGGACAAGGCATAATGGATGGAATATACATAAGCTGTGGTGGATATCAAGGCTGCCTTCTTGAATGATGATTTGCATGAGGAGGTTTGTCTATCTGGACCTCTTGGTTTTATTCAGAGGGACATGAGTCTAAACTATGCAGATTAAGAAAAGTATTTTTTTGGCCTTAAGTAGGCTCCCATAACGTGGTGTGAGGAGACAGTTTAACTAACAGCCCAACTAAGAGTACCCTCTGTGTAAATATCCATGTAAAAAAGAGTAGTAAGAATTATTATTTTTATACATTGATGACATGCTACTCTCACATGTCCTAATGAGGAGAACATTTTAACCCATTTGAAAGGTGGAATTATATGTGCCATTTAATATAACAGTTTTGGTATCATTGCATTATTATTTGGGCATATAATTTTATACAGCATGATAATGATATTGTAATGTTGCCAGTCAAAGAAAATACAAAGGCTACTTACATGGTTTGGTCTTGAAGATTGTAAGCTTGTTGCAGTGTGATGATGGTAATGTGATGTTGCAGTCAAACTACATACAGAGGCTACTTACATGGTTTGGTCTTAAAGACTGTAAGCTTGTTGTCTATGCTAATAAAGCTAGGCTCAATCTCCAAGTTACAAGTGCACCATTTAATATATCTCTTTACCACCAGGCTATTGGGTACCTCATCTATCTATGCACTACTAGGACAGACATTCAATTTGGGGTCTCCTAGTTGACTAGGTTTATATAGAGTTCTAGAAGTAAGCATTGCTCGGTTGCTCCAAGAGATTATTTTGATACTTATAGGACACTCAGGACCTTGGGCTATTTAATGGTAAGGGGGGGGATGTTTAGTTGCATGCTTTCAATGATTCCAATTGGGATAGATGATGACACGCGAGTATGCATTTATCTTCTCATAACATTAGTGCCCTTTTCTTTCATTTTGGTGATTCATGTATATCATGGATCAACAAAAGAAGAAGCATTATTGGTGAGGCCAAGTTGTGAAGCTTAGTATAGGGCACCTTTTATGGTAATTACTGTGTGTGTATAGCTCACACATGCCTTTTAGGGCAGATCTTGGTGTTGGACAAATAGTCATTCACCTCCATCTTCACTAACAGCCAAAGTACATTGGCCATTTTTGATAAACCCAATGTTTCATGCTTACACAAAGCACATTAAGATGCATTATCATTATGTTAGGAAGAGGCTCATTACATGAGAGATTAGCCTATCTTTACATTGTCACTACGAGGGGAATTTGTAGCCATTTAAATGGCAATGATGTGTAGACATAAGCTAATAATGGGCTAAGGTGCTTTTTTCCTCAGGAGTTCCCCCCCCTAAACGTGTGTATATACACTCTTATGAGTGTGTGTACGTGAGCTTATCTTGTTACTTCACCTGTACTTTACTCATTCTCATCAATCTACTTTGAGTTTTGTGTTTCTCTCTATTTCTGCTTGCTTGCTACATCCATGTATCTATTTGTCTCCACCCTAACATGTTCATATATTGAATGTTGTCACTTTTAGATCTCCAAAAAGTTAACTATGATGTTAAAAAAACAAAAATATATCTTTTCTTATGTATTAAGAAAAGATGAACAATGCATGGAAGAGAAATAGTACGAACCTAGCCAAAAAGATGAACTTAAGGAAACACTTCTTCACAAAGTGCAACCTAAATCATTCAAGCATGAAAGAGCCAATGTGGGAGAAGTAGTCAAGGGGTAAGCATGGATTAGTGGTACAAGAAGCATTGTCTTTGACATTCCTTTCCAATTGTTTCAAAAAGAGTTGGAAAAGAATTAAATCCCTTTTTAATTTTGTTTACCAAAAGAACCTTTTCATCGTAAAACTGAATCTTGGAGACGCCATCGTGTGTGATCCCCTCTCTCTAGAATCATGACATTGCTCTCTCTCTCTCTCTCTCTCTCTCTCTCTCTCTCTCTCTCTCTCTCTCTCTTTCTCTCTCTCTCTCTCTCCCCCAAGATGGAGCTGTAAATCCCTTCTTCGTTTTGGTAACCAAATTTGGGAGATGCCATCATGTGTGGACTGCTCTCTCTCTTGAGTCATGACATTGCTCTGTGTGTGTGTGTGTGTGCGCGCGCGTGCGCGTGCGTGTACAAGGATGGAGTTACAAGCTAAGCTGCAAGTTGAAGGAATCAACATAGAGTTGCGCACAACTTTGCCTCTCTCTCTCTCTCTCTCTCTCTCTCTCTCTCTCTCTCTCTCTCTCTCTCTCTCATGTGAGCCTGCCTTTTCTCTTTCCTCCCTTTTTCTTCATGTGTTCTTCTCTTTACTATTTGCACTATAGGGAGCTGTTTGTTCATCTCTCTCTCTCTCTCTCTCTCAATGGATGGATTTTGAGTTCTTTGTTTTTTGAATGAATATTTCAAGTTACACCAATGAGAATGTGGATGTGGAGGTTAATGCGGTTCATATTCATTTCACAAAGTCAAATGGCATATGAGGGAATACTAGACTTCAAAGAAAACAGAGAAAAGAAGAAAATAAAAAGCAACGCACAGGTTGGGAGAGAATACTCTGGTTAATGAAACTAAAAGAAAGAAGATTGCAGACCTGTGGCTGTGTTGGTGCGCAAGAACACACAGGGTATGAACATAAGAAATCAAAAGAAGATATTTGAACTCCTCCTCCTCCATCCAACTTTTAGTGAAATACAACCTGCAACATTAGACATTGAAATATTTCTCATCTCCAACATTCGCACTACATTGACCCAAGTGAAGGTGCCTTGCTCGACAGATGAGCTTTTCCTAAAGATATCATCTTTAATGATGCTAGTGAATGGTGATGGTGACACATCAAAGCATGTAAGGTATTCTAAATTTTCAAAGATGTTGGATATCCATAGGAGAAAACTCACTGTAGTAGCAAATCCTTGCTTGCCTACTATAGGCCAAAGAGGATGATGAAGTCTTGTCCTTTTATGCGTGCCAAAGACTGCCACCTCAAAGTAACATCATCACAATTGAGATCGGAGACCTTGTCTTTGTCTTCTGGGCATCAGAGACTCGGGCATCCCCAAACAAAAAAGATATATATTAAAAGAGGATAGGTAGAAAGAGCTTTCGTAAAAAAACATCCGATACATCTACTTAATGAGCCTTAGGTTTTGCACATGCCACTCTTTTTAAGTTCATTGAACTTCAAGCACTACAAAGCCCACTAATGTGACTACATTTTTTGTTCTATCATGTACCTTGTAGATGGGTCAAGTCCTTTTCACAGTACTAGCAAATACCTTATAGTAAGGTGAAGTTCTTTTCAGTACTGTCAAGAACTTTACAAAGAGTAGAAAAACTTGACAGTAATTAAAAGATACTTATATGTACCTTTAGTACTATTAAGTAATCTAAAAAGATACTTAATTTTACCTTCAATATTGTTAAGTACTCCAAAAGATCTTAATTATACCTTCAACACTACTAAGTACTGAAAAGATACTTAGCTATGCTTTAGTGCTGTTAAGTACTCTAAAAGAGACTTAATTATACCTTCAATTCTATTAAAGATAATTAATTGTACCTTCAACACTACTAAGTAATCTAAAAGATGCTTAAAAGTACCTTCAACATTGTTTAAGTACTACAAAAGATTATACTAAAGAACTCCAAAGTACTTAACAATACCTTTGAGTACTGCTAGGTACTTTGAAAGAGTATTGCTAAATCATTTTTTAAACTATCAAAAGTACATTTGCAAGGTCAAGTACATTTTTTCTACCTTTGAGTAATATTACGTACTTTAAAAGAGTACTATCAAATCATTTACGAGGTCAAGTGCTTTTCAGTAAGGTGAATACCTTTTAGTAGTGCCAAGAGCTTCAAAATAGTACTAAAAGGTAGTCCAAAGTACTCCAAATTACTTCAAATTACTCCATAGCTTTCAAAAGTATGAAGGTCAAGAACACAAGGATGCCAAGGTTCAAGCCGTAATAGAATGAGGAAACCGAGACCAACAACAAGGGGAAGGTGACTACAAATAGGACATAAACACTAGTCTAGAGGAAGAAAATGTAAATGCCACCTTGCTCCATTGACAAAAGTGCAAAGACTACAAATAGGACATAAACACTAGTCTAGAGGAAGAAAATGTAAATGCCACCTTGCTCCATTGACAAAACTGCTAGACAATTTAGAAGAAGCTTGAAGGGGCCCAAAGCCATTAAGATAATCCCCATCAATGACAAGGGTAAGAGAAAAGTGGAGGAAGAACCCAATATAGACCTTGAGTATCTCATTTTTGTTTGACGTGAAAAAGTAGTTTGATACTTCACACCCAATTAACCTCATCTAATCAAGGGGAAAATGACCAAACTTTGCCATTTACATCCTTTTGAGAAACAACGTTTTCCATTTGGGCAAGAAATTTTTGTCTTAAATATCTCACATATTCATAGCCACCATGAAAAAACTAACTGGTTTTACATGCCACCATGAAAAAACTAACTGGTTTTAAATATCTCACATATTCATAGCCACCATGAAAAAACTAACTGGTTTTACATGCCAAATGAAACCCTCAGGAAGTCCTTTTTCTCAATAGGTATCTCAAGTGTCCACCAGTATATAGTTTCTGATGAGATGTTATGTAATAATCAAACATTGTGCATGTTCTATTTGTAATGAAGGATATCTCCTTTGCTCAACATTTACTATGTATCTTTGTACCAACTTTCTTTCTTTAAATGTCTGTTAGTCAATTAAAGGAATTTATTATTATGTTTATCTGTACCATGTTTATGAGTCTCCGCATTGAAATTTCACATCTTTTGTAAATGTGAAGATATGAAATTGTTGTTATTGGCACATTGTACTAAGGGACATCAGCAAGATGTATGCTATGTTGGTAAATATATATTTGGAACTTTTTTACATTGTACCATACAATCAATTAAAGGTGTTTGTTACTATGTTTATCTACTTATTAGAAACAATAGTAGTAGACTTTCTTTGTGTACATCTTCAGTTGAATAGCCCCATGAAGCTTGGAAGCTTGTAATCTATTATTCAAAAGGAACATTGTGTGAAGTTACTAAAAAGAAAAATTGCTCTAAAGTTTTTTAAATGCAAAGAAGAGAAGTAATATTAATAAAAGTGAAAGATTTACGACTGGCTAGTCAAAATTAGCATAAAGCTATGTCTCTCTTGATCATATTAGCAGTAATATTCAAAACCTTACTCTCTCTCCTTTCTTCAACTCTAAGTAAAACACTGTTGCGAGACAAAATAGGTAATATTTCTTGAAAACGAGAAACATTTAGCATCTTTCAAAGATTCCATAAAAAAAGTTCAGTTTTTTACCTCTTTTTAAAAAGTGGTCTATGCATGCGTACAACACTGCCAAAAAACGATAATATTTTGGGCACTTTACATGTTTCTTACAAAAATTGACATGAAAAAAAAGACTTCATTTTGCTTACTTTTTGAGATTATAATAAAAAAATAATAAGTTTTCAAAAAACATGCCAAAATAGAGACAATGTTTATTATTTCCATCTTCAATCCATTTAAAAAATGATACAACTGTAAAAGAAGCCATTTTCTAAACATATAGCTTATGGCATAGGTATGGTTCCTCATAATCATTGCTACACCATCACTAGTCGATGTGCCTTTCCCTGCTGAGAAGGTAGACGAGGCATCCTCTTCTTCACTATCCACAAATACAATTTTTTTCTTCTATGTGTACACTTGAAGCTTAGACTCCTTGGGTCATCTACCATGTTAGCATGATTGAGGATGAGCTACAGAGTGCAACTATAAAAAACTATTTGTATAATTATATGACAAAAGTGTTATCTTGATACAATTATTATCTTAATTTGTAAAATCCTATTTTGGCTCTCGATGAGAGTAGTATTAAAATCCATTTTGAAGCTCTTAAGTATCACAATTTCTTAATTAATAATATATACTTTTTTAAAAAGAGTTCGTTACGTACATATGAATTTTAAAATATCATGAATAAGCTATTTAAAAGTTGTCTAATTTTAAAAAATAATTCCACACTCATTTTTAAAGAAGATGTCCTTGATGTGACAAAAAAGGGTTAAATGGTAATTTTAGTTATTAAATGAGTTTAGAACTTGTATGAAAAATGTCTCCTTAAAAAATAAAAGTTTATACTTTTCAAAATACTTTTTTGTAAAATATCAAGCAGGGACTTAGGTTCGAATCCTACTGGTTACTACACATAGTAAGGATGTTTTACCTATAACATTTGCGGCCAATTTAATGCTAAGAACTTCTTAGTTAAGAGTTGATGTTTTCCATCAACTTGATACAAAACATCAACTTTTATGAAAATTTGATATTTTGCATCAAGTTGATGTAAAACATTAACTTTATATTCAAAACATTAACTTTCTATGCAAAAGATCAACTTTTTTACAATACTTGATGTTTTGTATCAACATTATACAAAACATCGACTTCCCACAAAACGTGATGTTTTATATCAACTTTGATGCAAAACATCAAAAGTTGATGTTTTGCATAAAATCGATGTTAAATATCAACTTTTTCATAAACATCAACTTTTCCATAAAACTTGATGTTTTGCAAAACATCGAGTTGATGCACAACATCAACTTTTCCACACAACTCGATGTTTTGCATCAAAGTAAATGCAAAACATCAACTTTTTCATACAACTCGATGTTTTGCATCAAATTGATGCAAAACATCAACTCTACCACAAAACTTGATATTTTGCATCAAGTTTCAGATGCTCCGGAGAGAAGAAAGTTGAAGGATCGGAGATCGATTTTCACAAACGGTCTATTTTAGCGTTCCGTTTACGCTAGCATGCTCAGATAACGACTATGTTTTGATGCGATTTGCAGATGTCACAGTCGCGATTTGCAGATGTCACAGTCACTTGCTGCATCAGCAAGTCGCTTTGTGACGTCTGTAAATCGCATCGAAACATAGTTGTGTTCATACTCAAAATTTGTGGAATAGGTCTTCTGAGCATGTCATCGCGGACAGAATCGCTAAAAAGGGCCGTTTGTGAAAATCAACCTTCGATCCTCTAACTTTTTTCTCCGAAGCATCTGAAACTTGATGCAAAACATCAAGTTTTGTGGTAGAGTTAATGTTTTGCATCAACTTTGATGCAAAACATCGAGTTGTGTGAAAAAATTAATGTTTTGCATCACCTTTGATGCAAAACATTGAGTTGTGTGGAAAAGTTGATGTTTTGCATCAACTCGATGCACAACATCGAGTTGTGTGGAAAAATTGATGTTTTGCATCAACTCGATGCAAAATATCAACATTTCCACACAACTCGATGTTGTGCATCGAGTTGATGCAAAACATTAAGTTTTATGAAAAAGTTGATGTTTTACATCGATTTTATGCAAAACATCAACTTTGCCATAAAACTTGATGTTTTGCATAGAATTAAAGAAAAAATATACCTAGGATAAGGTGATATAGGTAGAATATAGGTTTATGGCTAAGGACGTGAAAAACACATATGGTCGCAACCTTTGACTACAAATTTGAGAGGAGGTCATTAAAAAAAATGCTTATCTATGTAACCATGTAACCTTTGTATCATAAATAATAATAATATCGCTACATAGTAGATGCCAAAAAATCATGATAACAGAAGAGCTAGATGAGATATCCATGATGACCTATAATCCATTAGTTTTAATCCAAATGTGCAAGGCTCCACTGATTTGGAATACCACAAGTCGATTGATTTACCAATCCTAATTTTTGTTCTATAATTCAATTTTAAAGCTGAAGAACTATAAGCAAATACACGTGGTGCGACCATCTATGTCAAGGAGGGGGATGCATGTAAACCTGGACTCTGCCATGCCTATGTGCAGTAGTATGCTCTCTAGCATAGGGGACCTTGAATCTACCGTCATTGTGAATGCTCTAAGCTCTTCTCTACCACCATTCCAGAAGCCCTAAGCTCCTCTCTTTTCTCTTTGTACACAAAGACAATGTCGTGAACGAAGATTGCATCTCTTAGCATCCTTTGCATGTCCTCTAAATAATTATAACCAGAGTTCATTCTACACTACCCTTAGACATACCATCTTTCAACATCCTTCACATGCACTATAAATAATTATAACTAGAGCTCATTCCTACTACACTACTCTTAGATAATTTGAAATTGTTGTTAATGGTACATTATACTAAGGGACATCAGCAAAAAATATGTATGCTATGTTAGTAAATATATATTTGGCACTTTTTACATTGGACCATATAGTCAATTAAAGGCATTTGTTACTATGTTTATCTATACCATGTTTATCTGCTTAGAAACAGTAGTAGTAGACTTTCTTTGTGTACATTTTCAGTTGAATAGCCCCACCATGAAGCTTGGAAACTTGTAATCTATTATTCAAAAGGAACATTGTGCGAAGTTATTGAAAAGGAACATTACTCTAAAAAGTTTTTTAAATGCAAAGAAGAGAAGTTATGTTAATTAAAGTGGAAGATTTACAACTGGTAAGTTAAAATCAGCATAAAGCTATGTCTTTCTTGATCATATTAGCAGCAATATTCAAAACCTTACTCTCTCTCCTTTCTTCAAATCTAAGTAAGCAATTATGCTCTTGAGCATGGGATTAAATGGGGAAATGAAATGCCCTCCAAGATCCTTAACACACGGAACATAGTTTTGTATCCCTTCACCACGTAGAATTGGAAATTTTATCGCCACTACATCAGCATGCACTATAGCAGTTGGTGCATCCTTTAAAAGGACATAACTGCTTGTGCCTAAAAAGAGTTTTTCACAATATACACCATATAGCACTTCATTACCAATGCTGAGAACACATTACCCAGCCAGAGTTTTTCACAATATACACCATATAGCACTTCATTACCGATGCTGAGAACACATTACCTAGCCATCTTTCACCTCCTTCGATGGGACTATTTTTGGTTTCTTACAGAGTACCACATAGTAGTCTTAATTATCTACATTTATGGGTGCAATGATAATAGAAAAGTGGCCCCCCATCTCAACCATGTCAGCAAGTTGCTCCTTATCATCCTAGTACATTACATCATCTTGCTCAATGGGTGTGCCATCTTGGCCACTAATGGGTTTTAGCTTGGTTAAGGACCACGAATGAAAACGGAATCGTTCTCTAGGATAGCTTGTGGAACATTTGAGAAATTCAACACATAAATTCAACCATGAAAACACATGCTTTGCAAGTTTCAATAAAATCAAATAAATTGAACAAAAGCATAGCAAACATAATACTTAGCTCCAAGACAAACATGCTGGGTGCAATCTTTCCCCCCCTTGTGCGTGGCCTTTCCCACACAAGAGTATTTTTATTAGCTTTTTATCAAAAATAGGCCATAGCCCCCAAAAATATACAAAGTGTGCTTTTTAGAGAGCACGACACTCTTCCACAAACAAAAATAGAGTGTCCCAAAATTGGGGCTAGGGTAAAGCCTTTAGGCTTTAATAAATTCAACATTATAAATGTATTTTTCCCAATGTATCAAAATGAAAAAATCAACTACTAAGGTTACTAAATATGATGCGCATAAGAAACATTCTCCTCGACATTATTCATCAATCCTCGTAATCTTCATCACCTGAAAATATAAGCCCAATTAATAATTAAATTAATCCCGCAAATATTAAACAAGCACAAACCATCACCAACTCATGACTACCAGGTGTAAGTATCCCAGGAATCACCCTGCCATACAAATCCAACTAAAATAATCATAGACGGCCCCAAGCATACGTCATATACCGCACGTATTAATATTTATAGTGGTGTCCCCACGATATTAACCTAGCCGGCATGACGCAAGAGTAACCTAGGCGTCCCCAAATTACTCGAGGGAAAAATAATATTCTTAAAGAGGACTTAAAATATATTCTCATGACATCCCTCTTGCTTGAGTTTGCAATTGCCCTCAATTGCGGGTTTGCTGGGTTTGAAAAGAACGAAGGATCTCAGGATAAGCTCGGAAAAATTTCTCGGGCATCCATTTTGCATCTTCTTGAGGATGGTTTTTGAATGTCAAAAGATATTTGATGTATTGGTTTCCAGTTCTTGTTGTTGTCGTCTCTTGATCAATAATAGCATCAGGAACTAAGACTTCTTCCTCTCCTTCAACAAGAGGTGGTTCCTCATAAATTGGGTGAGAAGGAAGTGTTCCTCGAAAGGGTTTCAAGAGATGAATATGGAAAGAGTTGTGGATATTCCAATTAGATGGCAACTCTAGTCTATAGGCCATATCGTTAATCTTTTCAATAATTTTAAATGGTCCATAGTATCTAGGTGCATGTTTAACTGTAGGGAATTTTTCCACACTCTTCAATCGTCTCTTCTCAATTCTCAAAAGTACATAATCACCTTCTTGGAATGAAAAATCTTTACGCTTCTTATTTGCTTAAAATGTATACTTCTCTTGAGCTCTTGCAATACGATCAAAGTCTCGAGTATATTGGTCTAGTAGCCGGAATAGGCAAAGCTCTACCATAGATAATCTCAAATGGTGCTCGACCACAGTAGCAGAATGAGGAGTATTATTATAAGCAAATTGGAGTAGATGTATGTACTTATCCCATGAACTAGGTTGCTGGGGGAAACATAGGCTCTAAGCATATCCAAGATAGTGCTATTCGTGACTTCGGTCTGTCCATTTGATTCAGGATGAAAAGCCGTAGAAAAATCTAACTTAGTGCCTAAGTTTGAGAAAAGAGCAATCCAAAAGTGACTACAAAATTTGGAATCTCTATCAGAAACTATCACTTTGGGTAGACCATGATAAAGATTTGCTTGACAAATATGGTCGCAGCTTGCTGAGAAGTCAGTGTCTTTTTACATGGAATGAAATAGGCTTGCTTACTAAACCTGTCCACTATTGTCCACTTTTTACATGGAATGAAATAGGCTTGCTTACTAAACCTGTCCACTATTGTCCAAATCATGTCATGATGATTGGAAGTAGTAGGAAAGCCTGTAATGAAGTCCATAGACACTTGTTCCCATGGGCGGTCTGGAATGAGTAAAGGTATAAGCAATCCCAAAGCTTTGCCTTTGTAGCTTTTAATTGCTTGACAAATGTTACACTTAGCTACAAATTTTGCTACATCATTTTTCAAATGAGGCCAAAAGAATTCTCGAGAAACTACTTGAAGTGTTGCGGAAACTCCTCTATGTCCCATGAATGGTGGTTGGTGCATCTCTTCCAAGACAAGTTGTCTATAGGGTTGAGTAACACATAATCTTTTCTCAAAGAAAAGATAGCCATCATTATGAGAATAATTTCCTTGAGGTGTCCAATTGTTTTCACGCAATTTGATCCATATCTCAGAAAAATCTGGATCTACTTCATAAGTTTCTTTCATAAGTACAAATGGTTCACTTTCAGTAGCGAAAATGTTGAATCAAGATGCTACATTGGTCATTATGCCAACACATTGATTGGATTCCATCTGTACTTTAAATGTACAATTTTTAGTGAAGTCTACAACTGATACCACGCCATCAGTTGTATCTTGATAGCATCTTGATTCATATATGCTACTGGAAGCAGATGGGGAATGGCTTTCAAGGAGAGGATAAAACTCTTATGACTTTCACAAATGGAAGCAGAGGATAAAACTCTTATGACTTTCACAAATGGAAGCAGAGGATAAAACTCTTATACAAGGAAACAACTCCATCCGTCATCATTCCACAATTCTTAGAGCACCTCAAGACTTTCATAGCCATATATCAAGTAGTATGAATCATAATGAGGACTAATAGCACTATGAGTACTATTAGTACTAACAACACTATGAGAATTATTAGTAGTATGAGTTCGATTAGTACTATTAATACTCCCAGTGCTATGAGTACTATCTGTACTGTCCAGATTACTATAGTGTTATGTACTACTATCTCAAAGCATCAATACTGTCCAATACTATGCAACACTATTTAGTACTAGTTACATAGTATAATGTAGTACCATATGTACTGTAATTGCACTATTTAGTACTAATATTACTAATAGTACTGTGAGTAGCATTAGCACTAATAGTACTGTGAGTACTATTAAGACTATAATTAGTAGTACTCTTAGTGCTATTAGTACTATCGATAATATAATTGCACTATTTAGTACTAATATTACTATGAGCACTATTAAAACTAATAGTACTGTGAGTACTATTAGCGCTTGGACATCAATGCATTCTCTCTCTCTCTCTCTCTCTCTCTCTCTATTTAGTACTATGTAACAAGACAAGATTGAGTACTATAGTGTTAGATAGTACTACACTATAAATAAAAGTGTAGTGTGATTCCGGCAGCACCGCGAAAGCTCGGCGGAGTAGACAGGGGCAATCATGAGGGCAAGGCTCACGGGCGACGCCGGACAGAACACGGCCGGCCATCCGAACCCCATAAGAAGGAGAGAAGCCCATTAATAGTGACCTCGCAAAGAAGATTGCCGACGCCAAAGCCATCGTCATCCTCCGTCCGATAGCATCCGAAAGCCTGCCTGCCCCGTAGCTCCGCCCACCATCGACAGCAAGCTCAAGCTCCCCACCAACACCTCCTACTCAACTTCAAATCCTCCGCCACAAACAACAACGCTCCACTTTGTTAAAGAGTCTCAACTTTCACATGTTCCAAAAAAAAAAATGTGCTATGTTACCCAATTCACCTTCTCAACCCCATAATCTAGTACTTGCTAGGCTACGAGTACAATTTCGCTTGCTTTATTATCTTCTTCAATTCTTAGAAAAGGGATAGTAAGGTCATGCTCTCAAGGGCCCATGCAGTTGTGAAGAATGTACGATCACGTGTAGGAGCGGGCTTTTGAGTTCTCTCTAACCACCAAACACAAGAGCTGGCTGTCAAGTTCATAAAGGACTTGAGCCCTTTACAAAATATAGTAGAAGATAGGCTTATCCAAAGTTCTTTCATCAAGCATGAAAGCCCACGACCTTAAAAGAGATCAACCTACAATGAATATCACAAAGAACAGAGGTGTCCATTTTTAGAATCACTGGCACTTAACATGGTAGTGAAAAGTTTAATCAAGTTGCCTCGATAACCACTTGTAGGAGAAACTTTGCCTGCATCTTAATTTGGTTCTTGATTTGAACGTTTTTTTTCTGCAGATTGCGGCTTTGGTTACCAGGTCGAAGATAACTCATGCACATCGGATTACGGTTATAGCTCTACATTAATCAACGTTCGTGAAACAATATCACACGTTGTCACATCATTGACTTCAATATCGTAGACTGACAAAGGTATTCCTATTTTTGTCTCTTTTATATTCAAGCAAACTAATGCCACTTTCAACACTGAAGATGTATCTTTGATTTACTTTCAATACCGAGAGTATTATTTGGGAAATTAGGGAAGGGCACGTTCCCTTATGTGTATAAAATTTTGGAGAGGACTGTGCCAACTTCCCGCCATACTTTATGTGGTTTTTTTTTTCACTCACACAAAATTCGTATGACTTGAACGACGTCGTGTAACTCAAATTCAGATGTACTAACCAATTTGTAATTATCCTTTTTTAACGACGTAGATCTCCATCGATCATACGCGTAAGCATGCAGTTGATTGATAGCGGGCATGCCTCTAGCACCCTTTCCAAGTTGTTTACAGATTCATGTTTGTTCGATCACTTCAAGATATTTATAAGTAAAATTGTACGGCTATATGTTTCTTAATTTTGAACTTTGCCTACGAGATATGTCAATCAAAACCACAAAAAAATTTGCTATAGGTAACATGGAGACGTGTTGCAAAAATTAGGACTTCCAGGAAAAGAAAAGAACTGGTGATGCCAAACGCTTCCACGTGGTATAACGTGGAGATGTTATATGAGCAATGACGTTCTAAGCGTGATATTATTGCCAGCAACATTGCACTATGTCCTAGATGTGGCATGTGTTCATTTCTGAGAAGACGACATCGTACTGAAAGTGAAATTCGGACGATAATGTGAAGCTAGCAAGTGCACTATCATTGGATGTTGCAAACAAATACAGTGTTAAAAGTACACTGGTGTGCTTGGTACAAGTGCCAAAAGAATATGACTAGGCAAGCAAGTATAGCGCCCCTACGTCCAGATTACATTCTTTGACTGCTAAATAGGCAACCAACTCCATTCTCAACTTCTTAGCATCATAGTTGTGTCAATGAACGTCACTTCCACAATGAATGCCATCTCAAGAGGCAACCCCCTAATCTATTGGTTGATTGATTTTGACGAGGCTCGCATATCAAAAGACTTGGCCTCCGAACCAGTTGCAAGCATACTTACATATAATATAATGTTGAACAATTCAATTATAAAGAAGTACAACACACTCACAGAACGTGCTCATGCAAGGCTGGGCTTGTGTACGTTTGCGAGATGCTGTAACCAACATCATCAAGAACCACGAACAAGATGACCCATTTCAGCTAATGACAGAAGCGAAGACACATAGTGAACTATCACTGCAACAAAATTTAGTGAAGCCTTCAAAACAAAGAGCATTATATACATCCGACAACCACGAGTTCGTTTTCGATACAATTGCGTGATGTTGCAACATTAACATAGCGCATTGCAACATTTAAATATAATGGCCTACCTTCCAATTGATCTGAATTTGTTGATCTCTGTTGAAACTGTTGTTTTTTCTTTTCTTTTTCCCTTCTAACATGGAAACTACCAAGGAAATGTCCGTTTTAAAATTTGAGAAAAGATTTATTGATTTTGAACGACGCTTTATCTTTGAATGTTCTATGTTAATATGAATTCAACTTCATGTTTGTTCGCGCACACTTGTGCACTTGTACAAGTGGATAAAGCTACCCAAAAATTCTAGTTAATTTTATAAATGACTTACTCTTACATCACATCTCAAAACAATTTTTTGATTTTTTTGTGTCAGCACAAATTTGGCAAGATGTGTTCATTGCTCAGTATATCACCTCTTTCGACACGAAAACCATTAAGGGGCCCAATAATGAAGAGGTCAAAGTGAAGCTGGGACATGACCTTATCAGGGAAGCCCTCAATTTTCCAAAAGTCAACGCCCCCTACAAACAATACAAAACCATAAGGCCACGCGTGCAAGAAGTCTTGGACCCTGCTAAGACAATGAGCATGAGCATTCAGAGGCCCGAGCTAGCAAATCCTCACAAAGGTTCTTTACTATCCTGCTGAGAATGGCCAGAGATCCCACCCCCTCGCAAGGACTCCTAGAGAGCGGAGGAGCCACCACTCAAGAAGCAAAAAAAAAAAAAAAAAAAACTTAGGCATCATGGAGTTGCGCAGGTGCCAACTACAACAGGAGGGGAGGAAATCTTATAGAAAATCGATCAGATGTCAGAGGGGATGAACACTGTCAACCTGGGATCTCTCATGAGGACATAAGGTGACGAAGCCACCAATAAACCCCAGGGCACTCAAAAACCCCCATCTCCCCCCTGCATAATCCCCTCAAATTCGGAAGTCCAATGATTGCCAAAAAAGAGAAAAGCTTACTAGAAGAAAAGCTGCGGCAATTCACCTCACCAGCGGCTGCACAGCCATCATGTTCCCCCCCGCCCAACTCCTATTGGAGGCTCATGCAGCAGCTCTGCGTCACCAATCTCTTCAGCAACAAGAGGCTGGAGTTTTTTTAGGTCGGTGAGAACAGAAGAAGTGGGCGCCCAGCAGGGAAAGCTTCATACAGGCACACGCTGAAGCAGGAGGCATCATGCCCGATCTCAAAGCCCAGGTAACCCAACTCTTGATGAATCAAGTAAGCCATACGAGAGAAATGATGTGGCACTTGAATAAAATTATTATTTTTTGCTTGATTAAATTTCCGTACAAACATGTACCATTAAATTACTGGCAACATACACCTTTTGGGGAAGACTGCTCCCACCTCATATCCAAAAAAAAAAAAAACATCTTTGATTGTTTCATCCTCATGTAATGCCTACTGAAAACTACCTAGAGCACAGTAAATCTGGTCTAAGTTGGAGATGCGAGAAGAGGGGTAAAGGGGCGGGCGCGGGGGGGGGGGGGGGGGGGGGGGGGGGGGAATCTAGATCTTAAAGAGCAAGCCACCGTGAGCAGCAAAGAAAGGAGCAAATACAAGGGACTCCACAGCCATAAGCTTGATGAGGATGTTGAGGGACGGTCCGGACGTGTCCTTGAGAGGGTCACCCACCGTGTCTCCAATCACCGCAGCTTTGTGTGCATCTGAGCCCTTCGGACCTAGGGACCTTGCATGATCTGAAGCCCCTGCCTGCATTCACAAATGCCAAGCATGGAAGTATGCATCATCACGTGGATGTACTTTATGCCAAAGGAAACAACGCTAAAAACAACGCTAAAAACAACGCTAAAACAAGAACCGACCTCAATGTACTTCTTTGCATTGTCCCATGCACCTCCAGTGTTTGATGCAGAAATAGCCACCTACAATGCAATGAACCTTTCAGATAAACAGGATCCAAAACATAAGGGAAAAACATTATAGGCAGCAATTGGTACCTGCACGCCTGAGATTAAGGCACCAGCCAAAAGTCCTGCAAGAGTTTCTACTCCAAACAGAATGCCCACAATCAGTGGTGTCAGCATGACCAGTGCCCCAGGAGGAATCATCTCCTTGATGGAAGCATCCGTCGATATCTTTACACAAGTTGCATAATCAGGCTTGGTCAGACCCTCCATGAGGCCAGGAATCGTGTTGAACTGCCTCCGCACCTCCTCCACCATACTCAAAGCTGCCTTGCCCACACTTTTCATTGTCATAGCAGAAAACCAATAGGGTAACATTCCCCCCACAAGCAGACCAATAAAAACTCTAGCTGACAAAACGTCCACTGTGGAGAGGGAAGCACGGCTTACATAGGCTCCGAACAATGCCAAGGAGACAAGTGCAGCTGACCCAATTGCGAATCCCTGCACAATACAGCATATGCAAATTGTCGGATTGCCAAGATTAATGCGGAAGGAAGGGTTAGATCTTTAGTGTGGTATTTAGTGTGGGAACCAGTTAACCTAAGAGCTGGGTTAAGGCATCTCAAAGGGGAGGTTGTCATTAATAGAGGAATTAAGTTGACTTTAGCACCTAGTCATCGGGTGACTATATAAGTCAGTCTAAGGCTCAGTTATGAGAATCAAACATTCCATCGTGGACTCGTGAAGCCCAGCAGAGACTGCTCCATGCAACACACCCCAAGGGACTGCTCGGTGTGATGACATCCTCATGAGATGCTAGGGCTAATGTGTGAGTTGTCTCTAGATGCCTCTAGATCTCCAGCTCGGGGGTGAGCCTGAGGGGCTCTATGATTAGGTGATTCAACTGGGTTTGGCCCTGACAGGAAGACTGGCAAACTAAAAGGTGTAAGCGGCTATACCAATACATACCTTTCCAATAGCAGCAGTAGTGTTGCCAGCAGCATCAAGAGCATCAGTTCTCTCACGAATTTTATGGCTCATACCAGCCATCTCAGCTATGCCACCAGCATTATCGCTTATTGGGCCATATGCGTCAATCGCAAGGCCTGTAGCAATAGTGCTGAGCATACCAAGCGCTGCTACTGCGATTCCATAAAAGACAGCCAATGCATAGCTCACATAGATAGCAACTGCTATTGCAAAAATGGGAATGATAACAGACTTATAGCCCAAGGCTAGTCCAAAAATAACATTAGTGGCCGCTCCTGTTCTGCAGGAATCTGCCACATCTTGCACAGGTCTGCAAGCACCCCAAAAACCATTGTATTACAATGCGGATATGAACATCTTAATCTTTCCTACACAAAAGGACCACAATTAGCAGTACCTGTATGCATTACTTGTGAAGTATTCCGTCGTGTAGCCAATGATCAAGCCAGCCCAGAGTCCAACACCAACACAGAAAAACAGTTGCCTGAAATCAACAACCGCAAGGAAAAACATCGCATTACATTTCTCGTGAATTTCCAACACGATATTTGATGATTTAAGGAAAAAGATAATGAAACATTACCACCACTGCACCAGCTTGGGAGTGCCGCCCAAGTCATAAATGTGGAATGAAGTTGGAAGTGCAAGCCAGCAAATAAGGAGGATGCCGAGTGTCATCAGAACAGTTGAGATAATTAGCTGTTTCTTTAATGCAGGCTCAATTTGCTTGACATCAGTAATCTCAAAGAAGTCAGTAGCAAACAAAGTGGTGATCAAGCAGACAATAATGCCCATGGAGCTGATGAGTAGAGGAAAGCACATAGCCGTGAAATCATGATTGGTCCCAAAGGACGAGATGGAAGCTACAACCAGAGCTGCACAAGAAGACTCAGCAAATGAGCCAAACAGGTCAGAACCCATTCCTGCAATGTCTCCAACATTGTCACCTACATTGTCAGCAATAACCTGCATGATCAAGAAAAATCAACCCCAACTAAGAAAAATCAACGACAACATCAAAATTTAAATCAACCCCAACTAAGAGGATGCAAAGAAAACGTGTAATCCATACCGCCGGATTTCTAGGGTCGTCTTCCGGAATGTTCCTCTCCACCTTTCCAACCAGATCTGCACCCACATCGGCAGCCTTTGTATAGATTCCTCCACCCACTCTTCCAAAGAGGGCAACTGAAGATCCACCGAGCCCGTAACCAGTGATTGCTTCAAAAAGACCTTCCCACTCAGTCTGGTAGTACACTTTGAACAGGTTGATAGCAATGTAGAGAACCAAGAGCCCATTAGCAGCAAGCAAGAAGCCCATGACTGATCCAGATCTGAATGCAGTGATAAAAGCCTTGCCGACCCCCTTCCTGGCCTCTAAAGTAGTCCGTGCATTAGCGTAAGTGGCAATTTTCATTCCAAGGAATCCAGACAACACAGATGTCAAGACTCCGAGAACAAAGGCAGCCGTTGTGAATGCAGCAGTGATAAGGGCCGGAGTACATTGCTGTGTTGAATCGTATTCACAAGGCTGTGAAGACAGACTGAAATTCTCAACGGATCCCAGAAACAAGAAGATGATAACAGCAAAAATTCCCAAGAAGATACCAAGGTACTTGTATTCTGTCAAAAGAAACGAACTGGCACCTGCAACAAAAGCAGGCGTTAGATCTGAGGAACAGACATGCAGCAAAACAAAAATTACCACAAAGTAGCGTGGAAGAATATGCAAGAACATGTCCCAAGGCAAATGTAGACACGGAAAAGGCAAACTTTTCCACAAGACAGAGCGACCAGCAGCCTAGCAAGGTGTTTCACGCCAACACCTAGATCATTAACATCTAAAAGACGTCATTATCCAATGTTAAGGATCGCAAAATATCAAAGGGAGACAGCACCACCCTTTACTGAAGGGGTGGTAGCTTGCACTTCAGGAAGTAAGGAAGCGTAGATCACCGAGCGATTACCTTTCTTTGCGTGGTATTGAGCATAAGGTCGTGTGGAAATATGAATAAGTTAATTATCATAATCCTAAATAAACCCAATCGCTAGTCGTGATTGAGAAATGAAGTCTTAAGAGTTATTATCTATCACACGCGCGCGCGCGCGGAAGACAAAAATGGGTATTAAGGGAGGAAGAGACCTACCAACAGAGATGGCCTGCTGTATCTCGGCGCACTTGGAAACCACTTGGACTGCATCCACGCCTTCTTCGTTGTCTTCATCATCCTGGTGGAGGAGGTAGTCGCCATGCCCATTGTCGCTGCTATTACTCTTGTAAGGGGAGACGGATACGAATGATACGAGGTACCACTGGAAGAGCGCAAAGGCGATGCCGATGAGAGCTGCGATGGGGATGAGAATCTCCGTCGGGAGAGTGGTGAGGAGAGCCATGGCCAAGGCTGGCTGGATTTTGAAACCCTGCGCCCTTCTTGGGACTGCAAATTTGAAGGCCAGCTACAAGGACCTGTGCTTTCTACTCTCTGTGCGTGGTGTTCGGACTGCCCGCAGCTTGCAGGAATGCGGTGGGTAGATGTTACACACAAGCACACGCGTGCGCGCGCGCGTACTCACACGCACAACAGCATGAGAGAGACTTCATGCACTGTTCTCCAGCTTTCTATTCTCAATGCTGCATGTATATATATATTTTTATATATTAATTATACCGGTGACCTGGTTGCTTTTTCCAAATCCAAAAATTACACCCAAATTAATAAACTGACCTTCACAAACGCATGGTTTTAAACTCAAGTTAATCGTTAAACGCAGCCAATCACCTCTAATCTCACGCTCTTTCCACGATGCCGGCTATATTAAGCCATCCTTGTTCATGAATAGAATATTGCCTTTGCTAATTTTGGCATCGACGTCCTTTTGAAATTTCCCAGGATCGCAGGACCCCAAATCTAGAGGTCCCGCCAAGTTAGTGGTCGTTCAGCTAAGTGATGACCTTGATTCTTTTCGACGCTTCTAGAAGCCTTTAATAATGTAATATTCCATGGCCTTAAATGGTCCTTTTTTTGTGCTTTTATCATTGTATTCCAAACGGTCCTATTGTGCTTTTATCATTATAGTCCTGCTTTTTTATGTACTACTATGTGGATTGTATCTTCTTCTTCCTTTGCAAGGAAGTTATTGCTCACATACCAGTGGAAGCCCTACTAGCATCTAAATATACTAACATAACTTTTAAAAAAAGGATAGCATGGGACAAAAAGAGAAAGGAAGTTTCTGTCAAAGTGATTGATAAAGAGAGGGAGGGACAAAGAGAGAGCATGTTTTACCAAGAAGCAAGTAAAAGTGTGTGTGTATGTAAGTGCGCACACACACAGCATGTGCGTGAGAGACATAAACACGGTGTGTGTGTGTGTTGTGCATGAGAGAGAGAGAGAGAGAGAGAGAGAGAGAGAGAGAGAGACTCAAGTTGCTATTCCTACCAACCCACCAAATTTCAACTCATTCGGGCCATAATCTCCTATTTGTTGAAACGATAAACATGTGAATTTAGCTAGGGGATAGCACCAAAAGTGCCACATAATTGGCTCCTTTTACTAGGGATCTCTTACATGACTTTGCAAGCATAGCTAATTATTCCCCATTCAAAAAGATGAATGAGACCTTGTTAAATGCAATATGATCACATAAAATGAGTGTGTCATGAAAAGCATCTACTACTAAATCCTTATTCTTCGCAACACATTGCATTTAACAAGGTTGTCCTTGGGGTCTCCTCTCCCTTGCATGCAAGTGCACATAGAGGAGGGGGAAGAGGGGATGGGAGGCACGTGCTCAAGTCAAGAAAGAAGAAGATGGACATATCCAACCTCACTTCTTCTCCCTTTTTATATAGGTTTTATAGTTTACACTTGATGGGACCAATTTTGTAGATAAATAAATAAATAAATTTCCATCTCCAAGATATGATAGGAACGGCAAACTTTGATCCATTGAATTTTGTGTGCTACTGATCAATCGAGCTTTTTGTCAAAAGGGTTGTTTGTTGGAATACATTCTTGAATTATATAACGCAAAAATTTAAAAATCAACTCCCACCTCCTTACACCATGTTTTGTATTTTGCTTTTAATCTCATAGCATTATTGTCACCCCACCATTTCACCCACGCAAAGAAGGTTCTCTATAAGATCAAATATTTTTCCTTGTGAGATAAGTTACTAGAAAGCATTTCATGTGCACAACATAGGGTTCCCCATCACATCCTTCATTTTGCAACAACATATCCAAGGGGACCCCCCTTTCCCCTTGTACATGTGTGCAGGATCATGCGTGCATCCGTGCACACACACACACACACACACACACACACACAGACAAAGTAAGAAGAAACAAAAGAAGAAGAAGAAGATAACCTAGATTATTTCCCTTTTTATAAAGGTTTATAGTGTACACTTAATGGGATTTTGTTAATCAGCTCTCCTTACTCGAGGTAGGGTAGGAAACGTGAAGTTTGTGACCCATAAAATTTTGTATATTATTATTTCATCAAGCTTTATGCGAACAAACTTGTTGGGTATACATGTTTGAATCACATACCTGAAAAGTTTAAAATTCAATTCAAATTTCCTTGCATCATGTTTTTTATTTTGCTTTTAACTGCATGGCAATATGGTCACCAACACCCACCCCACCCTTTCCCCCACACAAAGAAGGCTCTCCATCACACCCAAAGGTTTGTCCTTCTTGATAAGTAGTTGGTAGAAAGCATTTCATGTGCACAAAGGGTCCATCACATCAAGGGCCAACCCTTGACAGTGTTATTGTTGATCAAATGAAAGTGTAGCAGCCTGATGCAATGTTAGATCTAAAACAGTACATTAAAAAAAAAGGGTGTTTTATGTGTATAAAAATTAAAAAAGTATTGGGTGTAGATCTCTTCCTAACAAAAGGGAGAAGAATGTTACATCATTCTTAGGAAAAGTTCCTTTTTCATTATGATGAAAATTTGTCCCTAGCAATTGTAGATGGGAAGTAAAGGCTCTTTCTCATTATTACTAATCCTTAAGCACAAGGTACTAATCCTTAAGAACACATCACATGAAAGAAAATGATTATCTTTCTTATTTATGCTAGTGGGCTATTAGTTCTTATGTTTCAAGTCACCAAATTGAAATGATATATGCTTACTCCAAGTAGAGAGAGAGAGAGAGAGAGAGAGAGAGAGAGAGAGAGAGATAATCTTGTAAACTTATATCATTCACACAAACTTTTTAACCAATTTTTCATATTGTTTGATGGGCTCACCTTATGTAAGAGAAAACCTTTTTGGACTATTACATGAATCATTACATCTTACTTTTAAAACCATCATTTATCTAGTCATTCTACCATTCGTACTCAAGTGTAATTATTACTAAGCTTAACAAGATTTTATTTTCTCACATTTATACTTTCTTCCCTATCATTTCAGCCTCCTTTGAGTTCTTTCCAATGTTTCCTTCCCTGCCTCTATCTTACCCTCATATCATCACACATCCAAGAATTATAGCTTCATAGTATTCACTCATTATTCAAAAGCCTTGTCTCACCATCTATAGAGCATTATATTTGAGTGTCTATTTATTATCATGACACTTGTAATAGTATAATTTATCCTTGACAACTTGCATCCAACTTCAGGAATGGTGCATCTGTAATTCCAAATTCTTGAGAATGCCATGAGATTCATAAAATGATAAGTCACAATAAGACATATTATTAACCTGGTCAATATAGGGGCACTACATAGTTTTAAGTGTTTCATAAAATGGCAAGAAGTCACAACAAGATATATTGTAACTTGATTCATAAAATAACAAGCCACAATAAGACGTATTGTTAACATGATCAATAAAGGGGCAAGTGGCATTGCCACACATGAGAGTAGCTACACTAATGTACCGATAGGTTATAAGTAGAATATTGTTAACCACTCTGCCAATTAACATGGTTTCGCCCACCCGTCCTACTGTAAGGTGCTTCACCATCTTACCCACATGGTTTCGCCCACCTGTCCTACGTAAGGCGCTTACCCACCCGTCCTACTGTAAGGTGCTTCACCATCTTACCCACATGGTTTCGCCCACCTGTCCTACGTAAGGCGCTTACCCACATGTAATCAAAACGTATTCTTTGTAAGATGGCACTGGAATCTATGAAGTGTCCTTACCCCGTGCTTAATGCTAAATAGGGAAGTCATAAACTTCATGTATATACTTGCTTAAGGCTACAAATAGTGGCCATAGACCATCAAGTGTAAACATTAGTCATTTATAATTATGACACTTTAAGTGATACACAATCATGCCCTTGCGAGATAGAATACTTATGATCTCTCCCTACTCTCTTGCTTGTGTTTATTAAATCCTTCCATAGCTAGATGGTACATGCATAGGTAGGTTTGATTGAAGGATCTCTCTCGCTTGAGCTTCTTCCCTCTATTCACCCCTTGGGAGATTCATCCATAGTGTGGGGATCTTCATAGTGTAGGGATCTTCACTTTGCATCCATCTAGGTGGATAGATCTCCTTCTCCACACAAATGGTGATGGAGCATTCTAGTGTGACAACAAAGTGAGGATGTGAAGGATGGGCTAGCTCACCCACATCAAGGAGTTACATTTTGCAAAGATCCCAATGACACATATTTTGACATAGGTAATGAAAGCTCTAGTTCTTGAAGATATTTGGCACCACCCTCACCTACGTCCCTAGCCTTAGGACATAAGCCAGAGATGCAACATGAGAAACCTACGAGATGTGACATGAGCCTAAGGGTTGTTGCACCTAATATTATAATGAGCGAATTAAACTACCTTGAAGATTTGTAAGGTCATACCCATGTTCCCAGAAGATTTTCTTTTCATAAAATATATACCTACCTCATTTTCTAAGGATATTTCTTGTCATTTTTAATATTGAGCATTAAGGCCTAATTATTCTTAGTAATTGTTCACCAACCCTATCTAAGCATGGGGCTAATATCGTTTGAAAGGGGAAGGGAGGTTACCAAACCCACATCACTTCGAATCTTGTACCTAACCCATCTCAATCCCAATGTCATTCCTTATAGTGACACATGCTACATGTCAAGATTGTCATTCCTTATAGTGGCACATGCTCAAGTGTAGATTCGAGCATGCTTACAAGTATTGTCCCAAGACAATGATGACAATTTCCCCAGTGTGACAAAAGCATCACTTGAACATTTTGAAGTTAGCCGCCATGAATCCTATTCGTAGAATTCTCCTGAAAATATAGGTAGGAAAAGAGAGTGTGTACTAATAGGAGCAAAAAACCATTCCAAATGAGTCTTAATTTGTTGAGTGTATAGGGAGGACTAATTCCCCGCCGTTAATGCCATTACAAGGAAACAACCAAGGGAACATTCAAGGCTGCGCAAGCAAAAAGATCATGCTTCAACCTTGAAGCAAGTAGCTAAGAATCTAGAGGTGTGAGCCCCAAAGGCTAGTGTAGCCCGTAAAAAGGCTAAAGGACAAGAAATAGAGGTCCAAAAAAAGAATACATCAAAGAGCATAACAATGTACGATCAACTATCCAAAAGAAGAAGGCATCAAAGAGCACAACAATGTATGATCAACTATCCAAAAGAAGAAGACATCAAAGAGCACAACAATGTATGATCAACTGTCAAGGACAATGATGTCATGTGACCATAGAAAGTAGTTTGAACGAGAGCTCCAATGTTACCTCTCTTGCAAAATTTGTCTATTGCTCAAGCTAGCTCTTCATGAAGAGAAGACACCGAATAACACTAACTCCCTCAAAAACTAAAAGAGTATCCCAACCAGAAAGGGAGTGAGTGAAAGAAGTCCAATATCCTAAGCTAAAGAAAGTCAAGCGCTAGAAGCTCAAGGCTTCTATAAAGGGAACCCCTACATTTTGGTCCCAAGGTTAAAAGAACCCACACCACAAATCCTCTGCACCAACGTCATCCCCAAATCCTAAAAAAGAGTGGAGAGTAATGGCTAACCGCCTCTACACCACCTCCAAAGAAGTTGAAAGATCCCCTAGACACCAAGTAGTGGGCTACCCTCTACTCATTAGCCATCATCGCCCTCTAAAGAAGTTGAAAGATCCCCTGGACACACCAAGTAGTGGGCTAACCTCTACTCACATGAGCCAACACCACCTCCAAATAAGTTGAAAGATCCTCTAGACACAAAGAAACAAGAGGAAACACCAAGTGCATGTGCAGTGGCCCTACCTTTTTTCACTTTCATCAAAGAAGAGCCACTCATGGTTCTAAACCCCCAAGAGATCTATGCACCAACTTCCTTATGTGACCACCATGAAAACTTAAGGCATAAAGGGATCACCAAGGTCCCACAACACCTTTGTGAAACACCAAATTACCAAGCCAAGCAACACCAACTTACCAAGCCAAGGTTCACGACCAAGTGTACCAATAAAGTTGGCGGCCTTCGTCATTGAAGAGCAAGTAATGTTCAACCCTTGCTCAATGAGCTCACATGGTAATCACAGAAGCCATAGCCTTATTTATACGTATGCAACATAGCAATCCCTATCAACTATACATACTTATACTTGGGAATCAAAATAAAACCTCTCTCTATGTCCACACATGCACACACACACACACATAAAACCACATAAAACCGCACACACACACCCCTATCTAAATTTAAAAAGATAGGGGCTGTCTACACACTTGTTGCACTCATGCTCAGGCACCCTCTCACTAATCCCCTCTAACCCCTTTTTAAAATTTTCCCCTATCTCCTATTTTTAACCCCTCTCCTCATATTTAAACCTCTTTCCATTCCCACCATCCCCCCCCCCCCCCAAATTCTTAATCCCTTGCTATTTTTTAGCCCCATGTGGTCCAATTTTTTCCTTGCTTTTAGTGCCCCACTTTTTCACCCAACCCCCTATTTCTATCTAACCCCACTTCTCAGCCTACCCGTGAGCTCCTTTTCCTTAACCCAAGTGGCCCTTACTCCCCATTTTTAAACCCCTCATCTATCCTTAGTTAATCAATAATCCCCTCCCTCCCTACCCTCCTAAAACTCGCTTTAAAAAAACCCAAGCTCATTTTTTCTTTTATTTATCATTATTAATATTTATTATTAATTAATTATAATATTTTATTTTATTTTCAAACAAATTTTTTTGAAAAGGAATTTATAACTTTAACAAAAAAAGGCCATATGTATACCACACACTCAGTTGCATGCACCTATTGCCTGTGCCCACACACACTTGCCCGCACCCACACACACATGGTTACACCCGATCACACATGCATAATTATTTGTCCACTCATCCACACACACGTATGTGTCCACATGCATGCGTGTACACATACTTTCTCTCTCTCTCTCTCTCTCTCTCTCTCACACACACACACACACACACCCCACTCTACCTCTCTCTCTCTCTCTCTCTCTCTCTCTCTCTCTCTCTCTCTCACACACACACACACACACACACACACACACACACACACACACACACGCACTTGCTCACTCATTCATGCATACACACACTCACACACATGTTTGTCGATTTCCCCACACATGCTCTCATACACTGGCACTTGCCTAACCACTCATGCACACACACACACACTTGCCCACCCCTTCATGCATACACATGTGATGGAGCCTTCTACTTTGGAGCCTTCTAGAAAGCGCATTATGATCGTCCATGCCATCCACGTCTCGTGGGCATCACCTTTGAATATCTGTCACTACTTGCCTAGGCTTTGTCTTCTTAGATCTGGCCTTGTGACTTCAAGATAGGTGTAATGATCTTGCTTCATTGAGTTTAATTAACCTTATTTAAGGTTATTAAAAGGCTTCATTGAGTTTAATTAACCTTATTTAAGGTTATTAAAAGGCTTTTAAAGGCTTCAATCCAAGTACATTAAAGGCTTTTAAAGGCTTCAATCCAAGTACATTAAAGGCTTTTAAAGGCTTCAATCCAAGTACTAGTGTGTGTGAGTGAAGTGAGGTGAGAGGAGGGACGAGGACCCGTAGTGCAACGTGACTGTGTGACAACACTCGTGGGAGACACTGTGGAATTGCTTCTCAAGGAGTTGTAGAGCTTGGAGACCTCAAGGGTTATGAGCTCGGCCATTGGAAAGATCCTCATGACAGGTTCACCAGGTAATCTCTTTTTGGATGTGTTTCAAGGAGGGTTAGGGTGAGCCATAACATTTTTTGCACCGTTGTCGGGGAGCCATCCCTTAGCTTTTTCCATCGTTTTGCCTCTAATCTACGCATAACCCATTGCCCATTATCTTGATTAACGGTTTCCCATGAAAAAGATGTGGATTTGATGGTGATTTGTGTGAGATTTGATGTAGAATAGCTCTCTTTTTTATTTTTGAAAAGAATGTTTTTTGCTTAACTTTTAGATTAATTTATTGTTTTTGTTGCTTTTGTGGTTTTTTCATGTTCTTAGGGCTTACACATAGTTTGTATTAGGCTTAGTTTGCATCCAGTACATCAAACAATGTAAGAGAATATAATTTTTAGTGAATGTTAGCTCTCTTTAGTGTTAAACATAGAATTAAGATCATTAATTTTAGTTTAATTATGTATTTGTTGTTGAAATTGTTTGGAATAGAGTGTTAGCAAGCATTAGGAGTAGCTTAATCTTTCAAAAAAAATTTAAACCATCAAAAAAACCTTGAATTTGACTAATTTCTCTTAATGGACTGGTTTTTGTCATTACGGGTGATTAATCTTGTTCAAATGGCCAAAAATTTAGGCCAAAATACCTAATCACATTAATTTTTCATCAATTGGAGAAATTTGACTCTCTTTGCTTAATTTTACCTTAAAAGAGGAGACCATAATTAAGAGTCTAATTAATCTCCTATTTTAGATTAATTTACACAATTTTTGATATACAAAGATTAGCATTCCCTTGCCCTATCCAATGATGTGCTCAATTGTGTGAATTAATTAGGCATTAGTGGTTAATTAGAGTCCTTGATTAGTGTAAAAGAGAGAAAGATTAGTGAAAGGATTAATCTTTAATCCTTTTTTTATATAACTCATTAAGGCTAATGAGAGCATTCAATGAGTAGATGCTCATGAGTTGTCAAAATTGTCCATTTTGGGGGTCATTATGAAGGGTGTAAGGGGTGTCATTTTAAAAGGTTGACTTTTTTTATTCCCACTTACTTTTTTGGGGAAATTCCCATACCCCTTTCATTTTAAATTCAAAAATATTTCCCCCAAAAAAGAAAAATTCGTATTTCTCACTAGACTCCCAAAAAAAAAGGGTGGACCGTAAAAAGCCAGGTTGTGAAAAGCCAGGCCGTGAAAGTCCGATCGACCGTGAAAGTCCAGGCCGTGAAAGCTCAGGCCGTGAAAAATTCTGGTGTGAAAAAGTTCGACGTGAAAGTCCGGCCGTGAAAGTTTAGAACGTGAAAGCTCAGGTCATGAAAAAGTCCGGACGTGAAAGTTCAGGCCGTGTGAAAAGTCAGACGTGAAAAACAAAATCAAATTTAATATTCCATGAAGACTGCTTTCACAGCGTGAAACCTTAAGGTTTCATAGCGTTTTTTTTAATAATCGGATTTAATATTCCGTGAAGTCCAGTTCATGACGTAAACTATTTAACGTTTCACGGCATGAAAACCTAAGGTTTCACGGTTTTTTAAAAAAAAAAATCAGATTTAATATGGCGATATGGAATTTACATTCCATGTTACCCTAGATTCCCTTGAGTATGATGTCATCCTTGGCGGAACTTAGATAGGTGAATCGTTGTATTCACTAGATGAATCCATGCAAACAGTCACCTTGAACACTCCTGCAGAGCAGGCAATGTACAATTGCTATTAACGGGAGGAAGAAACCTTGCCAAAGCTGGAACTTCCAACGTATCTTACTGAAAAGACCCCTAGGATTTTGGTTGGATTGGAAATTGTAAATAAAATCACCACAGCTCAAGCACAGCTTTATCCAACACGAGAACACAATCTCATGACCCTAGAGCTATGGGATTTGTTAGGTCAACAACACTCACGGCCCATCCTGAAAGGATTACCTTTACACAAGACTTGAACATGCCATGTTTAGGGTACTTTGAACATACAATGTATATTGAAACTAACCCCCTTACTTGCAAGTTTTTTGTGGTTGAGTATGTGTTGGAAGCAGATTTGATCTTGGGGCATAAATGGACTATTGCTGCCTAAGCACCACTGTGCTTTGCTCTAGTGATAGAGTCATCATGATGGTCAATGACAAAAAGTTGACAATACCATACTGCAAGAAAGAGGATCCAACTTTAATGGACATCTATGATGCTGAATGCAAAAGGATACACGCCTTTCCACAAAAGCCCCTCTACACAATGACCTACCATCTACGTCGTCAACCGACTCCGATAAAGCATCTACTCCTTCAACCCCATCCTCACCTATGAAATTCGATGCCAAAACCTCGCAATTAGCAGTTATTCCAGAAGAAGTTCCCACAGCCACGCCATCTATCTCTAACAAGGAACTCAAAGGAAAGACCCTAGAACCTATGCATCTTCATCGACAAACCTCACCAAAGGAGACAACCACATGCTCAAAGGCCTCGTCTCATCAATAGCCACTCCACAAGAGACTCTAATCTCATCATCATCAACAATGCCCATGAGTCTCAAACTTACAACCTCAGTGCCAAACCAAAGTCAAGGAGGGTCCCAAACCTTTCACATCAACCCAAAAGAAAACTCCACCAAGACTACCACAATCACGATATCTTAATAGTATCAAAATGTGGGTGGAGAAGCACAGCTACTTGTAGCTCAAGGCTACTATGAAGGTGCCAATCAAATTTGGGTGCCTCGACACTCAAAACCTCTTCTTGCTCACGCAACACTCAGAGGCCAAGGAAAAAGAAAAGTACTCCACAACACCGTCCACAAAAGCCTATGTGAGTTCCTCAAAGAACTCCACCAATGCAACAAGTGTGGGTACCAAAAGCAATACTGCACACACAAGGGTACTACCAAAGAAATACCAAAGCCGCCCAAGCGCATCACAAAGTCCCCTAAGCTTACACAAATAAGAAAGCCTCAACACCAAGCACATCGGCCACCGATTTACAATGTTCATCAAAGATGGGTGCCTGTCAATGTGCTTCAACAACAAGGTTACTATGATGGTAATTCAATCATATGGTTGCCAAAATCGAACATCCTCATCATTAACAAAAATCTACGTACATCTTTGGATGGGGGGACCATGTTGGGTGAAATTCCAGTTCATGGTATGACCAATCAACCTAAATTCCCTTAATAGGTACATGCACCAATGTTGTCATTAATGGTTCCATTTCCATTCTATTTGACAACCCATCCTCTTCGATAAAGTGATCAACCCTCTCAACAATAACATCTTCACATGTATGTGTCATGAGAATATATTTTAAGTCCTCTTTAAGAATATTATTTTTCCCTCTTGAGTAATTTGGGGACGCCTAGGTTACTCTTGCGTCATGCCGGCTAGGTTAATATCGTGGGTGACACCACTATAAATATTAATACGTGCGGTATATGACGTATGCTTGGGGCCGTCTATGATTATTTCAGTTAGGTTTGTATGACACGGTGATTCCTGGGGTACTTACGCCGCCTGGTAGTCATGAGTTGGTGATGGTTTGTGCCTGTTTAATATTTATGGGATTAATTTAATTATTAATTGAGCTTATATTTTCAGGTGATGAAGATTACGAGGATTGATGAATAATGTCGAGGAAAATGTTTTTTATGCGCCTCATATTTATTTTTACAAGCGTAGCTTGTAACCTTAGTAGTTGATTTTTCCATTTTGATACATTGGAAAAAATACATTTATAATGTTGAATTTATTAAAGCCTAAAGGCTTTACCCTAGCCCCAATTTTTGGGACACTCTATTTTTGTTGTGGAAGAGTGTCATGCTCTCTAAAAGCACACTTTGTATATTTTTGGGGCTATGGCCTATTTTTTGGTTGAAAGCTAATAAAAATACTCTTGTGTGGGGGAAGGCCACGCACAAGGGGGGGGGGGGAAGATTGCACCCAGCGTATTTGTCTTGGAGCTAAGTATTATGTTTACTATGTTTTTGTTCAATTTATTTGATTTTGTTGAAACCTGTAAAGCATGTGTTTTCATGGTTGAATTTATGTGTTGAATTTCTCAAGTGTTCCACAAGCTATCCTAGAGAACGATTCCGTTTTTAGTGGTATCAGAGCTTGGGCTAGGAGATTTGTGGAAAGGTGGGAAAGGACTTCATCAACACAACTCTTAAGAAAGTTGCAGGCTTTTAACCGGTGGGAAAAGAAGGGTTTGTGGTCTTTAACCAAAAATTCAAATTCTCAAACTAGCTCTACTTCTCAAACCCACTAACCTCTTCCCAAAACCATTCTTCTTCATCAAAAAGTGGTTTTGCTCAAGGCTCCATGAATTTCAAATCTGATCGTACAGATGGATTCCCCATGGCCAAAAACCTCACCTGCCCTGCTCAGAATTAGAAGAGGTTTAAGCTGCAAAAATCCTATAATTGGCGGTCTGCATGTTTGTGAGCAACTAGCTTTGTAAATTAATAAAAAAGAAGCCAAAGCGATGTGCCGATTTGCAGCCTCACGGGCGAAAAAACGTGAGAAGAAGACCACCAAAAATCAATTGCTACTAATTACTTAATCTCAATTAAGCCAAATCCTCAACTTAACCCAATTCTACTTTTCCCAAGCCCAATGCATGTCACATCAACTTTTGGAGCTTTCACACTATCTATTTTCCTATTTCAAGGAAAATTCCAAAGAATTGCATTTTTCAGATTTTTGGGTGCAGAAAATTTATTTTTCAGGACTCAAAGAGGTAAAAAGGCCAAATAAATGCCAAAAAATTCTAAAATAATTTCTAAAAAATTCTAAAAATTCTCAAAAATTATTACAGAGGTTTGGTCAAGTTTTTAGAATTGTTTGAGCAGTGTTCAAGATGTAGAAAATTATTTCTTCAGCATTTCGATTTGCCCAAGTCTCCTAAATCACTCGGAATTCCTCGGGACTTGTGCGAAACGAATGGAATTCGACCCAACCATTGAACCAAAGTCTTTGTTTAGTTTCAACACAAATCGAATTACGGGAGAATTGAGATAAGTACAATCATTTGCTTTATTTACATACATCAAATAATATCAATTTTACTTATTTACATGCATGAGCACTATGGCAAATTTTTCTATTTTACCTTCAATTCAAGAGCAACTCCAATCTCTACAACAACAAATTGTAGAAGAGAGAGAGATGCGAATTGAATTGGAGCGACAGCTCACGAGTCGAAGGCGTAAGCATGACTCTGTCATCTTATGATGACGAAGACGACATCATCCAAAGAGCTGTCAATGCTACACTTCAAGCACAAAATTCACGGAAAGATTCTAAAATCAGTCGTCGTAAAGCTTTTTCATTTCAGAATTATGATGGCAAGAAAGATGCTCAAGTCCTTTTGGCATGGCTTAGTCAATTGGATTACTTTTCGGGGGAGAAATTTTTCGAGAAGGACAAGATCAAATGTGCGGCTAATCACATGGTGGATAGCGCAGCTTTATGTGGTGGAGCGTCATCAAGCAAGGACGTGACAAACCGGATTCATGGAAAAGGTTTCAAAGGCTAGTGAAAAAGCATTTCTTACCTTCACAATTTAAATCTAAAGCTAGGCATCAATGGGATACATTGCATCAACTTGAAAAAGAAAGCATGTCTCAGTATGTGGAGAAGTTTTGGAATACATTACTACAGGTACAGGTTGTGGAGAAAGTCAATGAGAAGGACCAAAAGAGGAAATTCATTTCGGGCCTTAAGTCTACAATTAGGGCCGATGTGAATATGTTTAGACCTCATTCACTTTCTACAGCTATATCTTTGGTAACAAATTCCGAACGCAAAAATGGTTTTCCTAGAGAAGCCAAGTCATTTGAGAGTAACCACTCTAAACCTTTTTCTAAACCTTTTCATGCTTCAAGAAATTTTCATAAGCCAGGGTTTGACAAAGGCAACGAGATGGTCAAAGGCGAATCAAATTCAAAGAAAGTCAACGGTGGCAAAGGTCCTCCAATCAAATGTTTTCGATGTCATAAAGAAGAACATATAGCACCAAATTGCCCAGAATGTGCAAAGAATCCGACACCTGCGGCATGAGTCAATATGCTTGAAGGGGACGACAATGAAGATGAATCGCTCAAGCAAGAGGGTAACTCTGACCCCGACTATTCAGAAGCAGAAGGTAATCCTCAAGCTCATTCGCTACTCAAAATAAAAGGAAAAATTAATGAGCATGAAGTTATTGTTTTGCATGACGATGGTAGCACTCATGACTTTATTTCTGAAAAGACAATTAGAGTCACCTACACATTATAGAGTCAAAGCTGCATTTACTGGAACCAAGCATAATTGCATGCAAGAGGTGAAAGGTTTAACTTTAAGCATCAATTCCTTAACAGAAAAAAAGGATTTCTTAGTTGCACCTTTACAAGGCGTAGATGTAATATTGGGTATGCCTTGGAGACATATGTACAACCCTATTATAGACTATGATACACATAGAATTTGTGTAAGGAAGGACAATGAAAATATTTTCCTCCAGTCAAAGGAGAGATGAGCCCTTTATTGAGTCATACTCAAGCAAAGCGAGCTCTTAGGAAAAGGGAGAAGACTTATATGGTTTGGGTTAACCAGCTTAGCGCTGAGTTTAACACAACTTGATCCTTATATCCCCAAATTCAGGGATTGTTTTATGGAAGATTTACCTCCAGGATTACCTAAGTCTAGGCCTGAAGACCATAGTATTGACTTATTGCCAGGCAACTCTCCACCTTGTAAAGCTCCTTATAGAGTCAACAATTTAGAGCAAAAAGAAATCCAAAAACAAATCGAGGATTTGTTAGAAAGAGACCTTATTAGACCTAGTAGTTCACCCTTTGGAGCTCCAGTCCTTCTTGTTAAGAAGAAGAATGGAACTTTCCGAATGTGTGTTGACTACCAAGCATTGAACAAAATCACTGTCAAGAACAGATACCCTATCCCTAGGGTAGATGACTTACCTTATAAGCTTAGAGGTTCAAAGGTCTTTAGCAAAATTGACTTAAAGTCTGGTTATCATCAAGTATGCATGACTGAGTCAGACATATTCAAAACTACATTTAAAACCCAGACTGGCCATTATGAGTTTTTGGTTATGCCATTTGGTTTGACCAATGCTCCAGCTACATTCAGTCGTATGATGAATCGCATTTTCCTAAAGTTTCAAAGCTTTGTTGTGGTGTTCTTTGATGATATTCTTGTTTTCAGCGAGAATCGTCAAGAGCATGAGCAACACTTGGAGCAAGTGTTTAACCTTTTGAGAGAAAATGAATTGTATGTCAATCTTGAAAAGAGTTCTTTCTTTTAAAAAGAGATTGAATACTTAGGCCATATAGTGTCAGCTGAAGGAATCCGTGTGGATCCTAAGAAGATTGAGTGTATAGCCTCTTGGCCTACACCTCGAGACATTCATGACCTTAGATCTTTTCTAGGTCTATGTAGTTACTATAGGAAGTTTGTCAAGAATTTCGCTTATATTGCACATCCTTTGACGGAACTTCTCAAGAAAACTACATTTTTTCATTGGACCGAAAGTCAAGATAAATCTTTTCTACTACTCAAGGATGCATTAACTCATGCACCGGTTCTTACACTACCTGACTTTCAAAGACCATTCTTTGTGGTAGTAACTGATGCTAGTGGCAAAGGTTTTGGTGCTATGCTTATGCAAGACAACCATCCTATTGCCTATGAAAGTCGAAAGCTAAAACCTACTGAAACAAATTATAGTACATATGACAAGGAATTAGCAGCAGTTGTGCATGCCTTGAAGATTTGGAAGCATTACCTAATGGGTTCCGAATTTCTTATCAAGACTGATCAAAGCATTAGGCATTTGCTTTCGCAACCCCTTATTTCAGATAGGCACATCAAATGGGCATCTTTCATACAAAGTTTCCAACCCATGATTCAATACCAACCTGGAAAGGAAAATGTTGTTGCCGATGCTTTAAGTAGAAGCCACATATCAACAACATTTTCGCTATTGAAAGTGAACCATTTGTACTTATGAAGTAGATCCAGATTTTTCTGAGATATGGATCAAATTGCGTGAAAACAATTGGACACCTCAAGGAAATTATTCTCATAATGATGGCTATCTTTTCTTTGAGAAAAGATTATGTGTTACTCAACCCTATAGACAACTTGTCTTGGAAGAGATGCACCAACCACCATTCATGGGACATAGAGGAGTTTCCGCAACACTTCAAGTAGTTTCTCGAGAATTCTTTCGGCCTCATTTGAAAAATGATGTAGCAAAATTTGTAGCTAAGTGTAACATTTGTCAAGCAATTAAAAGCTACAAAGGCAAAGCTTTGGGATTGCTTATGCCTTTACCCATTCCAAACCGACCATGGGAAACAAGTGTCTATGGACTTCATTACAGGCTTTCCTACTACTTCCAGTCATCATGACATGATTTGGACAATAGTGGACAGGTTTAGTAAGCAAGCCTATTTCATTTCATGTAAAAAGACACTGACTTCTCAGCAAGCTGCGACCATATTTGTCAAGCAAATCTTTGTTCATCATGGTCTACCCAAAGTGATAGTTTTTGATAGAGATTCTAAATTTTGTAGTCACTTTTGGATTGCTCTTTTCTCAAACTTAGGCACTAAGTTAGATTTTTCTACGGCTTTTCATCCTGAATCAAATGGACAAACCGAAGTTACGAATAGCACTATCTTGGATATGCTTAGAGCCTATGTTTCCCAGCAACCTAGTTCATGGGATAAGTACATACATCTACTCCAATTTGCTTATAATAATACTCCTCATTCTGCTACTGGTCGAGCACCATTTGAGATTATCTATGGTAGAGCTTTGCCTATTCCGGCTACTAGACTCTCCCATAAGATTGAAGCTGCTAACCAATATACTCGAGACTTTGATCGCATTTTATCTGAAGTGCGTGATTGTATTGCAAGAGCTCAAGAGAAGTATACATTTCAAGCAAATAGGAAGCGTAAAGATTTTTCATTTCAAGAAGGTGATTATGTACTTTTGAGAATTGAAAAGAGACGATTAAAGAGTGTGGAAAAATTCCCTACAGTTAAACTTGCACCTAGATACTATGGACCATTTAAAATTATTGAAAAGATTAACGATGTGGCCTATAGACTAGAGTTGCCATCTAATTGGAATATCCACAACTCTTTCCATATTCATCTCGAAACCCTTTCGCGGAACACTTCTTTCTCACCCAATTTATGAGGAACCACCTCTTGTTGAAGGAGAGGAAGAAGTCTTAGTAACTGATGCTATTATTGATCAAGAGACGACGACAACAAGAACTGGGAACCAATACATCAAATATCTTTTGATATTCAAAAACCATCCTCAAGAAGATGCAAAATGGATGCCCGAGAAATTTTTCCGAGCTTATCCTGAGATCCTTCGTTCTTTTCAAACCCAACAAACCTGCAATTGAGGGCAATTGCAAACTCAAGCAAGAGGGATGTCATGAGAATATATTTTAAGTCCTCTTTAAGAATATTATTTTCCCCTCTTGAGTAATTTGGGGATGCCTAGGTTACTCTTGCGTCATGTCGGCTAGGTTAATATCGTGGGTGACACCACTATAAATATTAATACGTGTGGGGTATATGACGTATGCTTGGGGCCGTCTATGATTATTTCAGTTAGGTTTGTATGGCAGGGTGATTCCTGGGGTACTTACGCCTGGTAGTCATGAGTTGGTGATGGTTTGTGCCTGTTTAATATTTGTGAGATTAATTTAATTATTAATTGAGCTTATATTTTTAGGTGATGAAGATTACAAGGATTGATGAATACTGTCGAGGAAAATGTTTCTTATGCGCATCATATTTATTTTTACAAGCGTAGCTTGTAACCTTAGTAGTTGATTTTTCCATTTTGATACATTGGAAAAAATACATTTATAATGTTGAATTTATTAAAGCCTAAAGGCTTTACCCTAGCCCCAATTTTTGGGACACTCTATTTTTGTTGTGGAAGAGTGTCGTGCTCTCTAAAAGCACACTTTGTATATTTTTGGAGCTATGGCCTATTTTTTGGTTGAAAGCTAATAAAAATACTCTTGTGTGGGGGAAGGCCACGCACAAGGGGGGGAAGATTGCACCCAGTGTGTTTGTCTTGGAGCTAAGTATTATGTTTGCTATGTTTTTGTTCAATTTATTTGATTTTGTTGAAACCTGCAAAGCATGTGTTTTCATGGTTGAATTTATGTGTTGAATTTCTCAACAAGTGTTCCACAAGCTATCCTAGAGAACGATTCCGTTTTCAGTATGCCCCTCAAATCTTCACATGTGTGCCCCTCAAATCTTCTCTCAAGCAAAGTGGAAAATAGTGCCCCTCAAATCTTCACATATGTGGCCCTCAAATCTTCTCTTAAGCAAGTGAAAAATGTCAAGGAAAGAAAAAAAGAGTGTCAAAGAAGAAAGAAGTGAGTTGGAGGACATATCATGAAGTGGAGGAGAACACCCATGGGCATAGTTTCATCCCACACAGCACTTGTAATAATTTTTTTTAAAAAAAGAGTCAATCAAATTAGGGAGTTGGAGGATATATCAAAAAGTGGAGGAGAACACACATGGGCACACCTACAACCACCCACACAACTTATGCAAAACACCTGTAATAATTACTAAGGATTCCACACTTTACATATACATTTTCATGTACATCTTGCATGAATAGGCACTCATAAAATTGCTAGAACTTTCACCAAGCCTTGTCCAATCATTGATAACCATCTAGGTATATCTTTGGGGATTGGGTGGCCATAGTGGGTAAAAGCATATTCCATGGTACGACCCATTGCCTAGATCCCCTCCTAACTCTTCAAGAATATAGATCCTTACCTTCTTCATTGTCCATGGTATAACTCATTTCCTAGATCCCCTCCTAACTCTTTAATAATATAGCTCTTACCTTCTTCATTGTTCTCTTCCTTTATTTTATAAATAACATAACAAAAACCTCACCATCTAGATCACCTCCTAATTCTTCAAGAATACAGCTCTTACCTTCTTCATTGTTCTCTTCCTTTATTCACCTAGATCCCATCCTAAATATTCAAGAATATAGCTCTTACTTTCTTCATTATTCTCTTCCTTTATTTACAAACAACATAACAAAATGGTCACCACCTAAGATGTAACAAGCAATGAAGAAGCCTAATCTCTAGTGTCATCTCCTAAGATTTGGGAACCATACATTGCCACGCCAAAGAGTTTTAGATGACCATCATGCATAGCCAATCAAATGAAAGTAGTCTAGGTGCATGAATCTTCAAATAAAATCCATGGCCCCTCTTTCATTATCTCTCTTTCATTATACTGGCTGCCCAAACCACTTACAACCTTAAAGATGAGGCCTTACATCAAGCATTTCTAGGTCAATACTACACCACCTCAACAAACTTCCTACCTCAAAGTGCCAACAAATATTATCTCCAACAAATCCCAAAAGCACATGGATTGGTCTCATGCTAAAATTCACTAGATAACTTCACCGAATACATTTATAACCATCCATACTTCTCCGAATTTGGCAACATCTTCACTTACCAAGTATGGTAATGTAAGGAAGGGGGTATGTTAATTTCTCTGGCAAGGTTAACATAGTTTTGTTCACCCATCCTACCATATTGCACCAGTTGGGCATCGTAATATGAGGAAGGGGGTATGTTAACCACTTTAACATAGTTTCACTTGCCCGTCCTACCATAAGGGTGGATTTAACCACTCCCTCAAGGCCTACATGGCTTTGCCTACCCATCCTAATGTAAGGTGCTTTGCCATCTTAGCTACATCTAATAGAAGTGTCATTGTTTGTTCAAGGCCCAACACTTCAGTGGTTCTAGACCACCTAGCTAGCATCATCTAGCTAGGTGGTCTAGGCCCAACACTTCAGTGGTTCTAGACCACCTAGCTAGCATCATCTAGCTAGGTGCTTTTCCATCTTAGCTACACGTAATAGAAGTGTCATTGTTTGTTCAAGGTCCAACACTTCAGTGGTTCTAGACCACCTAGCTTTGAAGGTTAGTCTAATGAGCTAGAGAGAACAGAGGCTTAAAGGCTTCCAAAAAGGAGTTAAGAGAGTATATATGAGCTAGAGAATGATCGTGAAGGATTTTAGATAGGACTTAGGAGAGCTTACTGTTATTCATAGGGTAATGAAGACTTAGCTATGTGAATTACAATTCTCCTTTGCATGCCCATAGCAATGCATGAGTGAAAGCTCTAAGCATTAAATTGCATTACATAAGATATGTACAGTCACACTTTGGATGCCACATAGATAAACTTCAATACGGTGATGATCTATATGTATTTAATAAAGATATAATCCATTACTTACAAGACTCATCTTCTTAAAATGGCAACATGCCACCACTCATCCTATAAGATATCAAGGTGAATCTCCTTCCCTAGTATCTGAGGATGGGAATCTATTTCCTTTTCTTGGCCACTGTGGTCCACGGTCTCACCTTGTTCTCCCATGCCCTCGGTCATCGACATTATGCTTGCCATCCTCAATAACCACATTATCTTACTCTTCATCAGTAAAGGGTCTCGATATGTTCCACGACTAAGTGATCCAAAGGATTGGCTTTGTCTTGTGGGTTTACATTTGTCAATGTCCCTAGATTAAGGGATGCCTTAATGTATTTCTTACACTCTTGTTCCTGGAGGTAGCCTCTTGAATTATAGTGTTGCTAGATGGGCATGAGCACAACCCATAACTCCTCGTAGAGCTAAGGTAATAAGAAAATGAGTATGAATGTTCAATTCAACATGCATTCATGAATGTTCAAAGGAAAATATCATAGGTTCTCCCTTTCTACGTCTTGGAATCTTTGCCCCACCCCATGACCACCTATACCTATACATGCATGTTAGATTGTGTGTGTATGTGAGTGTATATGTCTGAGTATGTTAGTATATGGTTATGTATGCATAGCTGAGTATGTCATTTGCAAAAAAAAAAAAATTGTGTCTAATTATATGAGTGTATGTGTCTGAGTATGTTAGTTTATGGTTATGTATACATAGCTAAGTATGTCATGTTCAAAGCAAAAAAATTACGATATATCTAGTACCTTTCACAAGGGTTCCCTTTTTAGGCACCTTCATTGTGGGAACATGGCCACCTGCCACCAACAACCATCCATACATGTTAGATTACATGTATGATAGTTTTGATTATGTGTGTATGTGAGTGTGACTACATGTAATACAAAGTGTTACAAAGCATGTATTTATAGGCTTTTGAGTTGCATGAACAAAGTAGAGAGTCATGGCAACCATCCCTCTTCCTAGAAATGCCTACTATCGAGGTATTTTCTATTCTAATACTTATGCTCTACTTACTAAGGTTTACAAGTTGGTATATGTGTATAAGTTATCAATAAATGTGATAGCACTCAAAGAGAAACCCTTCACTTTCATCTGTTTAAAACACTTTATGACATTACCACCATGTTTGTGTTTAACACATCTTTCCATTAGTGTGGTCCACATGATTGTCTTGAATAGAGAGCTTATCAAACACATGCTACCATCATAATAAGCAAACCACATATAAAATAAATATCCACCAATGTGCTACCAAGTGACATTCTATGTCCTTGTCTATAGCTCCTATGTTTCCACAAACTTAAGTTACAAATAATTGTAACATCTAGAGAGAGATTTTCAAGTTGTGGCTCTTAAAAAAATTAGAGTGTGCTTCGCCATGGCTATGTTTAGCATACCTTACTTTTGTTGTCCCACATGACTTCAAGTTGTCAAAAATATGATAGCATTTGATGATCATACATTTGTGTTGCATCTAGCCTAAACACAATGCTTCCTTACATACAGACACCCAAACATCCACATGAATATGCAAACATACACATCCCATATTCAAACCCACACATAAATAACCATTTAATATAGACTAAGATGTTGAAAACCATATTTAACATACATATCAATGTATCCTTGCTACTGGAATGGTGGATATATATGCCAAATTCAAAACCTCCTAATAATACCCTTGAAAGGACATGGGACACCCACCTATACAAACCCCTCCCTAATTCAAGGCTATTAACAATTCATGTTGTTCACATACATACATAGACACACACATGGATATACAAACATACACACATTGCATGCCATTGGATACCTAACCTCCATAATCATCACATGAATGATGCGATTATACATGTCTGAGGAGATGGACATAAGTACCTCAATGATGATGATGGAGTGCCAGGCTAGTAGCCTCCACAATCATCATTGATAGCCTCCACAATCATCGTTGATAATGATTACACACATGCTTGAGGAGATGAACATATACACCTCACAACACCTCACCAATTATTTCATTCTTCTCTTCCAAGAGTGGGATAAATTATAGGGTGAGCTAAGGTAGGACAACATCAAGAACTAGTTAACTCCGTTTATTGGTTACGAGATGATTACCCATCTAGTAGTGATACACCACACTAGATCACATGAAGAACCACTCAGCTCCATTCAGTGGTTCTTTTGTTGAATTCTAGGTTAAGTTGTAATAGACACATATGACCTTTACCCACCAAATTTGTTATGAGCTCACCATAGTTTGGAGAACTATAGCTACTTCACATGCACCTCACAATGATGGGTGATGAGGATGAGTGCCAAGCTATAACAACCTCCACAATCATCATTGTGACAATGATTACACACATTCTTGAGGAGATGGACACATGCATCTTAGTGACAATGATAAGTGTTAAGCTATAGTAGCAGCCTCCGTCTCATTGATGAGACGATTACACACATGCTTGAGGAGATGGACATCTATACCTTATAGTTCAACACACTCACACATAGTTATATTTAGTCTTCTCACTCTCTTTAGGTTCCTCTTAGTTCACGGACTTGTCCTCCACACCTAGGAGCCTCAAGAATCCCCATCCTAGTGATGCGCCACATTGGATCCCTTATAGAATGTTCTTACTTCTTCTCCCGTCCTCATAGCCTTTTCAATCATCATCTAGTGATGCACCATACCGGATCCCTTATAGAATGTGCTTACTTCTTCACCCTTCCTCACAACCTCCATAATCGTTATCTATGACAATTACACACATGCTTGAGGAGATGGACACATGCACCTCATAGTCCAAATGCACTCTCACACAGCCCCTCCCTAATCATTGTCAACAACAATTAAAGGTCGTCACAATGAAGCATCGCAGGGAGGAATGAATTCATTGATTCCAATCAAGAGGGTGTACTTGTATTTAGATCCTCGATTGTATGCATGGATGAGGGAGGAAGCAAAACCACAGAGGAAGAGGGAGCATATATAGAAGTAGAGGAAGAGGGAGATATAATAACTAAACTATAGCTATATATAAACTATAACTATAACTATTGGTATATATAGTTATATATAGTAATAGTTATATTTAGTAAATTACTATATATAACTATATAGTAATTACTATATAATTATATAGTAGCTACTATATAATTACTATATTATAGTAATTATAGTTATATATATATATACTAATAGTTAGTTATATTTAGTTACATTGTTACATTTAGTTAGATAGTTGTATAGATAGTAATTGATATATACTTATAGGTATTTGTAGTAATTTATAGCTATATATAATTAATTTTAGTGACATAATTATATATCATAATTTATAGTTATATATAGTTAATCTTTAATTACATAGTTATATTTAGTTAGATAGTTATATATAGTTAGATAGTTATATGGTAGCTATAAATATATATAATTTTAGCTATATTTATGCTTTTATTTATATATAGTTAGATAGTTATATAATTTTAGCTATATTTATATATAGTTAGATAGTTATATAGTAGCTATAAATATATATAATTTTAGCTATATATATGCTTGTTAGATAGGTATATATAGTTAGATGGCTATATAGTAGCTATAAATATATACTTTTTAGCTATGTTATATTTGTACTTCTATTTATATATGTATGAGTTATATATATGAATTTTTATAATTATATATAGTAATTTTCAGTTATATAGTTAACCTATATAGCTATATATAGTAAATGATATATATATACTATATAGTATATAGTAATTAATATATATAGATAATTAAATATATATATATATATATATATATATATATTCGTTTATTATGGCTATTTATATTTAATATATAGCTATATTGAAATAATTAGTAACTATTCATATATAATAATAGTAAATTATTAATAAATAAGAATATATGAAGCTATTAAATATATATATATATATAGGCCAATAAGATGGCATGATGGCATCTACAATCAAGAAGAGAAGGGGTAAAGGGTTCACCTCATCTCAAAAGGGGTCTAATAATAAAAGCTCATCTTGATGGGGTTTTAAAAATAGTATTTGATGTTGCTCAGAAGAAAAACCCCCCAAAAAATAAGGAAAGAGCAACAATGCAGAAAGCCAATATGAGTAATGTCTAAAAGATTTGGGCATTAAAAAAAGGTTGTTGCGTACGATTATTTAGACATTAAGGGTGATTAGGGTTCTAAAGCTATGTAAAAAGGGTATCTTCAATGACCCATTATTGTCTATCATGTGGAATCTAATCAAGTAGAAATCTATAAATAAATATAATGATTTTGATAGGCATTATTGTGAGAATAAACGAACTATCCTTGCTTATGAATGTGATCTTAGGAAATTCACAATACTAGCTCACAACACTGAAAACGAACACACATTAACTATCAATATGGATATCTGACAACATAACTATACATTTATAGAAGTAATATTTTCTATTTAAAATGTAATAGGCATATGATTTTGATAGGCATTTATTGTGAGAATAAACGAACTATCCTTGCTTATGAATGTGATCTTAGGAAATTCACAATACTAGCTCACAACACTAAAAACGAACACACATTAACTATCAATATGGATATATGACAACATAACTGTACATTTATAGAAGTAATATTTTCTATTTAAAATGTACTAGGCATAATATCTATATCTCAAAAAATATTTATACTATATTAAACAATAAAAATATATATTTTTTTGTTTATAAAACTATAAACACATAATTTATACTTGTTTATAACTATGTATGTAAATCTATAAAGAATTATATATAAAGCTATACCAAAATAATATTTATTTATATATATAGCTAGAAATATATTTTTATAAAGCAACCACTTTTTCATGGCATTTTCATGAACATGCCCTAAACTTTACTTCATTGCCTTTTCTTCATTGGTCTCTCTAAGTTACTCTGCTAAAGATGGAATGGCTACTAATGCAAGGATTGAATGGGAGATTGCTTGAAGCTCAGTATTTAGGGATGTTCAGTTCAAGGAGGGAGAGTCATTTGTGAGCTCCCACTTTCTACAAAACTTTCTTCCTACCTCACATAAATTCACTCAACTCAATGCTATCATTGAAGGGGACTCTTCAATCGAGGTGCAAGCTCCAATACAATGGGATGTGGAAGGAAATGAGCATTATGTATTGGAGTTCTCATTATCAAATAGGTGTGTGGGATGTGGAAGGAAATGAGCATTATGTACTTTCAAATAAGTATGTGACACAATCCATACTTTATCTAAGAAGCCATGCACCCAAGGTAGGTTCGCATGGTTACAAGCAAGTGTTAAAGACCATGATTCATTTTCATCCTTAGATAGCTTGGAGTATGTTGGTCTAGCTTTTATCACTTGTGCATGGATCTAGTCAATAGAGTAAGGGGAAGAACTTGAATGCCTCCACAACTAACGATTGTGGCCACCAATACATAGAGTTAGAGGCAAGACCATCCTTTGTATCAATAAACATCCCTTCACTAAGTGCAAAAAGGATGAGCGGAGAATTTATAGATGTTGATATAGATGAAAGATGGACCAAGAGTATCAATTAGGGTAGAGGTGGAGCACACAAAGGTCAAGAATAATAAAGCTTGTATGGATGAATGCAGAGAGGTAGTCAATTTCACTTGGTGGATACTTTAGCCCCACATATAATATTCTTTGAGCACATCTTAAAAGGATTAAGATTATGGCCAATATATAGACCTAGAGGTAGGATCTTCCTTTGTATCAACAAACATCTCTTCAACTGAGTGCAAAAAAAGGATGAGCGAAGAATTTATGATTGTTGATGTAGTTGAAGATGGACCAAGAATATCAATTAGGGCAAAGGTGGAGCATCCAAAGGTCAAGAGTGATAAAGCTTGTAAAATGATCAATGCAGAGAGGTAGTCAACTGCACACTTAGTGGATACTTTAGAGCCCTACACGTCATATTCTTTGAGCACATCTTAAAGGGATTAAGAGAAGAAAGTAAAAAACTATAAGTATTACTAAAAAAAATGAGATATTTTGGGTATAATGATTCAATTTTGACACCTTGGTAAGGAGAAGGGGGTTCTTCAAGGAGGCGCCTATTTCACATGTGTGGTGGAGTTTTAAACTAAAAAATATTGTGATATTTTTATCTCTCCTCTCTCCTAGATCAAACCAAATCAAAAGGGAGCCAAACTAGGTCCAAATCTTGTCCAAATTCAGCCAAACTGAACCTGGAAAATTCTAGAAACTAGTTGGACTTGGTTAGAGGCCTCCCTCACCTATAAATAGATCCTTAGGCCTTTGTAAAAAAATATGAGAACTATACCATGCCAGTACTATACTGAAATAATGATATATTTTCTGTTATCCTCTAAAAATCCTCTACAAATTGAAGAGACTGGAGCTTCTCTCTCTCTTCAATCTTCCTTGGAGACTTCACCAACATACCAAACCAATTGATTGGTTGGGGGCCTCTACTTTGATCAAAGAATCAAGCAATCTATAGGAGGTAAATTGTGGTTTATGGTCTTTTTTCTTTAATCTCCAAATGTTTCTCTCTTCTCAACCCTTCTCAAGCTTGAGAAACATTCAATTGAATGGCTTTTTAATACAATTGAAGTTCTTTAATGAATTGTGGTGATAAAACACATAAATTTCCATTTATGCTTAAATTAAATGTTTTTTTAAAAGCATGTCTCTCTCTCCCCCAAAGAATGGTCATTCCTATGACCTATTCTATATTCAAATGAAGCTTCTCATGAAGCAATTCTCTAATCTAAAAGTAATTTCTATGCTTGTCAAATTGAGGCAAAATAAGTGGCTTTTTAATGCTTTTATGCTATTTAATTCATGGAAAAATTATGAATCAATTCCATAATTGGATAGTGATCCAATTAATGGTTATTCTATCATATGATATTACTAAACTTTATGCTTTCAAAATTATTGAGAATTATCAGTAAAATAGTAGCAGAGCTATGGTAAAAATTTTTAAAAAATTAACACATAAATCATTTTCATTCATAATATGAAAAGAGGACTTCCTACCATATTCTAGGATTAATCATCCTAGGTTAATTGATTAATTCATAACCATGGGTAAATTGATTTTAATGTTTATGCACAAATAGTTGTTAGCAAAAAGAGAAATTTCTAGTATTATATTTAAATGTTAAAAGAGGAATTCCTATGACATTTGGAATTCCATCATTTAGATGGGAAAAGAGAAATTCCTAGCATATTGAAATTAATGAGTATTTTATTTAAATTCAAAGATGAATTTTAGATAAATTTATTTTATCTATGAGAAATATTTAAATGTTAAAAGAGAAAATCCTATGACATTTGGAATTCCATCATTTAGATGGGAAAAGAGAAATTCCTAGCATATTGAATTAATGGATATTTTATTTTTACTTTATGTGAAATATTTGATGATAACAGAGGAATACCAATGACATTGGAATGCAATTAATTAAATGCAAAAAGAGAAATTCTCATGGTATTTGAGATCCAAGAAATTAAATGAGAAGAAGAGAAATTTTTAGTATAATTCAATTTATGATTATTTATCAAAAGTGAAAATATGGGTAGAATTGATTTCTATAAATCCCATGAATTCTTTTATTCAAAAGAGGAATATTGAATATAATTCAATTGAGAAATTGAGAATGAATATGGAAATAGTCGTCGAGAAAAAGAACCTTTAATTAGGCTAAGGAATTGGCAGAAATTTAGAAAAAGTCCCATTATCGGGATCAACCTAGAAAAAGCTATTAAATGGGAATAGCATGTGAATGGATGAGATAAGGTGAAAATAGGATGCGGTAAGATGGGATGTGATAGGATGTGATAAGACATAAAAAGGATACGATAGAATGAAAATTGATGTGATAAGATGTGTATGGGATGTGATAGAATGTGAATGGATGTGATAAGAGGTGTATAAGATGTGATAGGATGTGATAAGATGTAAACGGGATGCGATAGAATGAAAATGGATGTGATAAGAGGTGCATGGGATGTGATAGAATGTGAATAGATGTGATAAGATGTGTAGGGGATGTGATAGGATGTGATAAGATGAAAATAGGATGTGATAAGATGTGATGTAATGAGAATGAATGTGGATGTGTATGTGGAAGAATGGATGTGGATGTGTATGTGGAAGAATGGATGTGGATGTGTATGTGAAAGGATGTGAGGTCGATGTGAGTGAATGAATGAGATGTGATGTGATGTGAATCGGGATAAGAATGAATGAGATGAGATGTGAAATGAATGAGATGAGATGTGAAATGAATGAGATGAGATGTGATGTAAATTGAGATAAATGTGAAATGAATGAGGTGTGATGGGATGTGAATATGGGTTGATGCGAGTGGATGAGATGTGATGAGAATAAATGAGGAAAGATGTGATGAGATGAAAAATGCTGTGATTGGATGAGAATGGGTATACATATGAATTGGATATGGATTAAGTAATGTGGACGGATGTGGAACAATGTGAAAGACAAGAGTTCATTATAGGAACTGTATTTATGACCTATTTTTAAATGACTGTTTTATGTCAAAATTGCTGGGGAAGCATTTTGACTGTCTTGTGAATGAGGTTGTGGAGACCTAGCTGATAAAGTTGCAATAGCTGATAAAGTTGCAATAGCTGACGGAGAGTCAACGGAGGACGTCTCACATAGCAAGGTCGGCCAAGGTCGGGTTTGATTCAAATGGTAAGCTTCCGGTACGGTGGATGAGGGACCAAGGAAGCGGCCTATGAGTGAAGCACTAGGTGACATGCGAAGGATCCTAGAGGGTACTGACCATACGGTGCTCGGGCTCTAGGTCGCTAAAGATACCCACACGTGCATCGTGGAAGATATTGGAACAAGGAGTAAGAGTTGTTTTCTAAAACCGAGCATGAATCTGGTTGATTGACCTTGCTGGTCCTCAACGGATGAGTCCATGGCTCTTTTATATGGATCTGTTGGTTGATCTTGTTGATCTTCAACGGAGAGTCCATCTTGATTTTTATAAGTGAATATATTGCCGGTTACTACTATGAGCTAGGAACTATTGAAAAGCCCCCGACGAGTGGGCAGGTGTGGTGAGCGTTCTGGTTTGCCAATGATGCCATAGATACACCGATGAAGGAATGATTGGAAATAAGGATTCAATCAGAGATTTTGAGGATTATAATCAGTGACACTATGGTTTCATTAAATGATTGTTTTAAAGATAGCTAAATCTATGAAAAAGGCAATTTCATATTGGGTGTGTAAGTGGTGTGACTGGCATTAAATTTGCATGAATATCCGGCTAGGGGGCCTTGGAACTCTTTTCCCTGGTACGCGGGACAAAACCTAACCAAATTCCTAATTGGATCCCATCACTACAGTGGTTGGGCAGTTGGCTAACCCATGGGACTGGGCACTGGACTGATGGATCCGTAAAATAAGACTCAATTCTGTTATAATACGATAGATGAAGTAAATCTTGAATAGTAATTGTTCTATGGAAAAAGAATCAATGGCTGTGTCACTCGATGGGGAAAAAAGCGTTGGTTTCTATGATCCAAGTGCAAGTTTCTTCCTTGATCTGACCAAGTGACTCACAGGTTCGGTCGGATCAGTTTGGTCAGTAATGACCCTGACTACGTTAGAGTACAAATATCTTGGTGGAATCGCCCGTGCTTTCCGGGCAATGGGAAGTTTTTCCGGGTTCGATTTTTGAAGAACCAAGGGTTTAGTCTCTTGACCGGATATCCGTGGGCGAGGCCCTGAGTCAAGGATCCTAGCCCATGCAAGAAGTGCTACTTCCGCTGCTAGCACCCCTGAATTCGTTGCGCAGAGGGGACAGGGATCTTTCAGTTGGTATCAGAGCGAACTGGCTAAAGTGGATTAACTAAAAAGCCAAAAATGTCAAAAATTTGTGAAGTAACAGTAAAAAGATATAATTGTGTGATAAAATTCATACAAATTGATATTCAAAATGAAGATTCGTAAAATTGAAAGTGGATCTTCATATGAAGTACCGCAATTATATGGGAATCCCTGAATTGCTTTTGAGGCCTAGTCATGATGGTATTTACCTTATAACTCCAAGGACCGTGACTACCCGTATATACCAAGGGTATAACTGCAGCTCTTTACTGACAGTATATACGAGTAAATCTAAGACTTGAAATTATAAGCATAAATGCTATCCAGATGATGAATTCGAATGTGGTTGATATGATTTTAAAATTTTGGTTGAGAACTGATGATGAGTTGATTTGGATTCTGATTGAAAAATGATGATTCTTGAATTTTGGTTGAAATGTAATAAGCTGAGCAAAGCCACAATGATGAGGATGAATGGGATGAGTCCCTGTGATGACGTTCGTAACTGGAATGACGATAATGACTTCAGCAAATCACTACGAGATTAGTGGATTGTGCTGACAAATTCCTACTGTTAACACTTGACCTTGTGGATCCAGTTAAGGGATGACAAATTAAAAACCAGCATAATTGAAACTTCCATGGAGGAATGTTCAGATGGAATTTTTGGTCTAATGGACCATTATTGTGTTAAGAATATGAATGATATGTTCTGAATGAATTGTTATCTGATAATGAGTTCTATATAAGGGATCTTTATCTCATGAGTCTGTAGAGAGCTGACCAATCTAAAGAACCCCATAATCAGTTGGATCTAAAGTCGGATTTGAATTTTAAATAAAAGTACTTAACAAGAATTTTCGTATTGATAAGATCATGGATCGAGGTCGTCATGGTAGGAATGATAACCCCCAACTCGATGAGAGGAAGAGCTCGACTTGGATGTTCGTAAAACCCTTCATACATTGCAGCCTGGACCTTTCAAGGAGTATGAAGGGGAAAACTTGGGTGAGACTGTGGAGAAGTGGATCGAAGCAATGGAAGAGTACTTCGATGTCATCATTCGATGTCATCGGGTACAATGAGAAGAGCAAAATGGCTCTTACAAGGCTGAAGATAGTAGAAACAACCAGAGTAGCATGGAGAAACCACTGCGAGACAAACCGTGTGAATCGAAACACTCAGACATGGAATGATCTCAAAATTTACCTAAGGAAGAGATTCAGTCCTCTCGGCTTTTTGGAAACAAAGATGAACGAATTCTTAGAGTTAACCCAGGGGAGCAAAACTATTGAAGTATATCACCAAGCGTTCGCTCTCCTCCTTAAATACTCGCCCGCTGGATGAAGAATAGCTGATGGGCCAGGTTCATTCGGGGACTGAACGAAACTTTGAATATCCTAGTAAAGAATGCCAAACGAGTTTCCATGGCCAAAGCAGTGCGGATGGCGAAGGATTTCGCCCCCAAGACCTTTGATGTCAAGGTCCTACCGAAGCCAGCACCATCTCCTTTCAAAAGGTTTTTAGCTCTAGAAGGTGATTCCAACCTTCCACTGTCTAAGAGATATAAGGGTCAAGCCCAGGATATGGGAAGTTCTAGAATGGAAGAAATGTCCTTTTTCCGGAACTCAATCCCTTGGAATTGAACTTCAGAAGTTCCACCCTTGAACAAGGGAGTGAAATGCTATAACTGTCAAGGATTTGGACATCGTAGTATGGATTGCCCAACTCCTTTTGGAACAAGGTTTTCAGGGTGGGAAAATCAAGGATTAAGATTCCAGACTCTAGCTCCTTCCTTCTAGAGTATACAGGTTTCTTTCTGCCAAAATCAGAGAAATCCCAGAGGTAGACCCTCTAACCAACCTGCAGTTTTAATCCAAAGTAATGCAAGACCTCCACCTCAGAATAGGGGAAGTCAAAGAGAGATGTTCCCAAATCGGAGAAATCCCAGAGGTAGACCCTCTAACCAACCCGCAGTTTTAATCCAAAGTAATGCAAGACCTCTGCCTCGGGAAGGGGAAGTCAAAGAGAGATGTTCCCAAATCGGTCGTCCACTTCCAAGGCAGTAACGCTAGAAGTGATTGAAGAAGAAGATGATGATGAAAAAGATCATGCTCCACCTGCGAGATGAGGACATCTTGCATTTTTTAAATGGGGTAGGATGTAAGATTCCTCCCTCCAGCTTTTGAGCTGTACAAGTGTAAGACCCTCCCCTTCTGATCTTATAATTATTCCCCTCTTTGAAATAAAAGAAAGATTCTATTTTACCCTGGTTTTTTATTATCCATGCCTACATTAAGCTATCAGTTAATTACTCACTAATCACATCTTAATCATCATCTAATCTCTTTGTTAATGATGTTGATTCTAGCATTTGATCCACCATAGCTCATCACATTGCTGCAAATTTAAGCTATCAGTTAATTGCTCACTAATCACATCTTAATCATCATCTAATCTCTTTGTTAATGATGTTGATTCTAGCATTTGATCTACCATAGCTCATCACATTGCTGCAAATTTAACATGCCTACATTAAGCTATCAGTTAATTGCTCACTAATCACATCTTAATCATCATCTAATCTCTTTGTTAATGATGTTGATTCTAGCATTTGATCCACCATAGCTCATCACATTGCTGCAAATTTAACATGGTATCAGAGCCTAGCTTAGAATCCATCAAATTTATGAGCCCATTATCTTGCTAATCACCTAGCTAATCAAGTTTTTTAACCTCTTTTTTCAAAGAGCTTCTGTACCCCCAGCTGTGGAGGGGCTTGATCTCCCTCCACGCTTAACAATAGGCTTCAAGCCTTTAGCCACACATAACCACAAGCCCTATGCTCCAGCCCATCAAGACAAATCATCAAACCGTCGCGCAGAGCTGTAGATATCCGTATTTTTTCACGCACCTTTTTTTTAAAGGGAAATGGAGATCTTGTCTCTGCACCAAATATAATGAGTCTAATTCCTTTTGGCCCTATGGGTTTTCAAGGGTGCTCTACAAGCTGGTGAAGACAGTTTTTGATTTCATCAAGTCTACAGTGAGATCCAAGCTCTCCATCAAATCTACAGGTGACTTTGGTAAAACAAAGATTAAGCATTCAATGTTTGGTCAAATCTTATTTTTCTTGGCTTAATCCTCTACTAGACTAATTGCTATTGATGGCTTTGAAAGGAGTTGAGCTCATTTGAACTCTAAGGCCCCAGATCTGGACTCCCTGCATACTCTGTTTTCTACACACAAAATAGAGGATTATTTTGCTAATCAATGATTAATCAAGACTAATCACTGTATTTTAGTGCAATTGAGGGTTCAAATTAACCATTGGGTATCTGATGCAGGTCCCTATAACTGCAGATTGCAATTTGGAGATGATTTGATATTCCAACCATTCAGTACAGATTTGTTACCCTTGGTTTTATGTAATTTTTGGTGAATTTATGCTGATAAATCTGTTTGTAATCATCACCTAAACACCAGATTGAGTTGTAAAAGGGTAGGCACTGCCCTTGAATCTTGAAATTGGATCGAGGTAAGATCCCCTTCACATCATCATGAACACGGCACAAGAGATAGCCAAATTTAATGGGGAGCAGTTTTATACATGGCAAACAAAAACCATGTATTTGCTCATGAGGAAAAATCTGTGGGGGCTAGTTGAAGGAAGAGATGAATGCCCAGAGGTGAGTGGGGAAAATGAGTGGAAGAGCAAGAATGAGAAAGCATTAGGACTTATCGCACTCAGTTTAAATGATGATATCATTCATCACATCACAGGGATACAATGGGCAAAAGATGCATGGGATGAACTCAATAAATTATTTGGCACTAAAGCAAAAAAAAAAAATCAAAGATAAATCTATTAATGCAATTCTACAAATTGGATATGAAGGAAAGTGAACCTTAATCACACACTTGAACAAATATAAAAGCATTAAAGGTAATCCCATGAAATGGCTTGGAGCCGAAGGGTAATCCCGTGAAATGACTTGGAGCCATGAAACGCTTGGCCGTGAAACTCTTGGCCGCCGGTGAAAGGCTTGGCCATGAAACGCTTGGGCATTTTATTTTTTTAAATTTTTGAGTTTTTTTATTATTATTTTTTGAGTCTAGTGGGAAATACAAATTTTCTTGTTCAGGGGGGATATTTTTTGAATTTAAATTTAGGAAGATATTGGCATTTTCCCAAAAAGATAAGTGGGAATAAAAAAAGGTAACCTTTTTATGACACCCCCCTTACACCGTTCCTAAATGACCCCCAAAATGGACAATTTGACTCATTGAATGCTCATTAGCCTCAATGAGTTCTGTAAAAAGGTGATTAAAAACTAATCAAGAATTAATCTTTTCACTAATCTCTCTCTTTTACACTAATCAAGGCCTCTAATTAACCACTAATGCACACAATTGAGCACATCATTGGATAGAGCAAGGGAATGCTAAGCTAGGTGCATCAATAAATGTGTAAATTAATCTAAAATAGGAGATTAATTAGACTCTTAATTTTGGTCTCTTCTTTTAAGATAAAATTAAGCAAAGAGAGTCAAATTTCTCCAATTTGATGAAGAAATTGATGTAATTAGGTGTTTTGATGCATCTAGATGATCTCAAAACACTCAAAAATACTAATTTTGACTAGTCACATGATCAATTTAGAGTCCAAATAACACATTTTCTAAAATTTTTACCTCTTGAACAAGATTAATCACCCTTAATGATAAAAACCAATCCATTAAGAGAAATTAGTCGAATTCAATGGTTTTTTTATGGTTTTAAGAAATCTTTTGAAAGATTAAGTTGCTTCTAATACTTGCTCACTCTAAAACAAACAATTTCAACAAAAAAACACACAATTAAGCTAAACTTAATGATTTTAGTTCTATGTTTAACACTAAAGAGAGCTAACATTCACTAAAGAGAGCTAACATTCACTAAAAATTGTATTCTAGTTTAATGCAATAGATGCAAACTAAACCTAATACAAACTATATGCAAGCCCTAAGAACATGAAAAACCACAATAACAACAAATTAATCTAAAAATTAAGCAAAAGTATTCTTTACAAAACAAAACAAAAAGAGCTTTTCTACACCAAATCATACACAAATCACCATCAAATCCACATTTTTTTCATGGAAAACCATTAATCAAAATAATGGACAATGGGTAATGCGTAGATTAGAGGAAAAACGATGGAAAAAGCCAAGGGATTGCTCCCCGACGATGGCCCCAAAAATGTTATGGCTCACCCTAACCCCCCTTGAAACACATCCAACAAGAGATTACCTGGTGAACCACAACTATCATGAGGATCTTTCCAATGGCTGAGCTCGTAACCCTTGAGGTCTCCAAGCTCTACAACTCCGTTCCACCATGCCTCTCGTGAGCGTTATCACACTGCCGCGTTGCACTACGGGTACTCGTCCCTCCTCTCACCTCACTTCACTCACACACACTCACTAGCATACATTATGGAGAGAGATTAGCAAGAGGATTAGCAAAAGCAAGACTAAATTGCACAATGGGAGAGTATGTTGTATTATGATAGAAATTCACTTATATACATGGCCATAAGTGTTCACACTCACTTAAACTGTGGCCGACCGGGCACTTTAGGCTCATAAGAGGCCTAATGCTATTACAATGACTACTCTCATAATATATCCATGAAGTACATCACTTTTAGGACTTTATCCTAACTTGCTACCACACGCTCTTGAAGTGGGAATCACCATAAATACTCTATCACACCATTACGAGTGCCCGTTCAAGTTGTAGCTTTGGACACCATTGTGTCATATCTTGACTGTATGACCTTTTGGTGTATCTACCATGACTCCTTGATGTAAGATAATGGCGGTAGCTCTTGTTAACCCTAGGAATAAGTTAACACAAAGGAACACCTTACTAGGTATACCATGTTACCTTTTGTAGACCTCACAAGGCCTCCAACATATAGCCTCGACGTAGCATCTTCATTGACATGTTTTGAGGATGGAATTTACATCATGAAGGGGAGTATGTCAACCCTTGCCAAAGACCTCTATGGCATCGATGCTAGTCACCTATCATTTTAACAATGGCTGGAATTTGCTTGAAAACCATGTATTGTATATTTTATGTATGTGCTCACCTCACCGCTGCTTATCTATTAAAGGGGGACCATGGGATTTTAGGTGGAGAGTACTATGTGTGGATTAGGTATTACACAAGCTAGAGTGGCTGAATGAGCCCTAGCAGCCATACATAAAAGGCAAAATGTAACTCTCACAACTCATTCTTTTATGCTAATTCAATAGAGTTCTCTTCTTATCCATCTACTATCTTATGCTATTTCTTTATTGCTTGGTTGAGCTCTTATGTATGCTTTCTTGCTTGCATGTGAGAGAGTGAGTGTGAGAGAGTGAGTGTGAGAGACTAAGTGGTGGAGACTCCTTTGGAGTACGGCAGCAGTGGTAGAGAGTGGAGCTTTTGGGTGGTGTGAATGCGGAACAACATAATCTCCTACAAAAATCCTAGGCAACAAGCTTTCACAAGTTGCGTGACACATCCTAACTGTGCATTTGTGTGCTAGGCCATAGTAATTTGGTTTCTTCTCAATTGAGTTGTTTGTGCTCTCAAGTGTAGTTGGGAAAAGCCCCATGACATTAGTTTGTCCCTGTATTCTTTCTATGGTGCAAGGGATTCCCACTCTTGTCCATGAAGAATGGAGATAGTCACAAGAAGGTTGTGAAGAGAGCTTTGGATCATGTCTCCCCACATCTCTGCATAACCTCTATCCATACCTCCTCTAAAGAACACATCCCAATCAATCTCATTGAACAAGATATTGCTTTTGTAATTTACATCATGTGTTTTGATACCCCTGAGTATGAGATTTCAGAGTTTGAGAGGTTGCAAGAGCATCTCTTTGGACCTTGACCACAATACAAAACACTAATCATGGAGCCGGATGGTTGCACGCCCATCTCACTAGACTTTGAAGTACACATCATGAAAGAGCTCAATGAAGCAAAGAAGGTGCACTATAATTAGTTTTTTTTCCAATCCTTATGAAATTTAATATGTGAGGTTGTTAGGGCCTATAGAGGCCCATTATTGAAAATCTTTTCCATTAGATGCTCGTACAACCCACAACCGATGGCTTGCGTGGAAGGGGTAGTTTTTGAAAAAACTAGGCTTTGCAGGTTATGGGGGTATGGGAAGGCTTCACAAGAAGATTATTATATTACTTATATTCTTCTTCAGGATCCTCCATGTGATCCATCCTAGCAGAACACTTGGATATATATGGGGTAGATACTTTTTTGCATCACTTTTTGATATTTATCATGCACTTGATAGATATGGATATTTTTTAGATATATTACATAAAGGTGTATATTTTTTTTGACATTATGCTTTGTTTTGTATATGTGAAATGGGTGTCATGTATACGAGTTGCATATGCAAAAGGGTGGTAATGTTCATATTATGTATAGGCCTTTAAACTTTGTAGACTATGATGTGAGTTAATGCTATGCTAGGTGGAGTAGTATGATCATGCTTCAACATGCTTGTGAATCTCTAATGTGTGCTAGTTGTGATGAAGCTACATGGTCAAGCTGATTTGTAAGCACCAATGATTGACACTATCTAAAAACATAAGGGATTACATGTATATAATGTTTGGGCTAAGAGTAAGGTTTGGGACAAGCGCTAAGATTAAGGTTTGGGATAAGGGCTACCAGGTACCTAAAGATTGCTTCCATGTTTTCAAAATTAGGATAATTATATTCTTAAGTAGGTTTATATGTTGACTTGCTACCACTGCTCTTTGTGTCTCAGCATATCCCACCAGTATATCTTAGTGTCTTAGCATATACCACTGCTCTTTGTGTCTCAGCATATCCCACCAGTATATCTTGGTGTCTCAGCATATACCACCGCTCTTTGTGTATTAGCATATCCCACCCATGTATCTTGATATCTCAACATATCCCACCAGTATATCTTGATATCTCAACATATCCCACCAATTTGGGTCACACCCCATACATAAATTTGTAAAAGCTCACAATTTATGCAAATTATAAGAAAAGGTTACCAAATAGAAAGCTCGCAGAAAATATAAACTCGAGATCTCGGAGGCTGTCATGTCCAACACCTTGGACAACTCCACTAGCTTGGCTAGGTATGATAAGTACAACAGTCTTTAGCTAGTTTAATAGCCTTTCAAAGGAATTAAATCCTCTTAACTTTATATGTGTAAAACATATATATCACTCAGAAAAAATCGTAGAAAGCTTATTTATATATAAGAATTTCCTTCCCAAGTCTCTCTATAAATTCATGAGATCACATAGTCTTCTAATCTTCTCAAGAATAATTATCTTATGGGTAGGGAGAAGCTATCTAAGCTCATAAATTTATCTAGAAAGACATCTTATCAACATCCATAACCCAATATTAATCTACGAGTCCAACCTCTTTTAATTCATGTGACAAATAGTAATGTTCTAAACAAGCATTTCTCTATCCCCTATGGGGATCTTAATAACATAAAGATGGTACGTAGTCATCCCTTATGTGGGTCCAACTAGCCCACCCATTCTCCCTAAATATATCTATTTTGTGTTGTTCCAAGATCCATTGAATAGTACAAATGTGATCCCTTTCTTATAAATCATTCACCCACTCATATAGATACCTTCTAAAAGACATTAGTTGGCCTTCTAGCCATGATTCCTAAAAGATAAACAACAATCAATATTCTCACATTCATAATTATTTTCTAATAGATATTATTATGGCCATCGGTCTACTCTAATATCACTGGTGAGGCCCCGACCCACCTATCCTTGGAATAGGCGCAACAAAAGGAAAACTTTGTTATGACAAAAAGAAACTAGCAGGGGGTAGGGAAGTTGGTGCATTTTTTAGCCATGAGGATAGAAAGAGAAGCATCTAGACAGGAGGTCAAAATCAATAGAAGAATGGTGGGTGGTGGCCTCCCATAGAAGGGGATCATGGAAGGGGATGGAAGGAGGTGAGGTGAGAAGCATTAGATGGCCATGGTAATCCCTCCTTTTTTATTAGGATTTGAAGTGTATTTATATGCTTTTCAGACTATGGTTGGTAGACATTTGGGCCCAATGTGGATGGCTAAGTGTAGGCCTTAGGCATTTAGGGTTAAGGTTAGGAGGGCGAAAGCCCTATCTTTTTGTATAAATTGGGTACCTCGGATATATGATGTAGAGGACAATTCAAGATGCCCCAAGATGAAAGGTCTTTGAGATTCACATCAAATGTGTGGAGTAATTTTGTACGTCTTCTTCAAAAATGCAATTTTTGGAATGTAACATTGCTCGAATGGGGATGAAACTTTGCATGGAGGTTGTGGATGATGAGGAGGATCAATTGGAGGCCCACCTAAGTTTGACATATAGGGGCCTCCTTTTTGTAGTATGAAGCCCCTAGATGCAAGACTTAGGTTGCCCTACCCTCGCCCTACCTCTAGGACTCTTTTATCCATAGCTCCTCCCTGGGGATTATTACAACTCAAGTTTCAAGCTATCCTGAGCAAAAATACTTTTATCTTTAGAAAATACAAATTTCAAAATACTACAAGGCTTAGATGGGAATGAAACTTTTCACAAGGGAATGGAGGCCTTGCCTAAGTTAGGCATCTAGAGACCTCCTTCTTGCAGTGTAGAGTAGGGTCAAATGGAGTAGGGAAGTGCATATGTAATTTGTTCCATAAGTATAATTATACTTTTTTTTAAAGGCCTTTAAGCCTAGGTATGATAGTGGGTTCTACTCTTGTTAAGTAAATGTATGTTTGATTCCTTTTTAAAAACTATTTTATAGGCACAATTATCTTGAGATTGAGATTTGGTTTTGGTGGATCCTTGAAAAGTTAAAAGATTAACTAGGATGATATGTGTGGTGATAGATTCGTATAGCATTTGGCTATGGACAACAAGCTATTAACCTGCCATATGCAAGAATGGATCATGTTGATATATATACCACTCAAAAGGGAGGGTCCCTTGCCTCACAAATTGGGATAGAAAGAATTTCTCTTGTTGTGGATCATGTTGATATATACCACTCAAAAGGGAGGGTCCCTTGCCTCACTGATTGGGATAGAAAGAATTTCCCTTTGTGGATCGACATGCACAAGGGCACATTTCTTAAGGAGGATAAAGAGTCATACAAGAACTAGAATTGTAACTCATTACACAACACTGATGTTGAGGCAAGGAAAGCATTGGAAGGTAATTGGTATGATTATTTCATAAAGTAGAGATTGGATGTCACAAACGGGTTTAATGGAGAAAGGGGAGGCAGAGCTAAACTCGTTTCAAAGAATATATTGTATCTTTATGTGAAAATAAGGAGCTTGTTAAAAGAGTTAACCTCATCCCCTATTGTCTAAGACCCAACCTCATCATCAATTATAACTAATTACAAAAGCTTTCATGTGTTTTCATTCCAAAGAAGTAATTATAACTAATTACAAAAGCTATCGTGTGGATTCATTCCAAAGAATTACAAAAGCTATCATGTGGATATATTCCAAAGCTATCGTGTGGATTCATTCCAAAGAATTACAAAAGCTATCATGTGGATATTCCAAAGAAGTAATTGTACCTCTTTATACAAAGAAGGAGCTTGTTACTGCTATCATGTGGATTTATTCCAAATAAGTAATTGCACCTCTCTATATACAAAGGAGCTTGTTAGAAGAGCTAATCTCATCCTAAGATACCTCTTCTATCCAAGACCCAACCTCATAATCAATTGTACCTCTTTATGCTGAGAAGGAGCTTGTTAGAAGAGCTAATCTCACCCTCACATACCTCCATTGTCCAAAACCCAACCTCCTCAATCATCAATTGCACCTAATTACCAAAGCTATCATATGGATTCATCCAAAGAAGTGATAATACCTCTCTATGCATTGAAAGAGATTGTTAGAAGAGCTAACCACATCCTTAGACACCTCTCTTATCCAAGACCCAACCTCATCAATTACCAAAGCAATCTATTTGAAGATTTCTAGGTACTAGAACCTTCAGAATTTAAGCCAGAAATATTCTAAGACATCCTTGTTCCAAACTCTTTATCATTACCTTCTCAAACCTTGACATTGGTAGTCTCACACTCTCCCCCCGCCCTCAAGAGATTGAACACTCAATGACCTCTCCAACACAATGTAAGCCTCATCAATTGATAACCACCTCTTCCATGAAATATGTGGAACCCAATATTACAATCTTATGCAATAAAACCTCTACCACTAAGGCCCTTCTAGCCCAACAACCTTGAAGTTATCCAAACTAACCTTGCCATATGTGGATGATTCCTTTGAAATTCAAGAAAGTTCCACAACAATGGGTGCCCATGAATATAAAGGCAACCCTAGCTATAGTGATGGTCATTCTAAAGTGTGGATTCCCAAAAAACTATCAATATTGATTCAAAAAGAGGAATCATCTCACGACGACAACACTTTAGCATCAAAAATCTGCAAGGACCTCCTTATGAAAAACTCTTTATCGTTATTATCTCCTCAAACCTCGACATTGGCAATCTTGGAACCCCTCAATGTTAACACTCAATAACCTCCAAATAGAAGATCTTAATGTAAACACTCAATAACCTCCAAATAGGATGGAGCCTTGTTAGAGTCAAAAGCCTCGACATTGGCAATCTTGGAACCCCTCAATGTTAACACTCAATAACCTCCAAATAGAAGACCTTAATGTAAACACTCAATAACCTCCAAATAGGATGGAAGCCTCTTCAATGATGATAACCACCTCTTCCATGAAATATGTGGAACACAAGATTACAATCTTATGAAGTGAAACCTCTACTACCAAGACCCTTTCAACAAACCCAAGACCCTTTCAATAGTAAACCCTCAATTTAGACATTGAATAATCTCCAAATAGGATGGAAGCCCTCATTGTAGCCTCACTAGTGAATAAACACCTCTTCGATGAAATCTATGGAACACAAGATTATAGTCTTATAAAGTGAAACCTCTACTACCTACACCCTTTTTAGCAAGATGACCTAACCTCTCCATGTGTAGACATTCCTTCACAATATTCAAGAAAGTTACACATTAATAGGTGACCAAGAATATAAAGGAGAACTAAGCTATAGTGATGGTCATTTTAAAGTGTGGTCCCAAAATGCTATCAACATCAGCCCCAGAAAGAGCAATCATTAGTACATACAACCAACTCTTCAACATTGGATGGCATCAAGAAAACTGTTTGAATCTCAAGAATATTATGAGGGTGGCATGGGTATGGTTGCCTAAATCTCAAAGAGATACCCACATCAAATAGAGTAGGGAGAAACAAGAAACCATGTCACATTCAATGGTTAATCCAAACTATGGGTCCTAAAGAATCTACTATCTGCTCAAGGTTCATACCAAGGAAATGATAAAATATAGATACCTAAGCAAAAAAAATATTCAAAGATGAGAAGCTAAGGTGGAAAGGGAGCATGTGACAACATCATTAATAAGAGGGAATAGTTGCCCAAAAAGGTAAGTTACCACAAGAATCTCTAAGCCATGGGGTAAACATGTGACAACAACATTAATAAGAGGGAATAGTTGCCCAAAAAAGGTAAGTTACCAGAAGAATCTCTAAGCCATGGGGTAAAGTATGTAAAAAATGCATGCCCATACAAGGTAAGGAGCTTATGGAATGCCGTTGGTTTGATGAAGAACAACCTTCATCTTTAAAATTGTTAATAACTCAACTAATTCAAATTTTTACTTGAGTTAAAACCATAATATACTTTACACTCAAAAAAATCAAATTTAAAGGCACATGCATACATCTTAAACAATGAATATATTGTATGATTCATAAGGTATAGGTTCATGCAAAAATGGAAGACTACAATGGATAAATAGAATCAATGGTCTACTATACAACAATGCCAATGATACTATATATACAACACCAAGTTGTTCACAATGTACATCTCTACTAAATGATCATCTATCTCTAATGTTCTAGCATACATCTCCACAATGATCCAACATCCATATCTAATGATCTAGCATCCATCTCTAATGTTCCAACATACATCTCCACAATGATCCAATTTCCATCTCTGATGGTCCAACATATGAAGTCAATGGTACATGAACAACATTGAGTCACATCATTTGGTACGTGTCTCTTTCCAGTGGTCTAGCATCATATACAATAAATAACCCGCATATAATTGGATAAGAATACACATATTTTTCCATTTGTATGCGTATAAATTTAAAGAATCTATAAAAGCTATTTACCCCATCTTTATCTTAGTCATCTATTTCTTTATTAATGCAAACTATGTCCAAGTTTACTCTCAAACCTTGTTTTCTATGCATGTAAACAACCATAGACAGAAACAATGGAACCACCTCCGCCTCAATCTCTCAACCTCCTCAAAAGAAGGAGATTAAATATGTTTAACATTGTACAAATCCAGTACTTATAAGTATCCAAGAAGAAGGAGATTCTAGCTTAGCTAAAACATCATTTTGGTAAGAAGCTGAATGCATATTCTTATATCTACCAGATATCTGAGGGCGTATGTATCTTAAGAAGCATATGAGGTGCAACAAGAAGTAAATAAAAAGACCATGAAATTTTTATAATTCTATTAAATTCTTATACAGAAAGAGATGCTTGACGTCACTGAATCCATGCTTGCTAGATATAAGTCCACAATCAAGACCTTGTAGAGACAACTTGAGGATGTCATAGCAAAAAAGCAAAGGCAAGCCAAAGCAAATGACGAAATCCTCAAGGAGCAGTAGGAGCTACATACAAATAAGAAGTGGATCCAAAGGAGAAGAAAACCAAGCCTCAAGAAGAGTTAGAAGAAACAAGGAAAGAGCCATATAAGATAAAGAAGACTTAGCTTTAAACTCAAAAGACCTGAAGCTGTATGTAAAGCAGACAAATACCTTAGTGGAGCTATGTAGATTTGTAAGGCAATAATCCTAAAGGCTTCACTACATCCTTGGAGAAGGACCTAAAGGCTTCACTACATCTATAGAAAGTGGCTATAGATGCCCAAATGAACATAAAAAGAATATGGAAATGCGAAGAAAACAACATGAAGCCTACTTAAAAAGAACATGAAGCCCACTTAAATTTTTGCATCGAGAAAGATGAACTTCATCTGTAAGGTTCCTCCTCAGCCTTAAAAGATGTATAAGCTCTCCTCTCAATCCCCTATAATCATCCCCTATTTCAGAATGCAAGAAAACATTGTTTTCTCTTATTTTTGGCATAGAGAGAGAAAATATTCTAGAGAGATATAATTCAATTTTGAGATATTTTTGGATACAAAGTTTCTCCTTATATTTAAGATGAATTCCCCCGAAACAGAAGTTCAAAAAGAATTTTCCAATGTGCATTAGAAATTAATTGAATATGTGTATTAGAGACCTTAGCCTAAGGGTCCACATTTTCAGAAATTTTTTGATTAAGGTCCAAAGAGTGTTCTAAAGGGCCAATGGGATTAATCCAAGTGTTTCAATAAGAAAAATGCAAAGAATAAAATAAAATCCCCCAAAAATGAGTAAGTTCTCACATAAGATGAAGAGTTGACTAAGTACTGGGTTTATTAGTAAAAAAATGAAATTTTGACACCTCAGTAATAAGGAGGGAGGGGGCTCATGAAGGAGGTGCCTATTTCACATCATTAATTCACATTTTTAATTCAAAAAAATGAGATATTTTCACCTCTCCTCTCTCCTCTTTCAAACTAGATCAAAAAGTGAACCAAACTGGTCCAAAACTTGTCCAAAATGGATCAAACTAAAGCTGGAAGCCTCTAGATCCCAGTTGGACTTGGTTGGTGGCCTCCCTTAGCTACAAATAGACCCTCATTCCTTTGTATTTTCATCTTTGTGTATTTACATGCCAGTATTATCTTCAAATTAGTGTAATTTGATTATCCCTCTATTTTGCCTCTTCTTTGGGAAGCTTTGGAGCTTCATTAATCTTCATCCTCTCTTGGAGATTACCCTCTACATCTTGGTGACCAAGATTTCTCTTGTGAGCTTCACTTCTCTCCAAAGAATCAAGCCAAAAACCAAGGGTAAGATTAAATCAATGGTGTTTTTCTATCTTTCTCAATGATAATCTTCTTCCCAACCTCTCTAATGCTTGGGAAGCTTTTTAATCAATGGTTTTTTCTTAAAACCAAGCTTTTAGTGATTCATATTGTTTAAATGGATTAACGCTAATCTTTTATGCTTAAATATAATGTTTTTGATTAGTAAATCTCTCTTTTTGTAAGAATACTCACCTTTATGGATTAATCCTTCTTGGAAGGATGGATCTTAGTATTAATCTCATTTTCTTAACCAAAACTCTAGGCTTAACAAGCTAGAGATAGAGGTTAAGCATTTTTATGATTTTTATGAGGATTAATTCATTCAAGCTTTTTTTATGATTAGAAAATTCATAATTATTCATTTTAAGTTTAAAGAGAGTTTATGCTAATATTTTTGCAATTGTTTTCATATGGAAATGATAATGGGATATTTTTAAAAATAAACAACAGGTTTAAATATAATTATGCTTAAGTATGCATAATGAATTTTTAGCTTAAAAGAGGAAATCCCACCATATTTTAGATAATTAGGAGTAAATATTAAAAGTAGAATTTTTGAGTATTCTCAAAAAATGCAGCGAAGCTATGGTTTAAAAAAAATTAATGAATTTAATTCTATGCATTAAAATTGATAATGCAAAAAGATGAATTCTCATCATATTCTATGCATAAGCATTTTAATGCTAAAAGAAGGATTTTTGTTACATTTTTTTAAAAATATTTTTATAGTATTTATGCATAAATGTTTAAATGGAGAAAAGAGAAATTTTTGTTATATTTATTTTTATATGTGCATGCATAAAAATCTAGATGCAAAAAGAGAAATTTTCACGATATTCTATGTACAAACATTTTAAATATCAAAAGAGGAATAATTGTCATATTTCAAAATAAGTATATTCATGGTATGTATATACATGAGTATTTTTATTTATTTATCAAAAAGAGAAATTTTTATCATACTTTTAATTAAGAAAATGCATAAATTAAAATTGGTAACAAAAGAGAAGGTTTCACCATATTTTACGTAGATAAATTAGGGCATGTCAATGCGGAGGTTCAAATAGAGAAAAGAAAATTTTAGTATAATTCTATTTGAACATTTTAAATAAATGATGTATACATATTCATAAAAAGGATCATTGAAAAAGAAATATTCTTGTTAAATTTCACTATTTATGAATAGAATTATTTATAATTCTATTATATCCAAGAATGAATGAATTTTCATAATTTTAGATTTTTACCATTACGATTGAAAATCACAGTTATTTTATCAGGTAAATAGGAGAAAAATCTTAAGGAAACAAATCTAGGATTAAATCTAAGTCATTTAGGGTTATTAGACCATGACCGCGTCGTGAGAAAGGTGGGTTAGTAAAATGCCTGCCCATCTCTTGAATCAGAAATTAAACCAAGTCTTGTGACCATTCCCATTTCTTTAGTAACGAAGAATGGACAACCGACTGATTTAGAGAAGTTTTCCCTAAGACCTAAAATCGTCGAGAAATAAGTTAGAAATTCGTTGAAATTGATAGGTGGATCACCGAGATACGAGATTCATGATCTTCATTGAGAAAGTCTAGATTTTGAAAAAGTCTTATGAAATCAAACTCAACGGGAAATTCTTACTTGCATAGACACTCTATTTTTGAAAAACGGACTGTCTTATGCCAGAGGAAGCATTTGGCTTATGGTTCAATCTAAGGAGAGTTATGTTGTAAAACAGCTAGCGGGGAATCATAAAAGGACGTCTCTCACGGCAAAGCCTGCCAAGGTCTTGACCAGTGCCTCGGTATGGTTAAAAATGGTGCGCTTCCGGTACGATGGGCGAGGGCCAACGAAGTGGTCCCTGAGTGAAGTACCAAGACACCTAAGGAGGTTCCTAGAGGGTTCTAACCAAGCGATGCACAGACTCATCGGCGGCGGGCGGCGGGCGGCTGCTAGGACACCCATGCGTATGTCGAGGAAGATATTCATGGATTGGCGAGAAATTATCTAAGTGAATTGGAAACTTAAAATTAGATCTCGTTAGTTGACTAGCTGGTCATCAACGAAGAGTCCGGATGACAATTTGATTGTAAAACAATGGAACTGGAATTTCGAGGATTATGATGGAAACACTGTGGTTTTATTCCAATTATGTTTGAAGATAGTTGAATATGAGAAAATGCAATTTCATATTGGGTGCGTAAGTGGTGTGTCTATTTTGTATTTTGCATGAGTGCCAGCTAGGGGGCCTGGGAACTCTTCCCTAGTACCCGAGACAAACACAATCTAATTTTTATAAAAAGGTATCCCACCAATACAGTGGTTGGGCGGTTGGCTAACCCATGGTCCGGTTGGGGTGGTTAGGCTGGATCGGTGGATTCCTATAACCCATGGGCCGGTTGGGGTGGTTGGCTAACCCATGGGCCAGTTGGGGTGGCTAGGCTGGATCGGTGGATTCCTATAACAAAATTCAATTAGGTTTAAGTTACGATAGTTAAAGTAAGTCCCAGGAAGATTCTTGTTCTCTGTGAAAGAATCAACGGCTGTGCCTTGCTTAAGAGGAAAAAAGCGATGATTTCTATGAACCAAGTGCAAGTTCCTCCTTGATTCGGCCATGTGACCCACGGGTTTGGTTAGAATACAAAGGATAGATAAGGCCCTTGACTACACTAGAAGATTTTCGTAGAGGAATTGCCTATGCTTTCTGGGAGGCGAGGGAAGTTTTTTTCGGGTTCGGTTTTGGAAGAACCACCGGATTAGTCTCTTGTCCAGACATTTGTGGGCGAGGTCCCGAGTGGGCAGCTCTGCCCTGCACGTAAGGTTGCTACTTCCACTGCCAACACTCCTCCAGAGTTTGATGTGCAGAGGGGGTAGGGGTCTCACAGCTAGTATCAGAGCTTTGTTGTTGAAAGTTCAAGAATCAAAGATGAATTTTGTCTGAATTTTATAATAAAATCCTAGAAAAGAGCATTCACATATTGTGTTTTCATTTAGATTAAGTTTATTATTAAAGACTTTTAATTGATGAATCGGATTTTATAGATGGACGCCTCGTATTTATCTGGTTCCCTGATCTTACTCAAACTCAGGATATGACTGCTTTCGCTTTTTGGAGCATATCCTCTCTTTCGCATGACATGAGCAAGGCAAGGCTCGCTAATTATTTCGAGGAGCTATATTTTCTGGACCCAGCTGAGAGACAATAGCATAAATGGTACGCAAGGCAATATATCCATGCCTCGCAACGACCAGCGCGCCATATGCTGAGGAAGAACATCTCTTTAGCCATGGTCCTGTTAAGGCTAAAGGTGGTTTGTAGTGTTATACTTTATCACCCCACACCTCGAGATTTTAGGGTTACTTGTTAATTTTTCAGACTTCTTATCCATTTTATCGCGAGAAGTAAGATTGTAGCACCAATAGCGATAAGGGAACAATTGTATCGTGGCATGTCCATAGCCCAGTATCGTCGTCTCATGCGTATACCATTAAGGCATTGATTTTCTGGAGCCATGTTGCTCTATGTATATATTGCAAACCTTATGTAAATAAAGAATGTTTTGTGAAAAATTTCCAGCTATCTAAGTGATTTTGACTATCAGATATTGAGTTTAAAGAAATAAGATCTGTTTTCTCGGACTTATGTCGTAGATCTCTAGTAAGAACGATTACCTTGTTTAAAGTAATTAATTTTGAACTTCTTAAGTCTTAGGGTCTCGAGACGAAGTCAAATAGAAATTTAATGATGTATCATTTTGGCAAAATCATGAGATGTGCAAATTGTGGTGGCAGACAACCAGATCCTCTCCCGGATGAGGAAGAGCTTGACCCTGATGTTCGCAAAGCTCTTCACAAATCTCAGCCAAGTCCCTTCAAAGGTGAAGGGGAACACCTAGGCGAGGCTGTGGAAAAGTGGATCAAAGCCATGGAAGAATATTGTGATGTCATTAGATATAATGAAAAAAGTAAAGTGGCTCTTGCCAGGCTGAAGATTGTAGAAACAGCCAGAGTAGCATGGAGAAACCACTGTGAGACAAACCATTTAGATCAGAACACTCAAACATGGGACGATCTCAAAGCATACCTCAGGAAGAGATTATGTCCTCCAGGCTTCCTGGAAACAAAGATGAATGAGTTCCTGAAACTAACCCACGGAAGCCGTACCATGCAGGAATATCACCAGGCATTCGCTCTTCTCCTCAAATACTCGCCACCGCTGGATGAAGAACAACTGATGGCCAGGTTCAATCGGGGAATGAAAGAACCTTTGGATACCTTGGTAAAGAATGGTAAACCAGTTTCAATGGCCGAAGCAGTGCGGATAGTGAAGGATTTCGCCAAGGCCTTTGTTGTCAAGGTCCCGCCAAAGCCAGCTCCCTCGTCCTTCAAAAGATTCCAAACTCCCGGGAGCACTTCCAACTTTCCACCTCCTAAAAGACATCAAGGTCCCAATCAAAACTAGGAGACGGGAAGTTTCAAAATGGAAGGAAGGCCTTTTCCTCAGAGCACATTTTTTGGAACTCCGGCTCTTTCTAGGATGCAAAAGGATGAGCTTCAAAGTGAGAACATTTGTTTTGGATGTCAAGGTTTTGGACACCAGCTCAAGGATTTCCCAACTCCTTCTATGACAATGGACTAGGGAAGCCAAGGTCCTAGGATGCCGAGACCGACTCCTTCATATCAACCTAATCAGGGTCAATCAGGGTCCCTCTTGCCAAAATCAGGGTCCCTCTTGCCAAAATCAGGGCAACCCCAGAAGAGTGCCAACTCAGCTTGCAGCCTCAATGCAAAGTAGTCTTAGAACTCCCTCCCAAAATTGGGGAAGCCAAAGAGAGAGTTCTACCCCAGACAACAGTAGAGCAGTCACAATAGCTGATGCAGTGAAGGAAGAAAGAGGACATATTTATGTTGCCATTAAACATCAAGGGCAGAATTATCAATTCTCAATCCTTCAAACTCCAGCAGAGTACAAGGGTAAGCACTGTAATCTTTTGATTGATCCAAGCAGTACACATTCTTTTATTTCACCTGGATGCTTGCATAAGTTAGTCCTAGATCAGAAAACAGGGAAACCTATGTAAGTAGAATTGGCTAGTGGGAAGATTCTTTTCACACACCATGAGATAGACCGCATTCAGTTTAATCTAGATGGGAATGCGACAAACTGCCAATTCAAAGTCTTACCCTTGGAATCTATGACGGAATCCTTGGAATGGATTGACTCCACAAAAATCAGGCTGACATTCACTGTCACAATGGAACCATCTCTTTCCATCCTAAGGAAGAACCAACTCTTTGCAAAAAATAGCAAGTGCACTTTCTCTACTGACTATGTCGAATACTTGGGATTTATAGTATCTAAGGACGGGATTTCTCCTGACCCCGCTAAAATCCAAGCAGTCGTGGATTGGCCAGAACCCAAGATAGTGAAAGAAGTCAAAGGATTCCTAGGATTAACCGGGTGGTATAGAATCTCTAAACCCAGGTATTCTCAAATAGCATCCCCTTTTACTAACCTTCTCAAGAAGAGCACCCTATTTCATTGGACCGCTATGTGTCAGAGTGCTTTTGATAAGCTGAAGATAGCTTTAGTAACCAACCCTTCCTAAAATTGCCAGATTTTTTCTTACCCTTTGAGGTAGTGACAAATGCCAGTGGTTTTACCCTAGGAGGTGCTCTTATGCAGGAAGGTCATGCAGTAGCCTATGAATCCAGAAAGCTCAGAATGCATGAGAGAAATTATGCTATCCATGACTTGGAGTTACTCTCAGTAGTTTATGCTCTAAAGTTGTGGAGACATTATCTCTTGGGACAGAGATTCACCTTGATGATGAGAGATCATCAAAGTCTGAAGTACCCAAAGGGATCTCAACATGTGTCAAAGAAGGTGGATGCAGACCCTGTAGGAATTTGACTTTGAGATAAAGTACCGACCAGGGAAAGAAAATGTGGTAGCCGATGCGCTCAGTAGGAAAGCCTCCTTGCTTGCAATAACATTAGTGTCAAATCCATTAATCAGTGAAGCAAGAGAGAAGATCATGCAGGACAGATTCTTTGCCCCTATTGCTACCCTACTGCTGTAGGAAAGCATGACTCCTCAGGAAATGAGTCGCGTTCTTGGGTACAAATTGGACGAAGGATGCATGTATTACAATAATCAGCTATGCATTCCTAATGATGAGGAAACAAAGGGAAAAATTCTTAGAGAAGCCCATGATAGTCCGATAGCTAGACATCTAGGGTTCATAAAGAGCTACATGTATGTAAAGAAGAGCTTCTTATGGCCAGGACTCAAAAGGGATGTACTCAATCATGTACGTCGGTGCTTAACATGTCAAAGAGTCAAGGCAGAAAGGGTTAAGATGCCAGGAAAGCTACATTCCTTAGACATTCCACAAATGAAGTGGGAATGTATCAGTATGGATTTTGTTACTGGATTACCGTCAGTGCAATCAGGTTACAACTCCATTTTTGTGGTGGTTGACAGATTAACCAAGGTTGCCTATCTGATTCCAGTAAAAGAAACCTACTCTGCAACAGTGGATGTTGCCAGAGTCTTCCTCAAGGAGATTTTCAGGCTGCATGGCTTACCAAGAAGAATAGTGCGCGACAGAGATTCTAAGTTCACATTAAGGTTATGGACTGCATTCTTCAAAGCAGTGGGAACTTCCTTAGATCTCAGTATAGCTTATCAACCCAAGACAGGTGGCTAGATTGAAAGAGTAAACCAAGTAATTGAAGATATTCTTCGGTCATGCTGTGCTGCAGAGAACCCAAGAAGTGGCTAAGCTACTTACATCTAGTGGAGTTTGCTTACAATGCCTCTTATCATCAAAGTATCGGGATGAGTCCTTTCAAAGCTCTGTATGGATAAGATTGCCTCACACCATTAACTTGGTCCGACCCATCGATTAGGGTCGAGTGTCCCCCAGACAGATGCTTGATGATATATGGAGCAGCAAATGCAAGCAATCCGTAAAGATATTAAGGTTGCCCACTAGGACAGACAAAAGCAATATGTAGACAAGAAAAGAACAGAGAGAGTGTTTGAAAAATCAGCTATGGTCTTCATTCGTGTATGACCCAAGAGAAGTTCTTTATCTCTAGGGAAGTACAAAAAGCTATCTCCAAGATACTGTGGGCCGTATGCCATTACTAAGAAAGTAGGAGTTCTAGCTTATGAACTTCTTATACCTCCCCATCTCAAGGTGCATAATGTGTTCCATGTCAGTTTACTTAAAAAGTATATACCTAGCCCGAGTCATGTGTTGGATGATGAATAGTTGACTTCTCAGACTCAAGGCCAGATGGAACTCTAACCCGAAGAAATCCTTGATGTTCAGGAGAAGGCTCTCAGGAACAGAGTCCTTAGAGAGTTCTGGTAAAGTGAAAGTTCTATCCTTTAGAGGATGCCACTTGGGAGAAAGAAGAAGAACTGATAAAGGACTACCCCCAGTGGGAGAGGATGTAAGGTTCCTACTTAGCCCTAAAAGATGTATAAGCTCTCCTCTCAGTCCCCTGTAATCATCCCCTATTTCAGAATGCAAGAAAACATTGTTTTCCCTTGTTTTTGGCCTAGAGAGAGAATATATTCTAGAGAGAGGTAATTTAATTTTGAGATATTTTTGGATACAAATTTTCTCCTTATATTTAAGATGAATTTCCCTGAAACAGAAGTTCAAAAAGAATTTTCCAATGTGCATTAGAAATTAATTGAATATGTGTATTAGAGACCTTAGCCTAAGGGTCCACATTTTTAGAATTTTTTTGATTAAGGTCCAAAGAGTGTTCTAAAGGGCAAATAGGATTAATCCAAGTGTTTCAATAAGAAAAATGCAAAGAATAAAAGAAAAACTCCCAAAAATGAGTAAATTCTCACATAAGATTAAGAGTTGACTGAGTACTGGGTTTATTAGTTAAAAAATGAGGTTTATTAGTTAAAAAAATAAAATTTTGACACCTCAATAAGGAGGGAGGGGGCTCATGAAGGAGGCGCCTATTTCACATCATTACTTCACATTTTTAATTCACAAAAAGGAGATATTTTCATCTCTCCTCTCTTCTCTTTCAAACTGGATCAAAAAGTGAACCAAACTGGTCCAAAACTTGTACAAAATGGATTCATTTTAAGTTGAAAGAGAGTTTATGCTAACATTTTTGTAATTATTTTCATATGGGAATGATAATGGGATATTTTTAAAAATAAACAAAAGGTTTAAATGTAATTATGCTTAGGTATGCATAATGAGTTTTTATATTAAAAGAGGATATCCCATCATATTTTAGATAATTAGGAGTAAATATTAAAAGTAGTATTTTTGAGTATTTTAGATAATTTAGGGCATGTCAATGCGGAGGTTCAAACAGAGAAAAGAAAATTTTAGTGTAATTCTATGTGAACATTTTAATGTATACATATTCACAAAAAAGGATCATTGGAAAAAGAAATATTCTTGTTAAATTCTATTATTTACGAATAGAATTATTTATAATTCTATTATATCCAAGAATGAATGAATTTTCATAATTTTGGATTTTTACCATTACGATTGGAAATCACAGTTATTTTGTCAGGTAAATAGGAGAAAAATCTTTAGGAAACAAATCTAGGATTAAATCCGAGTAATTCACGGTTAGACCATGACCGCGTGAGAAAGGTGGGTCAGTAAGATGCCTGCCCATCTCTTGAATCAGAAATTAAACCAAGTCTTGTGACCATTCCCATTTTTTCAGTACGAAGAATGGATAACCGACTGATTTAGAGAAGTTTTCCCTAAAGACCCAAAATCGTCGAGAAATAAGTTAGAAATTCGTTGAAATTGATGGGTGGATCACCGAGATACGAGATTCATGATTTTCATTGAGAAAGTTTGGATTTTGAAAAAGTCTTGTGAAATCAAACTCAACAGGAAATTCTTACTTTCATAGAAACTCTGTTTTTGAAAAAAGGATTGTCTTACGCCAGAATGCTGGAGGAAGCATTTGGCTTATGGTTTAATCTAAGGAGAGTTACATTGCAATAGCTAGTGGGGAGTCATCAAAGGATGTCTCTCACACGGCAAAGCCTGCCAAGGTCTTGACCAGCCTCGGTATGGTTAAAAATGGTATGCTTCTAGTATGATGGGCGAGGGCCAACAAAGCGATCCTTGAGTGAAGTACTAGGACCCCTAATAAGGAGGGTTATGACTAGGCGATGCACAAGCTCGCGACTGCTAGGACACCCATGCGTATGTCGAGGAAGATATTCATGGATTGGCGAGAAATTATCTAAGTGAACTGGAAACTTGAAATTAGATCTCGTTGGTCTTCAACGGAGAGTCCGGATGACAATTTGATTGTAAAACAATGAAACTAGAATTTTGAGGATTATGATGGAAACATTGTGGTTTCATTCCAATTATGTTCGAGAAAAGGCAATTTCATATTGGGTGCTAGTTTTTAAGTTGACCTCTATGATAAGGACGTCCAAAAATTCGTGTTGTAATACCAAAAATTGTACTGCAATGTGAAATGGAGGGGTCAATTTGTGTAGTCACTTCTTAGTAGCAAATGAGTTAAGCATCTTGTTAAAGATGGTTGTATATGGTACTCCCACTCGGGGGAGGTACGCCATTGGGTACGGAGTTACTCACAGACTAGTATGGAGCTACTAGTGTGATGATAGTGGGTACGTAGTTACTCACTACTAATACATAACTGCTAATAACATTAAGATCCTCGAGTGAAAGATACTCTAGATCAACATTGTAAATTACCGAACCACAATCCATGAGTATCGAGGTACTCATAAATATGTTGACGTTGCTCAAATCGAGGGACCAATTTGTTCGATGGTATGGAATAAGCAAGGAGAGTGGAGTAACTTAAAAGTTACACATCACTAGTCCTAGTGAGTTGTTGAGGTCATCCGTAGTCTGATGATCCCCTCTACCTATCAGATAACATTCAATTTTGCAAGCCCTGGCATTTAATCCGTAGTGATTATGAGTTGGGTGTGAGATATGGTTATGAAGTTCTTACAAGAGTACTCGTTTATTTGCTAGTCATTGGTTATAGCTTGGTAGAGATTGCCACCTGTGATGGGTAGGTAGCTTTGCCGCTATGATGAGGAGGCAGCAAATAATGTTCTCATAGTTATACTTCATACCAACACCAAACAGGGATAGGATGAAATTCCTAAGTTCATCATCACGAAGTACTGTGATGTTTGCATTTATATTGAATGTACGATGTAATGAGACATTGGGCTTATGTAATTACCATCAATTATCTAGCAACCTATGGCTTCGCAGCAGCAAGCTCAGTCATTATCTGTGGATTGATAATGTGGTTATTAGTAGTTTGGAATTTTCTTGATAAATGGTACAACCCACCCAATTAATTCATAAGTGTGTAACCACTTATGATAATATGCAACAATTCATAAGTGTGTAACCACTTATGAAGGGTAATAATATGCAACAATGAAGCACTTTGTTACAAGTGTGAAACCACTGATCTGTTGCAAAAAACAATTTATCAATAGTACCACCATATGTGCGTAGACACTATACCACATCTTCGTTGCCAGATGTTTAAAAGTCTCTTGGAAGGACTCAAGAATAAAATATATTAAACATGGTCTAGATTTGTTCTTGGACCTATGACACTAGCGCGTAGTCCGCTTGAGAGTACAGTTTTTGAGGACAAAAACCTTTCTTGAGGGAAAGGAGGGATATCCTCAAATATCACATAAACTCGAATAGTTGTGTGAGTCCAGACAATACTTGAAGGGATATGTCTGGTAATAGCAACAAAGAGTTGTAAGTGAATGGATGTAATTCCAGACACCCATAGTGGTGCAAGAATCCTTATCAAACATCTCCACATACTATATGGTTTGCTCGCATATATAGTATGGCATAAGAGATAGGAAGTTTGATTGTTATATTTGAAGGGAAATTTTCAAAAGTTACATTTACTCTGGGTTAGAGTGGAGTTTAACCATCCGTAGATTGATGGTAGTTAGAAACTCAACAAGATTCTAGAGCATATGCTTGTGCAAAGATGTTACTCTGAGCGAAGTATCTCTCAACTTTGGAACTAATCCTTGTGATGCATGATTAGATTGGCTCTAGTTTATTTCTCCTGTGGCCGTAGAGTTTTCCAAGGAGAAGTTTTAACAAGTTGGTGATGCAACATGGTAGCGTAGTCTACAAATATCTAGTAGCATGGTCTAAGAACTTGCGCTACTAGAATGCTCTCCAGTACATTAGCTTCTGTGCTAATGACATGATGCAAAATCAAGGCATGAAATTTGCCTTAAGGTTTTGGTTGAAATACCAAATCATGGCTTGTGTGAGCATGATCCTATCTTTACAGAGGTCTGGCGCGCTGTACACGTACGCACTTTGTCACAACCTCGCCCACCTTCCTCGCCGACACGTAATGCTAGTCCGGAGAGACTGGCCGTAGGTGCGGCAGATAGCGAAGCGAGAGTTAGTCCGGAGAGGCTAGCCGAGTCTTCGGGGTATAGTTTTAATAGTCCAAGTGCGGGTCACCCTGGGATTCAGAAGACCTATGCACTAGTAAAAAGACAATTTTATTGGCCTAGTTTGTTTAAGAACGTCCAGACTTATGTGCTGAAATGCAGTAAGTGCCAAGTCAATAAACAGAACGTCTTAAAGTTGGAGGACTACTCCATCCACTGGAGATTCCTCAAGGGAAATGGGAAACCATTTCCATGGATTTCATTACCGGTTTACCCAAGACGAGTCGAGGGAATGACTCGGTGTGGGTAGTAGTGGACAACTAAACTGGCAAAGTTTATTACCACGAAGAAAACTGTAAAAACGCCAGAGTTGGCAAAACTCTTTATTGAACATCTCTACAAGCTATATGGCCTGCCCGCAGATATAGTGTCAGAAACCTGGGAACGCCGTAGTGCAATTTCCAAAAGGTTTCCCCAGTTTGTTTTCGAGGACGAAAACTCTTCTTAAGGGGGGGGTAATGTCACGTAGGCTGTAACGCCTGTGACCGACGCGGCAGACCGGATGGCTATATCCGGGGTTCAGTGGGAGAGGACGCCCATGGGGAGTCATGGGCGACCAGGCTAGTGTGGACGGCAAGCCACACACTATATAGCCTGGGTGGGGGATGAGGGGTAATCCTCATTCTTCCTCTATGGCTGGGTGGTGAGCCAGAGGCCGTCCCCTCTTGTGATAACGCTCGTAGCGGCATTACGGGAATGTAACACTTGTATATTTCAACACAGCCGACAGCATCATGAATATCCCACGACTGAAAATAACCCACGACTTAGAGAAAATACCCACGTCTCAATACAAATACCTATTCCCACACATTGAGACATAAAATTCTAACACTTTTGAAAGATTCTTACCTAATGGTTCTCATCCCTGTGGGTATGAAAAGCATGTCGATGTAAGGCTATTGAATGTTATACATTCTAATGTATAGGGATCGACCAAGACTACAATAATTGCAGGTTGTAGGGAGCATATTACCTTCATTAATAATCACACCAAGTGTAAGTTTACTTCATGAAAAAGTAAAGTGAAGTGTTTTCTCACTTTCAAAGATTTAAAGCCTTGGTTGAGAAGGAAAAAGGTATGTATATCAAATGCCTAAGATCAAATGTTGGGAGGAGAATATTTCTCCAATGAGCTCAATGATTTCTTAAGAAAGCAGGGAATCAAGAGATAATTCACATGCAGGTACACTCTATAATAAAATAGTGTTGTGTAGAAAGAGAAAACATACACATTATAAAAGATGCTTGTGCCTTGATGTCTGAAAAGAATGTCATATTATTTTTGGACTAAAGCAGTAGTAGATGGCAACATTAGATACAAATGCGACACATAAATTAATGCATTTGCCTAAGGATAATAAGGCAATTAAATATAAGTGGGTATACAAAGTCAAGCATAATTCAAATGGATATGTGAACATGTATAAGGCAAGACTAGTTGCCAAAGTTTATGCTTAGACATATGGCATTAACTACGAGAGGAGACATTTAACATGGTTGCGAGAATGGTAACCGTGAGAGATATTATTGCTATGGCTATTAGCAAAGGTTTGGTCTTTACATTAGATGAATCTAAAGAATGTGTTCTTACATGGTGATTTGTAAGAAGAAGTTTACATGATGCAGCCACCGAGTTAGAGAGAGATGCACATCCAGATTTTATATGCAGGTTACACAAAGGTTTGGTCTTTAAATTAGATGAATGTAAAGAATACGAGATATCATTGCTATGGATGTTAGCGAAGGTTTGGTCTTTACATTAGATGAATGTAAAGAATGCGTTCTTGCATGGTGATTTGCAAGAAGAAGTTTACATCATACAACCACCAGATTATGAGAGCGATGCACGTCCAGATTTTATATACAAGTTAATGCAAAGCCTTGTATAGCTTAAAGCAGGCACCCAAAGCATAGTCAGACAAGATTTGGAATATTTTGTTGCCATTGGATTTTAGATATCCAATGTAGATTTTTCACTTTATGTGAAAAAAGATAGATAGAGGGATTATGTTATTAGTCATTTATGTGGATGACTTAATTATCACTAGTGATAGTGCTGACATACATGATGTCAAGATGCTTTTGAAGCACAAGTTTGAGATAAAAGATTTGGGTAAATTGTGGTATTTTCTTAGTATAGAGGTGGTGAGATCACCTGATGGCATTTTGTTGTTATAGATGCGGCATGGCTTGGACATGTTGTGTCCAAATATGGTATAATAGGCTGTAAGCCTATTTCAATGCTATTGCAGCAGAACAATAAGCTTTTCGCAGATACAAGTGAGATTTTGGTGTACATACACGTAGTTGGGTAGTTTGATCTACATGACCATTACTAGACCAAACTTGAGCTATGTTATTGGACTTGTGAGCTAGTTTGTGCAAGTCCCTAAGAAGCCACACGTGGATTGAGCTAGACGGATTCTTATATATAAAAAATTCATTGTTGATTTACAGACTTTTCTATGAGGATGGCAATAAGATACAACTACATGGGATTCCAAATGCTGATAGGCTAGTAGTGTCTTAGACATGATATCTACCAATGACTTTATGTATTATTTTAAGAGTGCTTCTATGAGTTGGAGGAGCAAGAAACAGTCTCGATAGTTACCTTGTTGAGTACAGGGACACTGCTAATGGTAGCTTATGAGGTAGCTTGGTTTCATACGCTACTTGGTGATATGGGTGAGCCCATGTGAATATGGTTGTTATCATTTATTGTGACAACATTAATAGCATACAACTATCCAGTAACCTAGTCTATAATACTAGGACAAAGCATATTGAGGTGTATTATCATTTTGTGAGAGGGAGAAGGCTCCACTTAGGTGATATAGATTTGGTAATATTTCAGCACCATAGAGGATCAAGTAGTTGACATCTTCACACAGGCATTAGGTACAAAGAAGCTCCATATGTTTAGGAGCTCAATTGGAGTGCAATGTGTGGAGTTGAGCTCGAGGGGGAATGTTGTGAACCATTGGAGCCTTCCTCAACCATTGTGTTAGAGCTTAGACCCAAATAAGAGTTATAATTTTGTAGCCTCCACTTGAGCATCTTAACCGCTTAATAGAGCACCTTGCTTTTCATCTTGCCTTCAGGAGGACAACAGGATTCTAAAGGTTTCCCTAATAGTCAATATTCTTTACATTTATGACCGCTACACTTTTTGTTTAATCCCCATCATAGCTTTCCCCTCATTCTTTACATTTAAATGATCACACACATGGTTCCTACCACATCACACTTAAACATTAATGCTTTCTTTCCTCCACCCGCTACACCTCCTCCACCATAGCTTTTTTAATGCATAAATGGCTTATTAGAGAGAGAGAGAGAGAGAGAGAGAGAGAGAGAGAGAGAGAGAGAGAGAGAGAGAGAGAGAGTAATTCATATGCATTTATTGGTAGTAGGTTCAAATGGGAGGAAATGTAACCCTATGCACCTATCTTATTTGAGAAGAATTAAAGCTAAATACAACTTACCCATCATGGCCACAAGGGGGATAAGCTCCAATGCAATTGTTTCACCACGAATGCAACTTCCCATTTTTATAGGCAAGAATGGCTCCTTTATGGCCATTCCCAAACTCTATAATTATATCCATGTAAACAGACTAATCCTACTAACACATAACACTTAAGAAATCCACATCAACACTAAATCAGCCCTACCTACCTTACTTGGACTAACCTTACTAACACCTAACACTTAAGAAATCCACATCAACACTCTTCACATCATTTTTTCAACCTTCTATCACTCATAAACACATCATTGTGCATATAGAACATGCACTAATAGAATGGAGATAGAGAGATGCCACAATGTGGGCTTCTCTTGGTTTAGATTCATTAAGCAAGAATTACATTGGTTGGGATGAGTGTCGATTCTCTATTTGTAAAGGCGACAAGAATTGGATAGTGAGTGATAACCTCAAAAGGCACATTTTGAATGAACCACGAGGATTTTATCGAGTATGCTATTCTTGGCTTGAAGGCTAAAGTTATAACTTTGAACTTATTCCCATCCCTTAAAAGAACAAGATGCTCAATTGACTTCACATGGTGTTTGATGAAATGTCATACATAAAAGAATTTGATTATGTAGGTCAAAATGACATTAGTTGCTTGTTTTTAAACATAAAAGTTATAGAGGATTTAGCCCCACATGTAACAAAGAGAATTAGAAAGTACTCTTTGTAAACCTCATGTAATACACATTAAGATCTAGAAACTTGTCTTCTCAAGAGAATTGTTATGGAAATGGTGACCCTATGATATTAGTCCACAATCGCCACAATTTGTGCTCACAGGGTTAAAAGATATCAATGTCCTTGGATGAGTTTGCTTGCATTTTTTTAATGCCAAGGTCAGTCATCCAAAAAAGCTTTATGGCCCCTTGAGTGGTAGTTGTTGGATTTTTTAAATTGTTTGCATGGCATAGTTGATTGCACAAGGAGAGACAAAGTGTCATTATAACGATTTGGGGTAAAACATAATGTGACAATGAAGCATAACTTGCAATAGGGAATGTGTTGCCTTTGATGTTCACAATTATCCTCACAAGGGAAAATATCAATGTCCTTGAATGTCTTTCCTTGTGTTCTATGTGAGAATAAGTCATAATTTTGTGGCCCAAGTTGGTGGGTATTGCGTGCTCAAAATCTTGTTGTTGGCATTACATAGTTGATTGCACAAGAGAGACAAAGTGTCATTGTGAGGATTTGCAATGATACATAGTTTGGCAACAAAGCACAATTGGCTATAGGCAATGTGTTATCTTGGAGTTTTTTCTCAGAGCCAAGTAATTCAAAAGATGGTTTTCACTTCAAGCAAGTAAACTTAGCGCGAGTTCCCACATTGAACTTTGAAGAGTTGCGTTGAACTTCAAAGATTAAAAAAGAAGTCAAGTGTAGAGAAGGTGTCGTTATGAACGGTGAAACCCAACTCTACCATTTTTGTTAGTTGGGATCTTTTGGCAACATTAGCCGGGAGCATTAAACGAAGCTCTCAGTGGGAACTCCCTATTTGAATTTAGAACTATGGGCTGATTTCCATATTGGGAGAAACTGGCAAACCAATTGCAAGTTCAACCTTTCAAAATCCTATTTGTCCACTTTACAACCACAAACGAGTTGAGTTAATTTGTTTTCTTGCATTTAAATATCCCCAAACCTGCAAAACCAACTGTTAGTTTAAGCTACGTGGAACACCAACCCTATGGAGGGGCTTTGCAAAGGGAGTCATTGTTTTTTTTTAAAGGCTTGAAATTAACAGAAAATCGATATTTACACCTGGCTTGTGTATACAACTCACACACACCACCCCCGGAAGCAGAAGAAGGCTTGAAATTAACAGGAAATCAATATTTTACAATCGGCTTGTGCATACAACTGACACACACTACTACTACCATCACTTTGTATAAGGGTGTACAATCACCGTAGTCAGTGAAAATCCAACCCGAGACATCTGTGATAACACTCGTCCTCTTCTACCAACATGAGCTAGTGCTGGAGTCATTGTTGAAGCTAAAAGGTTAGTGGTGGTTAGCGTGAAATCAATAACCTCCGAAGAAGAAATTATTTAAAAAGCCAAAAGAAAGTATCATTTACTAGGGTTTGTAAAAGCTTGGTGTGTGAATGTGTGATACGTTGCCAGCCACTGAAAAACAAAATAATGCACAGATAAAAGAAGTACTATGGGCATGAAGAAACTTTTCGCACCTTGCAACTACCCCTGACAGTGTGTTAATGTGGGCGTATGGTGGCATTTAAATGCTGCTTCCGTGAGCGGTGTCACATGAATGAACTGTGCGAAGGCTTGGGCAGCTTTTTGAACTTGACCAGAAGGATGAAAATCGCAATTAAAGTGGCGTTTTCCCGGATTGTAATGGGTTGGAATAATTGTTGTGAAATCCTTGTTTTAGAGCTATGAGAAGAGCTTAATCTTTGTTAAGGTGAAAGAGAGGTTGGAGGTAAGGGCGGTGAAGCAAGGATTAATGAGGAAGGATACAGTCAAATGGTTCAGCTGGAACTTGGAACTGGTGAATTGTAAGTGTCCGTTTGGTGTGCTTGGCTGGCAAAAAGGGGCGAGAGAATTTAACGTGGTACAGCTATGGATCTCAGAAGGCGGAACAGGGACTGTGCATGCAGAGAGAGAGAGAGAGAGAGCAAGAGAGAGAGGGATGAGATAAACAGAATGGAAGATATAGGAGAGAGAGAGAGATGACATGAGCTAGCTCAAGGCTCACACAAATTACGACGCCGGAGTTGGTGTGTTAGTTGAGTAATAAAGAAACCTCGGTATTGAGAACACTACAGGACCCAGGTTCGCTGGCCGCTGGCGATTTGGCTCACCTCTAATTAAAAGATTATCATTCATATGGTTAGAGAATAGGTTAAAGATTAATACGCAACGCAAGCTCTCATCCATCAAATATTTAACGAGTATAAACCATCGTCGTAGCTGTAAATGCATATACATGCAGCTGGCACGGGCGCAGGGGGTGCCAAGCTGGAAAAGAACAGGGGCGTGCAGGGCCCAGGAGAGGGTACGCTCCGTGGGGCATAAAAGCTTGGTGGAAGCCTGGAGCTGGACGACCAGGCAGTTTAGAGAGTAGCGCTCCTTATCTTTTCTACGCCTTCAGCTGTGCAGAGAAGTTGTGAAGGTGGTGGTGTCCTCATGGCTCGCTTCGCCTTGCTGCTCCTGCTCTTGCTGGCCGTGGTTGCGGCCGCCCATCCGGCTCTCGCCCGTAAGCCTTCCAGGAGGCTCAATGGCGGGTACCCGAAGTACGGCTCCTCTCCGTCGTCTGGCTCTTCTCCGTCGTCTGGTTCTTCTCCGTCGTCTGGCTCTTCTCCGTCCATCTCTACCCCGAGTGTCTCCCCGCCCTACAGTAGCTCCCCCTCTTCTGGTAGCTCTCCCAGCTCCAGCACACCCTCCTCCACACCCACCATTACTATCCCGCCTGTCACCTCTACACCCTCCTCTCCTTCTCCGGTTACCATTCCTCCCGTCACCTCCACTCCCTCCGGTGGCTATGGAGGCTACGGCTCTCGCAGCGGATCTGGTACTTCCGGGTAAGGCTCTGTCCGAGCTACTGCACGTAGTGTGGTGGTTTGTAAGCATATATCACACATGGTTTCTTGCACGCGTGGGTAATCTGTTGGATGCAATGCAGGTTCTGGGGGAACAACCCTGGCAGAGTCCCTCGTATCCTCTCTCTGGTGTCCTCGCTAGCGAAAATTTTCGGACCTCGCCTTCTGAAGATTTTCAGCGGAAAGCCTACCCTTTTTGGAGCCATCAAGAGTACTAGCACAGACCCCATGAGCTCTCTAGCTCGTGAGGCCTCCGCCTCGCTCATCAACGCTTACGCGTACA